>NC_071497.1:21895511-22263845 GCF_028500815.1 Rissa tridactyla
CCCCTCCCCTCCCCTCCCCTCCCCTCCCCTCCCCTCCTCTCCTCTTTCTCTTTCTCTCTCTCTCTCTCTCTCTCTCTCTCTCTTCCTCTTCCTCTTCCTCTTTCCCTTTCTTTCTTCTCTTTCAAACTGCATATATACTGCTATGGGTATTCATAGCTCTGTATTTGCTTTCAATATATCATGGCATATATGCTCACAATTTTATGCTAAAAATCACTATGAAATTTGTTAAGCAGACTTGATAAACACATGAAGTATCCATTTTCTATATTAGCTATCATGTTTAAAGGGTGTAGCTCACGCAGTTCACTGAGAATTTGCTCAGACAAAACCAAATTAGAAGCTGAGTGAAGCCAAATGAAATGACATCATACACGAGTTTAAAATTGGGCCTCCTACATCTTGGCCATTAACACCTGTCTCTCTGATTCAAAAGTAGCTTCTTCTACATTACAAAGTATTTCAGCTAAAAGGGATAATCTATGTTGAGTTACAGAAGCTTAGAAGTAATAATACAACATAAAATTCCAGGGTGTTTGTACTGCTGCTTTGTCCAAGAGACATTAGAAGGGATGAATTTACTAGTGGTAAATTCATGGGGGTTTTACGCGATGTTTTAAATTGATGCATCTTCATGTCGCAGCCTTTTGCTCATCACTGTCCCCCTTACCGAATGTCAAAGAAGGTCCCACAAGCGCCTTGCTGAACAGCCTGAAGCATGGTCCTTGGTTGCCATGCAAACCCCGGGGGTGCAGCCCTTACCTCCAGGGTGAGGTCAAGGCCCCACCCCTTGCACACCAACAGGTCTGGCAGGGTTGAACACCAACAGGTCTGGCAGGGCAGCCCACACATTGCTGTGCACAATGTGCTTTCTGAGCCCCACAGCCCCAGTACCCGCTGACGAAGCTCTTTGGAAGTCCTCCCTCCTCCACCGTGCAGGCCTGCCTCATGAGTGGCACATTACAGCCCTAAAGGTTTATGACATTTGCATTTACTCTAATGCAATTATGACTATTGACTTGCACACATTAAGAGTATATTGCACTGGGAGGAAAATTTTTCTTTTTCTTTCTTTTTCGTTTCCTTCTTGCTTCACAGACAATATTTTTTACTCTGCTTTAATTAATTGGATCTTGGATTGGATTTAGGAGGTAAAAGATGTGTTTGCCTAGCTGCAAGCTACAGTGCTTTATTCTTTAACTCCAGCTTCACAGAATGAAGTAGTAGCTGTCATAGCCAATCCACAGCATTTAATTTTCTAAACTCAGTTTTGAGAGGAAAAAAATACCTCTACTCCTACCTTGGGAAAAGAAATAAGACCAAACCAAACTTGAGATAGTTGAAATTATGGTCTATTCAGATGAAGTGGGCGAAGGAAAGGCTACTCTACTGGCATGCCCTTGTTCCAGCTCCTCTTATCATTAGTAATTCTATTCCATTCTTATCTGATTATGCAGGGACACATTAACTCGCTGGCAAATGAATACGCTATGGAAAAAACTCCCTCAAATGCAAATTAAACAGGAGTTGCTGATACTGAACACAAGGAAGCTTCTTGTACTCCTACCCGTCTGCTGACAAGGAGCTGCCAGCCACCCTGACAAAATCTACCCTTCCTACAAAAATAAAAGCCCTAATCTAGCAAATATTGCAGAAATTATGCCTCTCTCATCTCCTTGGATGAAATCAGATATTCAGTAAACCCTTAACATTCAGACTTATTACTTATCTGACATTATATTTTTGAAATGCCACATTTCAACCTTTAAAATAAAGCAAAGAGCAAATGTAGTTTGCATGTACGTGTCAAGTGCAATTGGTGAACCCGTAGACACACTTGAGCCCAATCCTCAGGGGTGCACGATTTTTCCAGAGTCTTATCATCTCTCCCAGGTCAGTTCAATGACAACAGTAAAACTCCAGCACCTTGCAGTGTTGGACAAGTAGCAAAAGAACCAACATTTCAATGCCTTTGTCAGGGTTTCCATTCTGGTCACCTTTCTAAGGTTCACTAACACCCCGTCCCCCCAAAGCTTTAAGATGAGAAAGTGTCATCTGTGTGAGAACAATGCCAATCAAAACAAACAAACAAACAAACAAACAAAACCGAATAAGGATTGAAGATAATTCAAATAGACCATACACAAATATGCACACACACAGATGCGAGAAAACGACTTGTTTCTTTTCAATTTTACTAGTATTTAGTTTTCATTTTTGGACCAAGACAAAGTCCTCATAAAGTTGTTTTTAGAGCTGTACTGGGTAATTTCTAAACATTTAATGGTGAACATTCCACTGTACTTTAGAAAAATTACATTTATTATTGCTCTTTAATAGAGTGAAGGTCTAGGTGGACAGGAGATTGTATTATGCAGTATGTTTCTATGTTCTTTGAATACCTACCAGGCCTGATTCGCAGCCAAAACAAGGATCTGTGCTTCAAGCCAATGCATGCAAAGTGCATTCAACATTCAGGAATATTTGATTTTGAAAGTGCATGCAGTTGTATATGTTCATAAGCCATTTGTGTTAAGTGGGTACTTGTATTGCGGAGAACTGAACACATCGAGGCTGCCAAAAAAAACCTGGATACGTTTTCAGGTTCACAGTCAAAACTCCTATTTTTTATCTACAATACAAAGCTTTTAGGAAGTAAACATGGAAGACGGCAAGCACGAAGAGCTGCAAAAAACAGAGGGTACAAATGGCAGCTCCTGTTCTTTGAACTGCTTTCAGGAAAAATTTGCTAATTTGCTTAGGTTCTATGTGAGCAGATTGAGTGAAAATAATTATTTTCTGTTTTATATATGTCATGTCACGTTACTCATACTTTTTTATTTTGTTTTGTTTTTATCTGACACAGTTTTATTTCACTTCATCCTTCAGATTAAGGCAATGAAAACTAAGAACTGGCACAGTATGAACTTACAATTTATTTAATACTTTGACTTTCCAGAGCTCAAATACCTCTGATCCATTTGTTTCATGGTGTTAGTTGGCTTAACCTTTTTAGATTTCTCCAAACAAAATAACTTGAGCTGCAGCAAGCTGTTTGCCAGGGATTTGAACTCTGGAAAGAATGGGGGAAAAAAGCCACTTAGCTCCTGCAGTGTGTTGGAGAAAATATATTTACTCTTGTTTGTGTGTTAGACTCCTGCTCACCTGGCTTCATACTTATTACTATGCTGATTCTGCCTGTACAATACGCTCCCTTTTCCAACACTAGTCCTGGTAACTGCTTCTTGAAAGGTACAGGGCACGAGGAAAAATAATATTAAAAATAGTATTCAGTATGAATGCCCTTTCACTATAAGGTGAAGTGTAAATGTAACAATTCCTGTCTATAATCTGTATTTGTTCCATGGAAAAACTATTGAAGGTATGGTAACTGCATGAAAGGATCCCCTGTATTAGCACACTCAGGTTCTTTACACACATTATTTTAAAACATAGCTTCTTTCTTTTTGACGCAACACTGTGGCTTTTCTTTTTCCAACAAAAGGAGAGAGAAAGGGACCAGCCATACCATATAGCAATTCAGCTTGGAACAAATAATAGAAGCCATTACTTACAGGGTAGAGGACTTCAGCAGTTCTGAAAATGAGCTGAGGCTTATAGGGAATAGTCATCTGAATGGCAAAGCTGTGTGGCTCTCAAATAAGATTCAAGAAATGAAATTTTACTTTTATGGGTTTTTGTTGGTTTTTTTGCAGTGGGATGGTTTTTACAGGAGCACTGTGTTCAAGCAAGATGTTCGTATTCTGGAGAAAACACAAAAAGGAATCGGAAGAGAAATTTGAAGGCTGTAAAACAAGCCTGCCTATGAAAGATTTGGGGTGTGCAGTCAGTTTTGTTTGTCACAGAGAGGTTAAATGGGAGCATTGGTCAGTTGCAAATTCCAACGAGGGATCAGAAATTTGCTGATATGGAGCTCTATCAGAGATACAACTGCGTGGAATGAATTGGTGATAAACTTCGCCAAACTCAGGCCATCTCAGTGCAATCTTGATGGGGGGCATTCCATTTAACAATAAAGGTCATTAACTACTTTTACTGCGTGAAAAGATTTTTGATAGATTCTCCATTGCTGGTTCAATGAGGGGAATATGTGCCCAACTCTGGACATGACCTACAACCAATTTCTTCAGCTTTATTCCTACGGCTTCTTGGGCAGCAGTACAGCATCAATGTGGAGCAGGGCTTCTCTTTCTGAGCAGCAGTGACCTGATATAACCGTCCTGTCAAGGTAGAACATGCCTGTGAAGACATAGTACGTGTCCTCCCTGATAGACCTGGAGAGGGGGAATGGCAAGAAATAATGCAGGGCAGACACTTGCCAGCATATTCTGGCCCTGCTGCCACAAGGAGCAGCTATCAGAGTCCCATCCACAGCCTGGCAGAACATGTGGGGATCTAGCAGGGCTGGGGAATGTGTGACATGGATGCTGGACACATGATATGTGGTACGTTTGTCATCATAACCCCACATCTCTCCCACTGTGGCAAGCAGCATTAGCTTCCGTGGGTGTGAGAGTAATCTAGCAATCATCCAGCCCTTGCTTCAGCTCAAGGAGTGTGTCTTGCCCATGTTTTAGTGGTGTTTTTTTGTGAGAGGGATACACAACTGAGAAAAAAACCCAACCTATAAATGAAGAGCACTGGGTCATTTTGTAGGAGTCACTAGGCAGCCTTCAAGTCATGATGACATTGAAACACTAGTGACCCAGCTGGGGTAGGCTCTGTTTCTAAATGAAATGCCTGTGTTATTTGAATTTCTTTTTGGATAGCTTCATTTAAAATGGACTGGCTTCACACTGTCAGTGCCCTTCAACAGCTTCGCCTGAATCTCCGCATTATCCTCAGGTCAAATTAGAAACCTCATTCAGCCAGTCATCATGGCTCGCTCAGAGCAAAGAAAGTTACAGTCAGAGTAATAGGAAATCATTTCAAATAATGTCTTCTTATTACTGTGAATTCCGAGGTTTTGGTTTTCTGAAATATATATATAAAAACACACACACATGAAAAGAGAGAGAATGTTTGCCAGGTGGTATGTTTTCCAGCCTCTTACAGCTCCAAAAATATTCTAAGGAAGATTTTATGGTGAATGTTTTCCGATTTAGCACAATTATAGCAACTGAATATTTGACCCATTTTCCTTGGAGGAGTGTTTTCAATGGATCCTTATACAGCAACAATCTCTCTATTCTTGTGAAAGCTGTGGGTTTGGGTGGTATTTTTAAAATTTTTTTTAATTTAATGACTGCCACATTCCACTGGAAAAAAAAATTAAAAATATCGCTGTACTCTTCTTTCTCCCTTGCTTCTCTGCTACTTTTCATTTCAGGTGGATGATGTAAAGTCTTATTAATGAAGAAGCAATCTGTGATCAGCATCTGAGAGCTCTTTATACACTGTGCTAACAATGTTTTGATATAGTGTGTGTGTCCCCCCCCGCTCTTTTCCCTCCCCCAGCTGGCTTCCTTTGCTGCCTGGCGGTGTCTGCCGTGCTGCTGCCGAAGCCTTTGCTGGCAGGCTGCCCGGCAAGCAGCTCTCCTGTAGATTTCAGCCTCTCTCCAGGAGTTGCCTGCCTTCAGCATAATGGGCAACATTGAAAGCAGCAAGGCGTTCGGTCGACAAGGTCAGAGTGCCTTTCATTCCTGCAATAATCAACCAGTGTAGCTCTTCCTCAGACCTGGGGAGAGAGAAGATAGAGGTCAAAAGAGCAATTACATTTCACGTTGACTCCAGGAAAGGCTTGGAACACAGAACTGAAAAGAAAACAGCATAGAGTCTCTCTCTCCCACATTCCTTTTCTGGTCATTATTATTAAAACAGTGCAGCAACCATGTCCATTATAAGCACTATAACATGAAGAACCATTTTCCTCTGGTGGATGAGATCCTTCTTCTCAGACATTTAACGCTGTCAGCATATTGCAAAGGAATGTAAATGAGAAACACCATGTATAACCAGATACAGTGAGTAAAGGCTATTAATTACGTTTAAAATGTTAACCCTCGCCAACTGTGGAGCAAGTAGTTGCACTAATTTCATCTGTAGTCAGTCCTTGAATTATTGTAACTTTATTTATTTAGTATTAAGACGGTAATTTAGGGAATATAATTTAGATGGAAATGTCAGTAATTTTCTTCTGGCATATTGTCATTACAAAGCTGTCTTTATTTGACCCTACAGCTGCTGGGCCTAATTACTTTAATGGCATTAATTGTAGTGACCATTGTGGTATTGTAGCTTTTAATTGCTATTACTGCATAGCTGAGATCATTGTGAAATGCGTCATGTTTATTTCACAGACATCTTCTGTTGCTTCCTTATATTCTTAAAGCACAGTCTGCCAAAGATTTAGCCAAAAAAATCCCCGTGAAGCATAAATCTGAGACAGCCCTTTAAGCAGAGCAACCTGCAAACTCTAATGTTAATATAGTGTGATAGTAGAAGAATGTAACTGATCCATTTACTCATTGCCCTACCCTGTCTTTATGAAAGCTGAATTAGCTTGGTGTTGACAAAGGATTAAGAAACTTGGTAGTGACATTCCTCACAGTAAACAAAACCTCCCTCATTCCACATTTCACACTGAAGGCAGCCACTTCAAGAATATTCACTTCTTTGTCTCCAGCTATAGAATGCAAACATGGCTTTATTCCACGGTTTCCTACGAAACGAAATGTGAGTACAATGTCTCTATCCCACGGAACACCTGGTATTATTCACTCCTCCGATGAAAGCACTATATCACTAACGGATTGAAAAACATATTTATTTTATCAACCATGACAAGGAACAAGATTTTTTTTTTTCTTTGCAACATTACGGGTGCATGGTGAGAGGAAGAGATGCAAAATTTCACTCAAGAGCTTTTTGAGAGAGCTCAGATATCTGCAAATACAGTAAAATTAGTAGCCAACGTTTAAAAAATCACATGTAAAGAGAGCATTGCTCTAGGCCAGGTCCTAAAACTTAGACTTCACCAAAGCAAAACAAATTGAGGATTCAGGGGCAGCTGGATCAAGGCTGAATAGGGATTTGGTTAGATGGTGGAAGCCGTTCACAGCCCAGTAGAATATATTGCTCTAGGCCTACCAGCTCTGACATCACTCTGTCCATGTCAACATTTGACCCGTTGGGAATGGTGTGATTCAGATTCAGTTTTCAGATTCAGTTGTGAGAGTTGGCACCGTTTTGTCTTCCATTTCAGTGATATCTGCTGGATGCAAATCCTATTCAAATAGTTGGCATAAGCTTTTCTGTGTTTGTTTTTTTTTTTTTTTTCCTTGATGGCTACCACTTGCTAAAGGATTGAGTCTGAAGAGGGAGTTCTGTGGTGTGTATCATCAGGAAAGGTACAGCCTTAAAAGGATGGTTTGGGATGGTATTGCAATGGAAAATTCTGCTCATTTCCCTTTTCCTTAAGTTCAAGTGAACTTTACAGATACACGGACAGGTCACAGGAAAGAAAGCGTTTGTAAAAGTGTTCCACAGGGAATAATCCTGCAATAATAATCAGCTAGATAGTCTGTGTGGAGAAAGAGGAATTAAAGGAATACAAATGTTAACTTTCTTGGTACTGTTCTAAAAATCACACACAATCCGTTCAGAATATGACAACGTGCATCCGTTTTCCCTTTGTGAAGATGTTTCCCTACCATGATGACATTTTCGAATTATTAGAAATATACACGATACACCTTGAAAATTTGCTCTTTCAAACAAATATATTGATTGCTCACCTCTGCATTACCTGGGATAACCTTAACAAAGGACATGCTGCATCAATAAGTGATCTTGATTCTGTACTGTTGCTCTCATTGAAACAGGTGATAAGACAATGCCATCCTGCAGAACTACGAAGAGACTACTTTATTAAAGAGGGACTTAACTGAATGACCTAATGTTACACGCAGCTACAGGTATTACCCAGAAAGGAGAAAAATGCAACACTGGTAAATTATTGCTAAGTCTGTATTAGCTGTGTGTTTCCATTCCTAGTTTATTTATAAGTTCTCTACTAGTAGAATACAGAATTTTTGAGTCATGTCTTATTTATAATATGAAAGAATTCACAGGGCTCTTGTGTCATGAAGCCTCATCGTTCACTGCAAATCTTGAGTTGCAGGATTAGGCACCTGTAAGCTGGCAGTGCTGCCAAAATCACAGCCATCTCTCTGCACAGCTAATGTTGACCGTTCCCTCTGTCATGCTGACCTGCAACGTGCCAGAAGCAGCATTTGTGAAGCACACACTAAAAGCAGCAGTGGGAACCAGTCCATCACAGAGAGGCGGTTCATGCTGGGCTGTCTTTCAGCAGCATCAGTTCCCTGATCGTGGCTCACGACACAAGTGTACGAGCTGTTCCGCTGGCTCTGGCTGCAGGATGGCACCAGCCTGGAGAGGAGCAGCCAGCAGCTAAGGTGACAGAGACTTCTCCAGTGGCAGGGATGGCATGGGTGCACCTCAACGTACGGCTTTAATGTTCTGGCATACTTCTGTGATCTCTTCTGTTGACTCTTTTCTATATACTGGAAACCTACACTACTGTGAGCAAAATGCAACTATTAATTAGTTAAGTATATCTGACAACAGCATTATAACTGGTCAGAGATGTATTTAAGCCTGGCTTTTTTTTTCTTCTTTTTTTTTTTTTTAAGTAGTGACCGTGATTCAGGTTGCTTTACTACCTACCTTAAAAGCTGTGATATTCGTAAAATTGCATCCTACTTAATATGTCTCATGATAAAAATGGAAACACTCAAAATGGTGGCCTCAGTGTGCGGAAGGAAGGCAAGCAAGGCCTGGATGTGGACGAGCTGCAGGGATGGTGAGATGTCCTGGCTGACATCGCTCAGCAACTCTAGCAGAGCTCAGGGTAGAGCTCATTTACTGAGACAAGCATTTGGGGTGGCTGGCTGATGGATGTACTTCTCCAGACAAGAAACTGTATTAGTTTACTCCCTAGTCTCTATGTAGTCACTGTAAGGAATAGCTTAGAAAAGTACAAACCTCCCCAACAGCATATGATATAGTTCAATCTGTTAAAAAAAAAAAATAAGCCCTTTCTTATAAAAGTCAGGGAAAAAACTCTCATCAACATTGTTCAGAACAGGAAAAAGACCAATAGTCTATAAAATGTGTGTATGTGCTCTGTTTATGGAAATCTATGCAATATGAAACATATGGTAATGCCACATGGAAGGAAATATTTCAAAAAAATATTTGCTAAAGGAATAAGCCTGTCAAGGGAAGAGTTAGTGATGGAGCTCTTTAAACAATGTTAAATATTTCAATACAGACTTGCCCTCATTTTGTAACTTCAGCTCTTATTGATGGGAATTATTTATTTCATTACATTTTACTTTATTTTCTGGTACCTATCCAGACTTCTTGGAATCCTCTAAAATTTAATACCTAACCAGAAAATGTAGCATTTCTCAGTAAAAGATCTTTATCCATTAAATTGCCTATTATGAATTTTCCTGTTAGCACGTTCTCACAGAACCCTAAAGGAGGCCTGACAATAGCACACCATAAAAAAATCAGCTAAGTCACCCATAATCTTCAGCTCCTTCTCTTACAAACTTGCAGACTCCCCACATACCTGCAAAGATAAGAAAGACTTTGCAGCATTCCCTGAAAAGCAACTAATGTGCAGCTTGAGACAAGGTAGAAATGAGTTGACTAAACTACTCCAAAGTCAAGTCTGTTATCATCAGAAACTGCTCTTGAAACCAAACTGAATTCCTTTGAGGTTGATTGTTATCTGACCATGACAACCTGTAGAACAACTACAATGCAAAATCCCCCTTGAGAATGACTCCACAAGCTTGCCTAAAATGTCCATGTTAGCAATCCCTAAATCTCCAGTGATGTCTTTCCAACAACCTCTTGATCTCCCTAAATTGCCAAGAAGATCTGCTTTAAGACAGCCGGTCGCTAGGTCTCGTTCTTACTGTTGTCATTCAAAGTGATTCCCTACCTCTGATCATGTATAAAAAACTGCAGCTCCTGAGAGCACACCTGCATAAGCACTATACTAAACAGCATATGCTCACATTCATCTATCTCTGCCATCTCTCCTGCGAATTGTCGGTGGCCAAACTGCCATCAACACCATACAGACTAAAATAGAAAATGGTGTGGCTTCTGCTGTCAGAACATTTCTTTCAGTGCTTCAAGTCATGGCTTCACGTCATCTCATGTTTTGCTCACTGAAACTAAAAGACAGGGTAACCTGTCTGTACTACGGCTTGTAATTACTTTACATGTTTTCTTTGACGCTGAAACAAGCTTAAGACGTTCTTCCCTCCACCTGTCCTCAGCTGCTTGTTTCTACCTGCACACCAAAGGTTATTAGCCCTCCAGCAAGGGTGGTTCATCAGTCTGGGGGGGCCATGCTGTTGCCTAGAGCATGAAATGATGCTTAAAAAAAAAAAAGAAGAGTTAAAAAAAGGGTTGGGCTGTACTGTTTAGAGGACATCTCCAATACTGACATGGAAAGTTTGTCTTCAGCTTCGTTGTTGTAAAAGAAGTGACACTTACCGCTGGTATGGAGAATGTGGAGAAGAACTGCTGAGGAAAAGTTTCATGTCAACCTAGAAGAAATTGTGTACAGGGAAAAACTGCACATCGTGTCCCAGGATACGTTGTAAGATTTGTCTTAGTTAAAGGCTGTTTCATGAAAAGTAATATAAAAATTAAATAAGTTAATACACAAGTGGTGCATCAAAGAAAGTTGTGATTAATCTTCTCTGGTGGGGTGGTCCAACTTAACAGACAGTTATGACCTTTCAAAAATGGATTTCCATGTGTTGTTGTTTTCCCCAAAGAGTAGCATGAAACATTGTTATGAATGCTGTGGGCGCTATTATAGATATTAGAAAGTCCACAGGCATAAATGATGGCCCAGTTCTTACACCATGAAGTGCAGTTAAATATGCTTCAGGACAGAGGATGTTAACTTATTAGAAATAGCAGCAGTGAATCAATAAAGTCTTGGGGAAAATGAAAAAGCTGTGAAAGGGTAGGGTGTACAGATATAGACAGTAGGGTGTACAGAACACCACATATGCATGAGAAGAGGCATTATTTTTATTTTTTATAAATCTAGGTGTGAAAATGCTTCAGAGGTGATGAGCAAGGATGATAAAGTCTTTCCAGTGGCTCCTTACATGGTTGCTGAAACTTCTGCAGCTTCTTCTTTGTCCTGGATTCTCTCGGTTAGTATTTACTCCCGAATGAAATCCCTCTGAAGACTTTATAAAATCCAGGAATAATATCTCAACTAGTTTTTTATGTGCAAGGGTCAGGGGCGCCTCTCAGCGTGGCTCCTTAAAGGGGTGACTTGGGTGTCAAGAAAGAGAATCCTGCTGGACTTTGCATCCTGAGCTTCCCAGAACATAAAGGAAAGATTTTCTCAGGCACAATGGACATTCACCTTATCCCTAAGCGAACGAATAAATAACACATAGACAAAATTGATACAAATACTAATATATTTTATTTTACTGTTTATTTGTATTTCATATTTTGCTATAACTATATTTAAAGTTTAATAGTTGACTATTTTTATTATTGTTTTACTTATTTTAATATAAATAATTTAACTATAAATAATTAAATTAGTTAATAAAACATTTGGGGTTTTTTGCTGCTGGAGACATCTTCTGGAGAAAATCTCAGTGTCTCTTCAAAGCATTTATTGAGATGAAAAATAATGCAGTAGAATCTTTTGTCTTCATTTGTTTCATTTTTTTTTTGCAATAAAATGTCCAGAATTGAGTTTTTGTTCCATGTTGCTGTTTACAAGACTGTTATTGAAACATCTTGAACAAAAAGCAATTCAAACAGCATTTACTGACTGAGTGTATCTTCTATCTTTAAATTTCTTATGCTTTGGTCATGTGGAAAAGTAGAATTGAAAATACATCCAACAATGTGCAATGAAGCTCAGCCTGCTCATTTAGAAATTCAAGCTCATGGCGTGATTTCCTCTCCTACTGGCTTCAGCGACAGTCTTGTGTGCTAAGCTTATGATGGACGCTATTCAATCTAAGGACCTGCAGTTGTAATTTTCCTCCCCTTTCGATATATAAGGGACACGAAATGTAAAAAAACTTCAGAATAATTCCTTCAGGTGAGTTTTAAGAATCATTGAGTGGAAAGGTATTTGTTCAATTTCCTTCAACAATTTTCTTGTAACTTTTGAGAAAATTGAATCATTATCCACAGAGTAGGTGGTGTAATTTCGGTTATGATCCACATTTGCTCTTTTGCTTAATAAATGGATGTAAGCCTCATTTTATCAGACAAAGTCAATCCTGCTTTAACAGTGGAATCACTAATGGCTTCATCATTTTTCATAAATCTTTTTATTGCTCTTCTGTTCCCTTTAGCTCCTTTCTTACTGTTTTCAGCTTTTTGGTCTTTTATAGCTTTACTTTTCTATATTCCCTTTGCTTTTTTACTTTTCTCTTGTCATCCTTTCTTTGTGAGTAAATGTCTTCTGATGCTCCCCTGTACTCTCATCAGTTTGCAATTAACTTTGCCTGCTTATGTTTCTCCTTTTTAAAGCTAGTATTTCATGTACTCACTTAGTCCCACCGTCTTCTTACTCTGCCTTTGTGGAGTAATATAACAAGAATTATCAGATTAATAAGATGCATCATGCCTATTTTTGGCCCTTTCCATGCCCATATGAACACCACCTGAAGCAGGAATCAGCCCAAAGTTTAGGCAATCTGCTCTCTCTCTCTGGTCCTGCTAATCCTGTATTTTTTTCTTTGGAATAAAATAGCTTCAACAAAAAGACTCATGAGTGCCTCAGATCCTTCATGTCTTATCATTTGCTGATTTTGATGGGGAAAAATTATAGGGAAGTGGTGGTTTTATTTCCCTCTGGCTGGAGAAGCATCTGATGAGATGACTTCTCATGATTCTATGAGTGCAAGTATTATACTTTGTAGATGTATTTAAAAGAGAGAGAAATGATCCTCAGAGGAAAGATTTCAGATAGCCTTCTGTTGGAGGAGATTTCAGCCTGTTGGCCTGCTAGGATGGTAACTTCAGTGCTCCATGGGTTGGCTTTGCTACACCCTGTTGGGACGTGCCTAACTCCCACCAAGCCCTCCATAGGCATACCGTGCAACCCACCCAGGGACCCCTCTCAAGAACCCCGGGTAACTTAAAGTTGTCTGTTGTGGCTAGAACTTTTTGGAAAAATCTGTCCCTAAGTAGTGTGGGAACAGTGGTGTCGTCATAAAATTTGGAAACCCACCTGAATTAAAGCATGTACTTTTAGAAGGCTATTTTATCTGTATTGCTTATCAAAGGAGCAAAGAAAAATAGGTTCTGCCTGAGGACGCAGGTACTTAAGCAGGCTGACTCACCCACCGCAGTCTAACATCCTGGTTTAAGCACTTTTAGTAGAAATATAACATGACGTGTAGGGAATACTGCCTTTAGACTCCACCAGTTTGGTGGATTGGATTCCACTGATTTTCTGGTGTCACTTTGCTGACAAAATATTTGACCTGTCGATCTTACTGTAGTAGTCATAGATCTGAAAAAGTATATTTCATTTAGGAAATATGTTACCTTCCTAAAACAACTGTAACATGATACTGCAGGAGCACAAGTAGGAGGCAAGTTCTCTTGGGTATTAGAAGAATGATGATCCCTTCTACAGCTTTTAGAAGAGTATGCAGATAGTGGTGACACTGCTGACACTGGTGGAAGAAAGGAAGCCCTACTGTTAATCATTTCCCAAGAAAAACTGTTATTGGGTAAATAATTTTATTGAGCATATGGAGGCTTTATATAATATAACCGATCAGGCTATCCCAAATGCAATTTATGCATTTGTATAAATTGTTCATACTGAAAATCAAACAGGAATTCTAGTGGTATATATGTAAGTTGAAGTTTTGGTCATGTTTTTGGCTAGTTAGGTGAATGATTTACCATTTGCATTTGCAACGTAGAAGGTGTGTTTTCACATAAAATTGTATCTAGCTAAACATGCTTATGGCAGGGGAGGACCTGTCCTTGAAGATAATGATATGGTCATTTTCTGGTTTTGGTGCTCTTCAGGTGAAATCTTCAAGAAGAAAACTGTGGAAAAAATTCAAATTTTGCCACAGATTTAGTGAGAGAATTATATTTTGTTTTGCAAACTTTTGGAAGCACCATGAAAGGCCTAAAATAGCTTGTGACAACAGACATCTGTAATAAATATTATCCAAATTCAGAGGACTACCTATAAGAATTCTACGTAACTTCCCTCAAGTTCACGCTCCTTATTAATTCAACCATTTGAATGCTAGACAAAAACTACCATTGTCCAGATGTCCTGGTGTGAAAGGATCAATGGAGAAAACAAGAAGGGGTGATGTTTCCTGCATAGATAGCTAAAGAAACACAGTAAGGAAAAGAGACAGAACAGATGGAGGGGGCAGCAAAGAAGGAAGCCAACACAACAAACAAACAACTAAACAAGCAAACACAGATTACAGTCTAGGCTTCAAGAATGCTTCCGAAAACATGCACAAGAAAAAGCTCTGCAAACCGTTTTTGTCTTGGTTGTCCTGTGAACAAACAACTCTGTGGAGTCACAGGCTCTTTCTTAACTGTGGCTACTTGCAACAGATTCGCTGTGACTTCTTTTTGAGTCATGCAAAAGGAAAAATGTGCACGATAAGCAAAATTAACATGTGTGATACAGCAAGCAACAGTTCCTGTAGAGTCTTGGGGTTAACCACAGAGTAATAACAAAAACAAAGAGTAGTAGTAAAAACAGTTACACAGCTAGAGTTGTATAACAAACAAAGATGGTGATCACTGACATTTCAGGCTTGAATTTGAAAGGTCAAATGTGCAATCATGCAGAAAAACCTCGCATGTGGTAGCTTGCCTAAACTGTTCCTGACTTACCATAGCTGAGAGTGAATCAGTCCTGGTGCATGCAGTTGTCTCTTGACAATTGCCTAACTCCCCACCTGCAAATATCAAATTCACATGCTCATTCTTTTTTACTGAACATATGTGCTTGCATATGCAATGTATTTCTGACTCCTTAAAACAATCAAAATGCTCAGCCTGTGTTTGATGACTGAAGTTCTTGTCCAGAAAGTGGCAGGAACAAGAAACCTGGGCCACCACCTGCTCCCTTGTGATTACAGGCAGAGCACTGAGTCCCATCCCCCATGCATATGACCAGCCCCAAAACACTTTGCTTTAGCAAGTCTTTCATATAAAACAACAAAGGTAGAATGAGTTATAGGAAAAGAGTGAGGGAGATCAAAGACATCTCCAGTCTCTACCATTTCAAAGAATTTCTTATATGGGAATGCAGAGCAACAGGATAGTTGTTGTTACTGATGAAGAGAATGAATTGTTTAGAAATCTGCAGAAGCTCAGGTGTTACAAGCAATAGACATGCAACATAATAAGAGCTCCAGTACTGCACAAGCTTTCACAAATTCTTTTGTCTCCCTTTGCTAGTTTATCCACTGGTATTCAATCGTATGCAATCATGATGCCCAGAGGTATTCTGATGAAGTTCTCAGAGTCATTTCTGCAAAGAAAACAAAGCTTTCTTCTCTGGCAACTCCTTGTTAACAGGGGGAGGTCTTTCTCCATGGCTCCTACTGAGGATTTCAGCTGAAAACTGAAAAAGCTCTGCTATTTTACTCTGTGAAATGATTGTTCTAGTTCCTCAAAACCTTTGTGTATAAATTTAAAAGAACAAGCAGAGCAGCTGATTTGGATGCATACCAAATGTATGTACCCACCTGCACATACATGCAAAGTCTGCCTTTGTAAGCCTAACTAGCCAGTCTGCAAGTTCCTGTTTGCACAGGCATAGGTGAGTGCTAACGTGCCTCACCAGACTAAATCTGCTAGCTGAAATCTACAACCAAGATGAGTTAAGAGAGCCTGGGTTAAGACAGCTTTGTAGTCCTCAGGTAGTAGATCAGAGATTTGGCACTGGCCTGAACGCGTAAGTAAAACGGAGGCTAGCTGTGGACCACACAAGCGTGCAACTCCACTGAGGTTCGTGAGGCAGAGTTTTTTAGGTGTGTGATTTCGACCCTGGGGAATGGGGCTGTGAGGTCTGGAAGACAGTTGAACAAGGGGTCCTATGACTGATGCTATGACTCTGTCTACCAACGGCATGAAGCTGTTGTGCCTGTGTGTGTGCTATGCAAGCCAGTCTAATCCTTGGACCCAGAGAACTTAGTGGGGTTTGCTTGTAATTACAAATCAGAAGGAGTCAAGCAACAGTGACCTCCATAAGTACATCAGTCCTGCCAAGGGCCCTGGGCTGTTTTACAGATCAAGCAAAGGAAGGAGGATGCAGAGATAATTCACAACTATCTCTCCATAAAGCAGAGCTCAGCTGACCCAAAGGCATAGCTAAAAAAAGATAAATACTGGAATCTGCTTAGCTTTGTCATATTTGTGCCTTGTAAGCATTATATTGAGGTTATGCAAAATAATTGTGTCAAACCCTCAAAAAACCCCCCTCTGGATCTAAGGTTTTACTGTTGCTTTTGTAAAGGAAGTCTCATGTGCTGTTTTGTTAGAAAATGAAGCTCAGTTCATGGCCATATGTTTAAAACAGCCTCTTTCCTCTCCCCTAAAAAAAGTAAAATCACATGAGCTCACTTACAAAAGCAACAGTCAAATCCTGGGGTTTGCTGTAGTATATAAAAACACTTAGCACCATTAACCATTTCCTGGGATAATCAACTCATGCAGCAGCAGGGTGAGTAAATGAGTGAAAGGCCTCAAAGGATTTTTTATTTCTTTTATCCAAAGCCTGCTGTAGAAGTGAATAAGGAACAGTTGCAGGGACAGTTCAGCGATTACAAAACCAGAAGAAACCAGGAGAAGGGGTAGACTGATGAGACATGAAAGAGGGCAGAGGAGCAATAAACACACAAAATATCATTTGGCAATTTTCTATGAAGGTTTGTCTTCAGGCTATGTGACAGTAATTATTTTTTATTGTTATTATTATTGGCGTTCAAACTTTTTCCAAATTCCATGGCAAAATGTTACTATGTCCCTGGCTGTGATTTTGAGAAATGTGGAATAAAGGGCACTTTTTTTTTTCCCCCCACTTCTGAGGATTTCGTTGCTGATGGCCTGATTCTGTGTGGTGCTGGGTGACCTCCACTCCCATTGAGGCAGCGAAGCACTCATCAACGTTTACAATGGGCCTTTTTTTTCCCCAAAATGTATGAAAAAGATAGTCAGTAAACCCAATAGCTATTAAACTAAAAAGACAGGAGAAGAAAGCAGAGAAAGCCTCATAGCTACAATGTATAGACCTGCTGTAATGCCAAATGCTTTATCTTAGAGCGGCCTTGGCTTAACTTTCATGTCAGGACTGACTCTGAACTGTGCTCAGGCAGCTCTGCCCACCAGTGCACAGGCTGCTTCAGAGAAGAAGGAGCCGTTCCTTCACCCCAGCTTCATCTTTTACCATGCTGTGCCATTGTGCAACATCAAGAGGTGCCGATTCCAATAAAGGTCATGTTGTTAATGGGGGGGAAAAAAAAAAGAAAAGTGCTCTCTCTGCAAAAACTGCATATTAAACCTGTGATGTTTAATCTGATTCTGCTGAACTTGGGCTGGCACAGGCAGTCTCAAACTCCATACAGTGCGGGATTTAATGCCATTAGGAGATAATTAATAACAATCTAATCTCCACCCCAACACCTCTGCAAAGAACGAGAGCCAGGGCATAACCGGCTCGAGTGCCAACTCCCTGCAGTGCAGTTCCTGCCAAGCCTACGTGCTATAATATGAAAAATAGGTGCTGAAATGTTTCTGTCAAATAAGGAGGTGTAGGAGTACTCCTAGCTGAAATAAAACAAAGGCCAAAAAAAAAGGCCTTTGAAAAGGCACATAGCTACATGCAAAGATCCCTCGCTATCTGCTCAGATCTCCTTTCTTGCTGAAGGAAAGGGCAGCCAGGTGCCCGGGCAGCCTCTCAGCTGGAGGAGGACTAGGTGTGGTACGGGACCCTGGAAATCTCCGGTGCCACGCTGACTTACATCTGCTGGGGGTTCAGCATGTCTTTGTAGCAGCTGATCAGCATATACGGGCTCCATTTGAAATTTACCCGAGTCTCACAAATTCTGGTATTTAAATAATTCAAAAATTACCCTTCGGACAGCTGAATTCCCTGGCTTATCTGTAGAAGTTGGAGCCATAACAAACCCGTGGAGCTGCTCTCAGCAGGCTGGTGAGACTAAACCTACTCCCCGTAAACGTAAAGTGGCAGATCTGTTTGTTGTGCAAGTAACAAGGTCACTGACTGTTCAGCTGCAGGAGCAAACTCGATTAAGACTGGTGATAATCTTTTGAAAGATAGTAATTTATCTCCATTTGAAGAGCATTATCTTTGTTCTACAGCTATCACAGAGAACAAGGTTAACAAATATTCCGTGATGAATTTTTGAAAGCTTTAGTCAGATCTTGTACATTTAAGCCTTTCTAAACGGCTGTCAAAGGCAAGGAAACAAAGTGTCAAATTTGTACACAGACTTACCTAATGGCCTTTATCCGAGAAAGTGGTTTATGATTTATACAGTCTCTACCTTTACTTAAACAATTTCTCTTTCGCTCTGTAGTGAAGGCAATCTTCTAGCATTACTCACGTGGGAGAGATTAGCCCCAAAGACTGATCTTGCTGAAAGAAGTTAGGAGATTCAAAACATACAGAGACGTGATGCAAACGTTACGATAATCAGCTTTTATTACTAATTGCTTGTGAACTGTCAGTTGAATGTGTTTGGATATAAAAGTTATAATTACAAGTGAATTCTATGTTGCTTATAAAATGTTTTCTGTTCTCCTTAACTTTCAAGTAAACTGTCACCTTCCATGACATTGCATAAATCTGAATAAAAGTGAATATTTTCTATCCTTGAAATAACATTAGAAGCATAGGTAGATATGAGTAAGAACTACACATCATATACAAATTCATAAAGCTCCCACTCTCAAGAAAAGAGGGAAGAAATGATTCCTGGATTTCATGAAGAAATAATCAATACTGTATACTATTTAATTTTTTAGAGAACTGATTCTTGTAGCCACTTTCTGGAGGTCTTTTGTTACATACAGGATAGCTATCTGGGTAACAGAAAGAACCTACATATCTTTTATGCATATAAATTCTGTATATGTGCATGGGTATGAGTATGCGTATGTATATATGTGTACACATGATATATATATTTATGCATCCATATCCATATCCACAGACGTGATGTTTATTTAACCATAAGGCCTATAATGTTAGCAATATATCAGAATGCAAAAGTAGAACAAAGGCATTAAGACTTCTTTGCACATATTCGTACTGTTGAAATTTCTGTGCAATTGTATTGTGATCAAATGCTCTCAACTGGTTAGGTCAGGCAGTAGATTTTGTTGACTTCAGTGAAAAAGATTTTGAGACTACTTAGGCATAAAGATATAATTTCAAACACACATTCTAAATTGAGAATTTGCACCTGAAATTTAAAAAAGATCCTTTCTACCTTAGTGCCACTTGATCCGAAAAGTTGTTAACTCTTCTGTTTTCCTCAGGACCTATCTATGAGACTGTAGATAACATGTTTTTAGTGGTGGCAACTGACTTCCTGGTGAGCCCTATTGCCAGCTGTTTCAGCAGATTTGCAGTTGCCATTTGGTCTAAGTATTAGCACTGTTGAATTCGTGCCAAGGCCACCTTCTACTTTGAGACAGTATTTTCCTCCGGCTCCTTTTTGATTGACAGTTCTATTACAGATATCTTGTGGAATTGCTAGAAAGGATTATGGACATGAGGAAAAATATAGTACCTGTAGTACAGGTACACCCACGTATCAAGGATCAAGCCTCTAAAATGAAAGGTACATGCAATAATACTGGTTGTATTTAATTCACATTCCCAGACAAGTCGAGGATCCATACCCCACAGAAGAAATGAGAGTAATTTTGTGTGTGTTATGGCAAAAATGATGCCAGAGTTGTCCAACCTATAGTTTACAAACTATATGGTATGGCAAACTAGTTAAGTATGGTTCCTAGGCAAATGTAGCTACAGTCCAAATCAGGAGAGGAAAATGGGACTGAGCCAGCCAGGACTGTAGCAGGTGACGTGGGACACTGCCCAGAACTTGTGAATTGCAGGAATGCATACACATGTGATTTGGAGGATATTCATAGCCAGCCTACTGTAATAGGATGCACCAGACCTACAAGTTAGATGGCCAATGACTAAAAAAAAAAAATCCTACCAAGGCAGGCATAGTAAGGCACTCACTATGCATACGGAGTAGCTCTAACTTATTAGACAAATGTCCTAAGCAGACAGATAGAGGACAACAAAGGAGAGTTTTCGCCAAGTGAAAGACTGCAACAGCTTTGCAAATCTGAGCATCATGATAATTCAAGCTAAAAAGCATATGATCTAAATATCAGGACATTAAATGGGTACACAGTTCATTGTCTTAAGTGCTTGTACCCTGGACATGGAGTAATATGCTAGTGAGTGTCCAGAAAGGGAAAGAGAAACTCTTAGATCATCATTTTCCATTTCCATATTGTCTAATGTTTGTCTGTTACTGCTATAGTGTTTAGCAGTGAGAGTACAACTCTTTTCAGGTACTTTGGCCCGTGTCATAGTAATGGTTAACAAATGAGACAACAAGAACAAAGAAATGCTACACTGACGTTGGGTTTGACCTTATCTCCACCCATTAGCCCTCCAAAATCTTGTTACCTTGTTAGCTTTCAATACAAGAGAAGTCTGAAAATTACAGCAGCTGTAATTATCTCAGGCACCTTAGCCTTCATGCATAGTAGCATTTTTTTTCCTTTAAAAGTACATAAACAAAGCTGTAAAGTTGACTTCTAGTGCCATAAGACACAGGCAAGATAATGGACAACCAAAGAGAGATGGGTGTTTCTCCACAAGGGGAAATCTACGGTTCAAAGCTACATAAGACTGATAATGATCAAGAGTTGCTACCATGAGCTGTGATGGAGTAGAGTGCTAGGGTCCCTCAGCAGACCTGTGCAGAAGCAGATCTTCAGCAGCACAAACAACACACTTTATGGTCCCGTCTGGCTGTGCCCCTACTGGCTCTATCATTCTGTTTTGAACCAGATCAGTGGCAGCCTGTCTGATGAAGGAACAGCAGAACATTTGAACCAACTCTGTTATAAGGACTCACCATAAACCTAGGTGACCTGGGGAAGTCATGCAAAAGCAGGAGTTTCAGGTTGGCTCAGGCCCAGCAGGATGATGTTATCAAGCTGGTGGTCTGAGCTCACTCTGTGAGGACACATTTAATGATGTGTCTGCTCCTGGTGGCCCCCTCTTTTGCCCAGTGATTCCAATTTTAGGAAGAGATACTACTATTAGATCCAAGTTGGATTTGGACTCATGGTGGGGATAATATGTATTCTGTATTACTGACTGCAGATAAGAAAGATAAAGTGAAGGACATGTAGACGCATGAACGGTGGAGTATATGCTATTCAGAAATACATTTATGCTGGAATTAAAGAGATTGCTATTTGTCAGCACAAGGAAATTCTGGAAAGTCCATGGAGAAAGCAAGAGGAAAAAACCCTTACTGTTTTCAAGTAAGTCCTCCATTAATTTATGAAAATTATAACAGGAAAGTAGAACTGATGACAAAAAAATCATCACTTTCCCTCTGGTCTTATCCCAGAATATTTGATGTTCCCAGAATATTAAAATTCAGTGAGTGGCAACATAGAAACCTTCCCAAGCAATTGAGTAATTAGCAGTGTATTTCATGAGATAGAGACATACCATAAATAACATCTGCAAAATGCAAACAGATGTGCAAATAAGACTCTGCATGGGTGAATCTGAAACTGGAATGTTTTGCGCACTTATAAATTCTTGCTCCTTTGCACAACTATGGCTTGCACATGACAAGCTGTCCTCTCTCACTTCACTGTACTCCTTGTACACTTGGCTTCTCTATTGTGTTATGTTGACCACAATGGCTGGCAGGTAAGTCCCCACCTGGTTGCTTACTCACTTCCCACCCAGCTGTACAGGGGAGAGAATCAGAAGGGCAAAAGTGAGAAAAATTCATTCGTCAAAATAAAGACATTTTAATAAATGAGGGCAAGGAAAGGAAAAAAGCCCAAGCAATGCAAAGGCACTCACCACCTCTCACCAGGAGAATGACACCCAGCCAGTCTCCGAGCAATGGCTACTTTGGGAACCATCCACTCACCTCTCTAGTTTTATTGCTGAGCACAGCATTATATAGTGTGTGGAATATCTCTTTGGCCAGTTGGGGTCAGCTATCCCTCCCAACTGTCAGCATCCCCTCCCAACCTCTTGCCCACTGTCAACCAACTCTCTGGGGTGCACAGAGAGACAGAGGAAGCCTTGACACTGTGCAAGCATTGCTCAGCAATAGCAAAAACATTGGCTATTATCAACACTTTTGTGGTTACAAATGTAAAATACAGCACCACACGGGCTGCGATGAGGAAAGTTAACTCCATCCCAGCTAGGCCCAGTACACACATCAACTCACAGATTAGTATTGAGAAAGCATAGCTCAGTCAATAACTTATTCTTCTGAATAGCACTGGCAAGGGGGTGATGATAAAGAAGATGGTGCCTCCAACTTGTTTCCAGCTACCTCTTGAATACCAGGCAGTATTCCAGGACATCAGAGTTTTGCTTGCATTGGTGAGAGAAGTTAGTAGCCCACGCAATTAGTACCACTTAAGGTCCTGCAGTGTAAAGTTAGACTGTATTTTGTGAAAGGATGGTGTTCTCAAGTCCACGGGTTCAATGGATTCTATATATTTGTGCTGCAGCTTTTTTTCCTGGGTACTTCAGGGCATTCTTGGGGATACATTATGCATTAATGTATAAAGTCCGCAGAAATTAGGAAAGTGCAGCCTAGCTACTGGACCAGACTGAAGTGAAGTGAACCAAATTTCCTGCAATCTCTGAATTGTTTATTTATGGGGGTACTTATATGGGTTTTATCTGTTGTGTGGACTTCTTTTGACATGTAAGATACTTTTCCAACAGTGTGAACTGTCAACACTGAACACTGAAGGAAAGTAGATTTTCTGAAGTGTTCATTGTTCACACTCACTCACAAAAGTGGCATTTTGAGGCATGAAAAGCTCGACAACGTCATCTGGGAACAACAGAGTCATCCATTAGTAAAATAATATTCTGTTTGTTTTCCTTTTTTCCTTCTTTGTCCAATAAAACCATCGTCTCTACTGTCATCTACTAGTTCTGATGTTTATGTTCTTGATTCTACAGTCTAGAAGGCTGAAGCAGAAAGAGACACATTTTGTGTCCATTTAGGGAAGCTTACAGCATCCCTTATCAGTCTAGTTCCCACTAAACAAGAATGGTAAAAGAAATGCGGTCAGCACTACCCCAAACTAAAGCCATGCAAGTCCCTTATAAAAACAGGCCATAGCTGGTTCAAGGAATAACACTTTGTAACTCACCTTCTACATAGCCACTGGAGCCTGGTTATAGTCCAATAAATAAGATCTCTTAAACACTGTTTGAGAGGCTATACTTTTTTAGCTTAACTAAAACATCTAGAAATAATGGAAAATGAAACTAATATGTCAGTATTGACAAGAAATATTACCAGCCCTGGCTAAAATCAATTCCTCCTTCACATATTTTATTTTATCTTATTTACAGGCCTTTCTGTTGCTCGCATCTCCAAATTACCTACAGCCTTCATAGACACCAATGAGGTTAGCATCAAACAGCACCTGGGAGACCAGAAAGATTAGTGTCTTCATTTTTCAGAGGAGAAAATGGAGTCACACCTTGCAGAAGTGGCTTCTTCCAGATCACAGAGGACACAAGAAGCTGAACAGAAATTGATCACCATGACAATAAGAGTTGAATTTCAGAAGTTCTACCCAATTCAACACCATAATTTTAAGATTATCTTTTTTAGAGGTGGGTAACGCATACAGCCAATATAAATTGATTTGCCTCAGCCTACCTAACAGTTATCAACAGCATTTGAGATCAATGAGGGAAAAAAATCTGCTGATTGAAAGGGAGGGAAAAAAGTAAAAGAAAGCAATATAAAATGTATTTTAACATTTTAAAGAATGTAGTGTGTGTATTCATATTCTTCTGTTTAGTGTTCCCAGCTAGAAGTTAGTAGTTCCACATGGCTCAAATATGAATTAAGTAAACTCTTAATCTGTATTTACCTGTTTTCAAACACCCATTACATTACATTTATCATGACGCTTACATGTTCTTTCTCTGTTGTTGTGATAAATTTAAATCTTAATTATTCTCTGCTACTGTGAACTTCTTTGCTGTGGACTATGCTTTTTTTCACATGATGAAAGAAAAATAATGACCTAAAATCTGAAGTATGTGTATGTAAGGCCTAATCAACAGCTCCAGTCAAACAAATCCCTCTGGCCTTAAAAAATGGCGTGGGTTCAAATGCTGCCTATGAAGAAGAGAGAATTAAAAATGACCCAGGATTATTTAGATGAGGAGAAAGACAATTAAATAACAACGTAGTGTTAACAATTGTGCTTATGACATACAAGCTTCATTCCGTCTCATCCAGCAAATACAGTAATCCAGGCAAATTATTCATTAGGAATGAATCAGTGCCATTGTTGAGAGGCAAGATTTTAATGGCCAGTTGGTTTAAAGAAGGATTCTCTGAAAGGAATTGGTCAACTGCCAGAAGCTGTTTGCAATGACAAATTGCTCACAATGAATTGTTTAGAGAGAAAACACTACTTTTTGTTTATGAAACAAATCTGCATGCCAGTCAGTTGAGCTTGAGTATGAAGGATGTTTGGTGTAAGGTCATGAATGCAACATTGGTTTGCTTTCTTTAGTACGTGCTGTTTATTACTTTTGAAGCTGTAACTGCTAAATAGCAGTAAAAAGTAGTTAGCAACTCCAGAATTGGGTCCCCTACTGTCATGGAGAAAGGCTGCCTGGCAGTCTTTTCATATCCATCTCTTTTCTCCATTGACAATCCTCCTGTATTCAAGGGGTAATCTGAAAATACCTGTGTGCAATGACTTGTGGACATTTTCAGGAATTCTAATGATTGTGCTGGATCGTTTAAATTCAATAACCTATCTTCCACAGCTGCAAAGCTTCTCTGAGTGTT
Organism: Rissa tridactyla; assembly: GCF_028500815.1. NCBI lineage: Eukaryota > Metazoa > Chordata > Aves > Charadriiformes > Laridae > Rissa > Rissa tridactyla. The sequence goes on from NC_071497.1 coordinate 21,920,741, forward strand.
TCATTCAAACCATCTAGCTCCTGTGAAGAAGCAATATGATTGCCAGTGCTCCCTTAGAGCTGCTAAGAAATAACCATTAAAATTTGCTTTTAACAGTTTTTCTTACAGCACAATAATTTAATAAGAAGTGTTGTTCGCAGACGTTGCAGAGGCTGTTTGCACAGTAGTCAGCAAGTACAATCAGATTAATGGTTTTGCCAGCAAATGTTATTGTAAATGTACTCAGAAGACTGCAATCAATTTTCTCCATAGCACAGAAGAGAGCCTATGTCCAGTTGCACAACACTGTGTGACATTCTCCTCTTGCCTACACTGAAACAATTTCCAAGAGGCCACGCTGTGTCTCCGGAGCATTTATCTTTGTCCTAGTCTAAATATGGTGTAAACCTGCCTATTCTTTAAAGATAATGCTTTCAGATATAGAATAGCCTTTGTGCAAGAAAGTTGCTATGGAAATCTGTGATTATATTTTTTCTGGCTAAAAAACCTTCCAAATAGCTCTGTGCATTTCAAATTTTGCATTTCATGCAGAAACTGCCTACAGGTGTGTTAATACATATCTGATGGGCAAGGGGGATGTTTTGCAGTAAAATCATCTATCTCCTTTTCAGCAGAGGGGAAAGGAACTTTCTGTGGTCAGTGACCGACCTTTCAACAAACAGAATCCTAAACCAGCGTACAAGACAGACAAAGGAAATGCAACTCCAATGTATTCAAATGCTTTATGCTATAGAAAAAGAGAAAGACCATCCATCGCAGATTTAATGGTTGTGATGTGAAACTGTGAGAGCTCTCTCTGCAATTGACTTGCTGACCATGAAGATAGACTACTATAGCTTTCTAAGATGTCCCTCTCCCCACAGTCTGGACAGTGGTGTGAGCTGAATATTCCAGTATTTGGCAGGCAGTAGACCTATTCAAGCAGCACAAAAAGGTGGAAGAAGCATGGAATAAGTATAATCAATTCAGCTCAAAAGCAGGCCAAATTAGCCAGATATTAATCTGCTGTTATCAGTAAGCCAACTACAGAGGTAAGTACTGATCAGCCATTGAGTAATCCAGAAAAGAATCCACTGACATTCTGACTGAAAAGTGTTCAGTCTGCTGTACTTCAGGGCAAAAATTATTATAACTGTTTTAGACATTTGTCCATCAAATGCTTTCTTGAACTCTTTTATCTTGATATTTACATTTTTAAATACCAGTGTACAGAAAGGGGAATGCATGTGGGACACGAATCAGTGAAATTCACAAGCTGTGATGTACCTCCAAGCTTGTGGTTCCTTAATGCACAGGTTTCTGCATGAATGAGAGCATTAGAATAATGACCAGGTTTATTTTTACATTTTGCAGTTTTTATGCTTCCAAGTCAGTCACATACATCAGTTACCCATACAGGTGTGATTTGATATTGGCAAAAAAAGCAGTGATGTAAAGGCAGATCAGATTTAAGAGGATGTCATATCTCAGTCTTCACCTCTACTCAGCTCTTCACTCCGATTGAAGAGCACTACTCAAATGTGCCTGTTCAATTGTTTGCTCAACCATGTTTTAAAATATATCTGTCCAGTAAATATATTTTGGTTAAGCGTGGTCATTTCATAGAAACAGCATAGGCCACAGTCACAATAATACTACCTCAATCCATAATGGAGCAGGTGTGCACTGATCTTGTCTAAAGACTAATAGTAAAAAAAAAAAAGAAACCTCAAGTGTTCATCCACATTTTTGCCATGAAACTCTCTGGTGATTTGATTTACATTGCTACCCCAGAGGCAGTGATGGAGGATGTAGAAGATTCCACACACTGAGGCTCTTTCTGGGTCCCTTGTGTCATGGAAAAACATTAGTAATTGAAGACGACCCTCCAAAAATTCAAGATGACTCTCTAGTTTTGACCACAATGATAATTAGCTTTATAGTCTTTTGAAAACAAAACAGATCTCAAAGCTGATATAATTTCCTCTGTCACTGGAGAGTAAATACTTGATTTTTTAACTTGTCTGTTGTCTTATTCCTGATAAGATGTACATTTTGTGCCAAGTTTGGACAGAAAACTACTTATTTGGTAATGAGCTCTGACTTTTTTTGTAATTTTCACTTAGTTAGAAAGCTCATAGATCATTTAAAGATAGTTGCAAGTGAACAAAAGAAATGGGAAGGCTTCTTTGGTTTCTGAACTTAAATATTTCCTGAGAGCTTTAGGATATTTATCCCTAATTATTCTGAACACACTTATAAGGAATAATAGAGAAGAAAAATCATGCGCTCATTTCCACATTCAAAGTAACTCTACTGCAGTAAACGACTCTTTAAGATCATGGTACGCATAACTTTTTTTAGCGTTGGGACCCTGTTGCAAACAAAACGAACACTGAAAGTCTGAAACGTCACGCAGTTTTCCTGTGACACATTAACAATGTTTATGTAAATAAAAGCAAGTTCGTGTAGAACCCAATTGTGGCCAAAAATTCTGTGCTGTGAAAAGTCATCATTAATTATAATCATGGTCATTACATCTGAAGCAGACTGCAGACAGGAATACCTCTCTTTATTTTTTCTGCTTTCTTTCCAGCTTTCACAGGCTTTTTCTGTCAGCTTGACAAAACAGAAAGAAAGAAAAAGAAAGAAAAAAAAAGGTTCCTTTGCTAGGGAAAAGAGTCTCTGAATCCTGCAAGAGTGAACCTTGCTCACAAGTATGGGCAAGCATTTGAAAAATACCCCGAATTTTGTGGAAGTTATTGCATTGCCTCCTCAGGTTGAAGTACTGAGCAATAGAGAATGACTTTCCATTCCAGTGTGTAGGGATTACAAAGTGAGATGCATTTTTTCCCCCTTCCACATACTAATCTTCTTTCCTGCAGCTGAGTAATGGCATAGGAGGAACAGTAAAATAGAGGTCCCTGATCTATGTAAATATTATTTTTGTGCCTTTTTTAATACTGGTTTTGACATACTCAGCTGTAAACAGTTTTCTGCAGGCTTTCTAATTTGGTCCATCACAACTTCTCAGCAAGTCAGACAGGTTTCTGTGACTAGGGCAGATAAGCACGACAGAGAAAGGGTGTCTATAAACAGAGGCAGAAAAAAAATACAAGTTCACATCTGGGTCAGTGAACAATCGCTGGTGTCTGGGAAACAATGTCAGTGAACAGCAGCACTTAACATCGCTTTAAAAAATAAAGTGCTCCTGGTCAAATCCGACTCTCATTGAAATCAGAGGGAATCTTTATCCTGATTATAATGGGAACTGGATAGAAATGTAATCCAAATACCAAGCTGATTACATCCTTAATACATTCCACAAATCTAGCTATTTATTAGAAACATGAAATACTACATAAATCATCATCTGGAAATCAGAGTGCCTTCGGACAAAACCAAAACAAACAAAAAGAAATGGAAAATGACGAAACCAGTTTGTCATTGGCAGAAGAGTTGAGAGAGCTTACTAGTGCTCTGTTTATGAGCACTTGCAGAAATGTTCGTCTGTTCCTACTTTGCATTCAAAAAAGGTATGCAAATGAAAAATAAAACCTTAAATATACACCAGCATTTTTGAACTCAGCATAAAGGGTGGTTTTGCATTGGCACATAGCTAAGAGCACTGAGCTGGCAAATATTGGTAAACATTTGAAACTTGCTCACACAAGTCCTTGTTTGCACCTGGCGGGTGTGTACAAGTGCAGGGCGTTGCAGATGCGCTGCATCTCCTGTTACCGCAAACTTTGAATACAAGCTCTTGTTTCCACATTCTGCCCCACCTTTCAAGGTAAAAGCAGATGAAAACGCTGATTTCACAGGACAAGGAATGTAGTAGGTTGACATCACTCTTGGCTGGCAGGGGTTTTTCAAATTTTCTTTGCCAAAAAACTTCAGCTACATTTAATACCAGAGAAATGTCCTAGGAGTGCCTAGAAATAACATTTCAACCTACCTGCAAGTCCAATGACTAAATGGAAGAGAGGGGGGACACCGGTGACAAGGGAACCGTAGGAGTGGAGCTGCTGTTCCCACATGTGGGCTGTTGACGTCTTTCTGCCCACACCCAGCACACAGAGCTCCAGAGTGTCCCCGGTTCACCTCTAATGGGGAGAATTGTTAAATGTGTAAGTCATCACGGAATATTAGTGTCCATGCAAAAATGGTCCCCTCATGTTCCCTGTACGCATTCTTTCCTTTTGACATTTAAAGCACCTGGTAGAGGTCAAGCCTTCTCTTGAAGGGCACAGCTTCATCCATGGCATGAACTGTCCTGTTAGGTCTCCCATGAACCGTTTGGACATTCAGCCACTCCATTTGCACCCAGACTGATGAAAGCCACCTATTTCAGCTGACTGTACTGTCCTGATCATGCTACCTTTGGTTTTGTTTTCTTGATGGTCACACAATGACTCAATTAATGAATGAGCTGCACCTACCGCAGTGATGAGCTGTGTGCTTCTGGCAGATGAAACTGTGCAACGCTTACCCCATTGAAGTATTTGATGTTTTTCCCATATTATTCTATTTTTTCCTGTCCCTTTGCTAGTGCATTAATTATGAAACTAGTCATTGTGTTACTGATTCTTCTGAAATTTTATTACTTTGAATGGAAAATAAACAATTCTTATCCCAAAGAAAGTAACCAGGAACAAATGCATTGTGGCTGGAGGAACTGTGATAGACAGGAACAGAAAAGAGGGATGACCAAAGACTAGGAAGGAAAACACAAGGCCTTCAGGCAAGTAGCAGAGGAAAAACAAGAATAGATATTATCTCACACACAGACTGGTGGACAAATAAAAATGACTAGCAATTTACTAAGCGCTTAGAGGTTTTACAGCTTGGACTCCAATTTCTCGATACTTATTCTAACACCAGTGCATTGTTCAGTGCCTTTGTGCTCTCAGCTGTGTTGTCCAGGACTTTTTCTAAAAATGTAAAAATATGTGTTGCTATAGAGAATCTTTACATGATCCTTTCTAAGCTTACTTCTTAGAACCTGGAAGTGAAATCAGACAATACTTGAATATTTCACATGTATTTCAGCCAATTAAATTACTTACTGCCTACTAGGTTTTCCATTTCTCTCTGTGTTATGTAATATTGATAGCATAATTAAGATGCTTAAAACTTTTCATTAAAGCTTTTGGTACATTTAAAATGTAATTAAATCATTGTGAATTTTCAGCCTTCGTTAGATCTTTTTAAAGAAGTGGAAGAACATTGCCATGTAAACAACATATATTCCATGGTAGCTGCTTTGTTCTGCTGCTTAATGAAATGGAGGTAAAGCCTCATGGAGATGTTTTAATACACAACATTGTAGCCTGTTTCAGAAATTTGTAACAAAAAAACCCCAAAACAAACCACCATCATTTTATTCCACACTGCTAGTTATGTTACAGCTGAAAAAATCAGAGTAGTTATACTAATAATTTTTAAGATGAACTGTAAAGCTACAATGGAATCATGTAACTTCCCAAAAATCATGTACCACGTTATCAGGTGGCTCATGTGAACTTGCAAAAGTTATTCTCAATATAGTTAACTTTTAACTCACCTTTATTTAAATATTGTTTCTCCCTTTCTATTAACCAGTTCAGTCTGATTTTCCAAAGTTGGTAGGTTGTCCAGGAATCTGTCATTTATTAACGTTAATAACACTGATGTGAAATCCTGGCATATTTGATAACTGTGGGGCTTTCCTAGTACTGCCAGAGCAAAAGTTTAATACAACTCAGAAACTCACTGTGGAAAATCCATCCTGCCCCGTGCTGAGCTCAGTCACCTGATGGTAATGTCAAGAACAATTTACCTGATGACAGCTTTGGCAAATCAGGAAGCAGGAAAAAGAGAGAGAGAGAGAGAAAAACAGAAGAATATTACAGCAACTCAAATAATATAAATGTGGAGCTACCTCAGGACTAATTTTTTTTTTTTTTAAATTATTTCTCGAATTCTATTTTCTCAAATGAAGAGTAATGCATTTACTACTGTCTTCTTTTGAGTAAAACTCCCAACAAGATAAGGCATCATTGTGCCTGTCCCAAAGAGCTTACATTTTAAATTTACAGAAGTTAAGAATACATTAGCCTGATCAATCTTTTTCTTTTCAGTAAAGATTTGTAATTTTCATTGTTCTTTTCTGTTGAAAATGGAATGATGTAAGTGTCTAGCTGCAAATGCTGAGGCACGACTGAGCTGTTATTTTGAATGTCTAGAACAGTAGGCATTTATATTTACAGATAATCCAGTAATATCACACGAGGAGAATGAACAGGCTTCCAATAGACCGAAGCAGGACCATGAGCAGAACCGAGATTCCAGAGGCCCATGCGCATGTTAAGTGTAGCACTATAAATTTATAATAGACCTAAAATTAATTATTTTAACCCCAACTTGTAACACGTGCAGAGCCACAAGCACCAGTTCCTGTGGCTTTGTTGCAAGTTATTGTAGCTGACTCTTCAAGAGCTGACCCTAAACTATAAAAATAAAATAAGCAGGCAGAAATATAGTGATCACCAAATGCTCAGTGCAATTTTTCACTTCCTCTTGTTTCATTTGGAAACAGCACTATTTGTCTTGCAAGGTAAGTGAAATAATACTCTTACAGTTTTTCCCTTTCAGATCACTATTCTAACTTCCAAATTAAAAAGCCATTTTTCAGCCAGGCACCAGTACCAGCGGGCTAAATGTTTCACGTTGGATTTTCTGTTCTGCTAATTCTATGGTTTGCCAGTATCATCTCCCCCGTGGCTGGCTGTTATTATGCAGCAATATTTAAAAAAAAAAAAACCAAACACTCAGGGAAATATCTCTGTGGTACATGGCCATGTTTAGTTTCTATTATTGTTTGAAACATGCAATTAAAGTTCAAGTGGGGTTTTGCAACCAGACGGAAATCTTAGAGCTAGAAATGAACTCTCTCTAACCCAGGACCTTTCTGCCTCTCGGTTTCTCACTCTTTCTTTTTCTCTCCACCAAGCCCAAAGCCAGATAACACTTTCCTGCTGTGAATTTTTTAAAGTCACCCAACAGCTCTGGCAAATGAGAGCTGTCATAGTTTTCGGATGAGAAAATCATCTGCAGCTCACACAGATCTATGAGCTGATAGGAGTTAATTGACAGCTTGCAGGATTTCGTCTCCAGGCAGAGTTAGAGGGAATGGGAGCCCTGTGGGTTTCATTTGGGCAGAGATAAAGCAGGTTTTTATTCAGTGCTCATGGAGAGAGCATAATTAACCTTTTAGAAGTTTTAAGAATGATCAAATTGTTATTCATTTTTGCAAATGAGAAAAGAGAGCTTCTTTCTCTGCCAGGAAAATGCCAGTGCAGATTTCAAGGTCACCTGATGATTTCTTTTGACTGAAATGATGGAATTCTGAAAAAAAAAATAGAAAAAAAAATACGAAGATTGAGAAATGTCATCATAAAATCATGCATCATTCAGGATGTGAAATGAACAAATGTCCTTTTCTAACATAACATACTTTAGCTAACATTTACTGCATGTTCGTATTAGCCTGCTGGACTCTGCAGGTGATGAAGGTTTCCATTGCTATTGTAAATAAGAAACTTGGTGCTAGCAGCTGTCTTTTATGTTGCTGCGATAATTTAAAAAAAAAAAAATCTATTCTTAAAGGAGAAAATGGACGATTATACAAGGTCAGTGACTTGGTTTTCAAGGTGTGTAATACAATATTTTCAAATGCTGTACATTTCTGGAGTGATTATATGAGTACAAAATAGGAGAATTCTGTAAATTAAAACCAAATATAATTTAAATCCCTTTAACCAGTAATAAAAAAACACAGCTAATAACTAAGAGTCATGTTGACCTAAACACTCTTTGATGGAAAAACAAAACTCTCAGATTTTTGCGTATTGACAAGGCAAAAGCTTTTATAAAATACAGACTAAGATAGCCATGCTTCAGTTTCTGTCTGACCGAGTTTCACTTTTCTAGAGCATCTGACACAGAACAAGATACCTTGCAAAATTATAATCTCTTTTCTCCTTGTATTATTTGTTGTTAATTTTTAGGACAATGAGAAGAACAGTGTATCTTGTACAAAAGAGTAGGTCCGGACTCTTGTGTTGCATAGAAGCAACATGGCAATGGGCACTAAGAAACCATGAAGAAGCGTATCAACAAACCTATTCTTCCAGTCTAAGCTGCAGTTTCTATGACTCTCTCCTAATTCCAGTCTTGTAGAACATCCTTTTTTGCCCATCCCAGCACTGTGACACTCTCTACGTGCAGGTTGACACTCTCTTTCTTCTCCCCGCCTTCCTCTTCTCTCCCTCACTCCCTCTCTCTTTCCCCCTACACTCCCTATTCCCACATTTTTCAGACCTGAGATTCACACAGGATGACAAGAATCATTGCAACATCCCACATACCCTTTTCTGATCTGGAGGTACTTAGCAACCTCCAACAGCTCAAGCTATAGGAGTTTTTCTGCTACAGCAAACATATAAACTACCGGTTGTGAGAGTCCCTCCTGATAGACGGGTTCCTGGCCCCCACGCTGTGACTGATTGCTGTAGGATGCGCTCTCTGCCCCTGTTATTTTTTTTCCTGGATGGAGATGGGAGTGCCAAAATCGTTCCAACTTTTGATTCACTCTTTTAATAAAAAACATGTAAATAAGTTTACTGCTTAAAGAAATCAACTTACAGAGTGAGGGATCACAGACTTTGCAATGAGACTTTAAAGAGTACTTTCACTCGCAAAGATAATCTTATCTTGTTTTGCTTAAAGTAAATCCTTATTATTACAGTACATGAGGAAAAGATTGTTTTGGCTTCCTAAAACCGACATGAAAGGACAAGGCGTTCTTGGTATGATTTCCGTTTATGTTACCTGCTCTTTATAATGTTGTTTTGTTTTTTTTTTTTCTTTCCTAAAAGATATTGTCCTTTTGATTTAGGCAGGCTGGATGGTAACTGATACCTTTAATAACTCTCAAAAAAGTGTTGAGACTGTGGCTGTCTTGAGCTTAATCTTTATTCTTAAAACATATTTAAATATGGTAGGATAAAGAAGTAATAAATAATTGTTTCTCCTTTTTAGTGGCATGGTCATTATTGTGCTATTGAATTTATTAGCAAAGAATGTAGAGGGTTAGGCTATGAAAACCTCTCTTTTTCAAGTTTCAGTAATGCAAAATTCATGGCTCCATTCTTCGCTCACATGAATGGAAAAGCTCTGCAGACACTTTACCTTAAAGCATCTGTGCTTTCCATTCCAGTTAGGCACAACCTCTCTTCCAAAAAATAACACAAGTCTTCCCAATGACGTACCAGAGCCCCCTGCTAGTAGGTGAAAATCATAATGCTCAACGAAGAGAAATGTGAGCAGCTTTTCAGTCTAAGTGCCAGTGGGTCCATAAGAGGAGAATACTTCTGATGAGACTCTAGAAGGCTTTCCAGGTAAATCCTTTTATTGCCATGAATTATTCATACTCAGATAATGGGTACCAGTAAATAGGAATTCTTTGCAGTAATAACACTGCCAGACAGTTAAATGTTCAACTATACATTTTAGCCTAAAACTCACACAGTTTTACAAAACGTGTCTGTCATATCAGTTTCAAAAAACTAATAATAAGCTAGCTTATATCTTCAAACTTGCAGGAGGCCTTTAGGTTTTTTATTCTGAAAAATTTATTTAGTTTTTACAATATGAAAATTATAGACATGGTGACATTTAAACCTTTGCTTTTCATAGCATTTCACACTTACACCATTTTAAAAGACAGCTATTAACATTTACAAAAATCTTTCAGAAACCAAATGTTCTAACATGCAGAATTCCAATTACACTGTGTAAGAGGGTTATCGACTATTCTTCTACAAGAATACTTTGAAGTGCTTGGTATTAAACCAAGAGCTAAAATGTCAGTTGCACATAGACAATAAATTAAGGTTTATAAAACCATGTAAGATTTATTTAATATTACAATTTTGACCTTTAGACTGCCTTAACCATAGCTTGCTTAAGTTTTCCTCTCTCTTGCCTTCCTTCTTTATCTGCCTAATCTTACTTGAATGTTAAACAAAGGTTGTAATGCCAGTTAAGCAAAGTAATATAAACCATTCATAGCATTAGAACTTTCCTCCAACTGTTGTAGCACAGTCACATAAACCATGTTTCCTTCTTCAGTAGAGATGTTTTCTGAATTGCTCAAGGAGTTCGATGAACAGGATTTCCAGTGCTGCCAAGACACAGCTGTTCAATTTTCAGTTTCTCATTACAAACATCAGAAAATTTCAATGAAATGCAAAACTAAAAATACAAATGTAGGTCAGTTCTCTTATCCTACCAACAGACACTGACGCCAAGTCAAAAGACAGGTGGCAATAGCAGGAGGAGAAGAGGAACTTGATGCTGAAGGGAAAAAAACAAGCTTGCAGAAGGCAGGTCTAAGTGAATTCTGTTTTGAAACACATTTCAGCTCACAGTAAACAAAATGCTACCCTGCAAAAGGAGGGGATGAATTTTAACCATTTTTTGCTGTGTTCACACTAAGGAGATTCCCTCCCCCCAGATAAAGAAGCTCCTAGTTCAGAAGCTAAGCATCTAAACTATTTTTGGCATCTCTCATATCAGTGGTATTATTGATTAGTAATGACCAGAAAAGTCAGGAAAGCGACTGGGGAAGGAAATAAATGCTGAGCAATCTAAAAATAATCTTCGCAGCCACCTATCACTGAGGAAGCACGTACTAAAAGGTGTAGCAATGTACACTGGTCAAGAATGAGGAATGACCAGAGACTGCACACGGAAATTAGAAACTCAGCTTAATAATGCTTTTTTCTTTGCAGAACAACATGGATGGTGTGAAGGAGAGTTCATACAGAAAACAAGCCAGGCTTTCAGATGTCATGAAGGAAACAGGGGAAGCAAATGTTGAAAACTGCATTGAAGCTCTACTCTAGATAATATTCTGCTATGAGCTGAGCTGTGAGACCCAGATGACTGAAAGGGCACACAAAGTGCCAGTGCAGAGTCACCACCTGGGAGCTTTCCCTAGACACTTTTCTTCAGATGTCTCAACTACAAAGATAAGGTTAAAATGTTGAGATTGGCTGGACAAAGATCAGAAATTAAATTCAACTCCATGTTCATTTCATTTTATCCAGACTGTAGTTTAAAGATCCAAAGAGGTCACGGTTATTTTCTGAAATTTGAAGAAAGTCCTCAGAGATCAAAATGTTCACGATGTCACAGCATGCTTCTTTCTCTGAAGTTGAGAGGTGAGCTATAGTAAATGGGAACACTACATTTTCTAACTCCACCCGACAGCAGTTTAAGATTTCAGCTTCACCAAAGCTACAACATAGTTTCTTCTAGCTCACCTTGAAAGCACGAATTTCGAAACAACTTGTTTGGGTTTCTTTTCGTTTTCACTGCAGCTAAGTATCAGAATAACTATGCAGAACAAGATAATACTGTTACAACATAAAGTATTTTTCCACCACTGTGGATGGTACATTTGAAAAATATGTTTTGTTTTCTTTTTTTTTTCTTTTTCCTGATAGCAAGCCTTGGTTGAGGGCATACTTGACTGATAACTACTTTCCTTCCTCGATATCAACACACAGCAGAAGTCAAATTCTCAGCTGTAATTTGATCTATATGAGGGGACTCTGCTGCGATGGAGCAATTTTACAGCCCTGCAGATCACACACCGAGTCCTCCTTTTCTAACACTTACCATCTTCTCATATTCTTTGTCTCTTTTTTCACCTTCTCTCTCCACTTTTGTGGTTATCCAAGAGACAATGTTTCTGGGCAGAGCACAAGCATCACAGGAAGGGGTTGTGTTGCCTTCTCCCATAAATCTTTCCTTGGCCCACACAAGTCTCTGTTTTAATTCGCCCGCTGACGTTCATTCTGCCTTTCAGCAGGCTGCAGCCTCCAGAAGGGCCCCTTTCCTTTCCTCTCCTCCGCAATCCACAGCAACTGCATTGTTCTAGTATCAGATGAATAGCCACCCTGGCAAGAGAAGTCACAAATCACTGCAAACGTTTAGGAATTTTTCAGTACAACTAAAGATTTTTGTATAATGTTGTGTTCAGGCAGCTTTCCCTCATCATTCTTATCTGTCTCAGTGTCTCAACAGAAAACATAAAGCCCTACTATGCAAGTTTTGTCATAATTTGAGATGCAGCATTCCTGATGTTATGTAAAGGAAAATTAAGAGTCAGATCATGAAAATAATGTGAACAAAATGGATTTTGTAAATTCCGTGAAGAGTAATTTCATTCAGCCTGGCACTAAAATTGGTATCAATTATTTGCAGGATCGAGGTCCCGGAGAACAGTCATCTCAGAACAATACAGTGGGCAACTTTTCCCAGAACAGTGTAGCACCCAGCAGAGAAGCAATATTAGAGAGCTGCAGGAGAGGCAAGAAAGTGAAAAGGTTTATGTTATTGATTGCAGAAAAGAGAAGCCTTCAGTCACTTATCAAATCAATCAACCACTATATTTCAGTTTAGTACATTATTCATTCGCTATATTTAGTAGTGACTTTAATTGTTTGCAGTATGATGAGATTTGCAGACTTCTTGAGAATTTCCACAAGATTAAATCTGGAGACCTAACAGTTAAGTCTTTATTATCTTTAGGCTTTTTTTTTTCTTTTTAATGTTTCTTCTCTTTCACCCCCCTCCCCCGATCAGTAGTATATGAAGGGGGTGAGGGCACTCAATCAACTTAACTGAGCAACAGCAGTTTCCATACCTCTCAAGTGTCTCGATTTTATTGGAAAGTCCTCCACTTACAGGAATTTGAATTATGGCCTACACAGTGTTTTCATGTTTTGTTCCAATTTTTGCTCTGTGGCCACTGAAATTGCAAGCAGATATCTCTAAAGGCCGAAGAAATGCAGTCAAATTCCTGTTAGTTAAATTTATTGTGTTGACTCAAATACTGTGCGAATTTTTCCTGCCACCTAGAACCAATATTGATTTAAAGAAGAGGGGGAAAAAAAAAGCAAAGAAAACAATGAACTAATCCATCTAATTTATGTGTCTAGCATCACCACTTCCATGCCCAGATTTTCTTTATTTATATTGGGCTGGTAAAGGCTCCACAATGCATTCCGCAATGGTAGAAATATAAGGCCAAATACATTAGAACTGGGATTTAAATACACTGCAACACTGAATTAGGGAATGATTAATGCTACTGAACGTTATGGGATGAAAGAACTTGAGGATCTTGATCTCATTTGACATGTGTGGTTATTACGTGCATTTTTTTAATTTTCCCTTGTTTACCCTGGTATGCTTAGCTGCATACTGAGCTAAATAAATAAGTGAAAGAAACGATTTTCATCTGGGACATAATAACTTTCCGTTCACTATGTGGTGCATTGTTGAACATTAAAGGACAGCTCTGTTTCCTGGACGCTAATGAGGATGTTATTCGATTTAAATGGCACTATAGCCAGAGATCCTTACAGCTACCATAAGCTTAAGACTTTCCTTGTATAATTCCTAAGACAGCAAATCACCAAAACCAGCCAGTAGAACTCCCTATGTCTTTTCAAGCTGTATTTGTAACACCTGTAGACTACTGGTTGGAAATGTAGGTTTTAAATTGGGTGGTAACTCAGAAACAAATATTTGGCAGCACTTGATAATCAGGATTTCCTTGCAGTGATATAAAGACGAAGAGGTTAAGTAAACAGAATGAAGGTAGAATTAAGAAAGTTTCTTCAGTCAAAGGCAATTTGTGTAGAGGGAAGCTTCTCTTCATTAGTGTGATGTGTGATGAGCAGGACACAGGTAACTGGTGCGGTTTTGGTTGTTAGAATCCCATTTTCCTATCCTGCACATGTGAATTGCACCTACTGTGCAGGTGCAATTGAGGTGGTTGTATATATGAATAAAATAAGCACTTGAGCAATTGTACTCCCATTTTGACTACAGACTTTGGCTTTATGTCTTCGAATCTCTAGACCACCCACTGTCTGTAAGGACTGCTCCTTCCATCACCTACGTTGATCAGATAAAAAGTGAAATTGTGGCACAACAACATGTAACAGTTTGGAGTTAATTTTGGGAACATTAAGGAATGCTCTCTCTCTGTAATATCAGCCTCTAGCCCCAGCACACAAAATAAAGAACATTGCATTTGAAGAAATTGCAAGTTAAATGCAGTCAGAGCAAATGTAATTGCCTTCCAACCAGTCCTTAGGGCTCCCTGAACCACAACCTGAGCAAGCTTTATGCATGGGCTGCCCCATACTTCATCATGTCACCAGACCTGGACTGCTTTTAGGAGAGATGGCCTCCTGCTACACCATGAGGGAAGTAATCCCTTCAGAAGAGTCTGAAGAGAACCTGGCATGAAGGCTATGCAAAGCCAAGTGTGAACTTCTGAGACCGGTGTTGGGAAAACATGGAGGTGAACCCCAACATGAAATATGAAGAGAAGGAGCTCCAGAGGACGTAGGAAACATGGACAGTGGGAAGGAAAGCAGAAGACAAGACGGAGTCAAGGGCATGCAGGAGTAGAAGCAGTGGTGATACCAAGGAGGTGGTCAAGGAATGGTGAGGGTAAAGGGATGAGGAAAATATAGAGGATAGAGACAACGAGGCTGAGCAAGGGGCTTTGAGAGAATTAATTCAGACAAGCATGGGAGTAAACGGAGAGGGTGAAAAAACAGTCACAGAAGAAAAAAGAAAAGGAGGAAGACATTTTCCTCCAGGACATGGGGCAGGAGAAGAATAATGTTGTTCTCAACAGCCACTGCATGGGACCAAACTCTTGTGTGGCTTTCGAATAATAAAAAGGCTTTCATATACAGCCTGTTAATTAAATAGGGGAAAAAAATCATCTGAAAATTAAAAAAAAGAACAGTGAAACTTTCACTGAGCAGACACCTGCTATGGCAGCTGAGCTAGGGCTAGGCTCTCTTATGGTTGTTACAAGGGTTTTCACTGTGCTGAACTTGGAATTATGCCAGGCAGTGACCATGCAGCCCCACGTCCGTAGAACAACCGAAGGGATTTTAATGGTTATGAATGACTGGAAGATCAGGTTTCTATCCAACACAAGTGATATTGTAATACCAGGTATGAGAGGATGATAAAAACTGAACATTAGATTTTTTTATATTTTTTTTAAGAAGCTGTGTGGTTTCTTTATGACTGTTGTCCTCTGCATTTATTTTTTTTTTAAACAGATGTAAAAAAGTGGATGGAAAGTTAACCGGCAGTAATCGGAAATAAAACCACAATGCAATCTCTGGCTTGTCTGTCTTCATTCCAACGTAATTTATCTAAAAATGCATCACTTTGTACATATGGGAAGCTGGGATGAGTTCATTTGAGTGTTTTTCAAATGCAATGTAATTGTATGTTTCTCTGCTGTAAAAGGCCAACAGAAAATTGGACATAGTGCACAACACAGATCTTTTAAAATATTTTTTTTCCTTCTGCATAACCACCCACTTTCAGGACTGGAAACTGCATAAACAAGATAGAGTGGAGTGAAAATCACTTAATATCAGATTTGCGCATTCTGCTTTAGAAGCAGCTTTTTCAGCTTATGTTTGTATTTATAGAACCACCACCGAGCCAGACCCTTTAGTGAGCTGTAACTGAGAGCAGATTCAAGAGGAACATCAAGTACTTTTAAAAAATTCAACCCAGTAACCAAAATTATTTGATCTTTTATTGGCAGAGTGTGACTGTTGTAAAGAGAAATAAAATACAGTGACCAGTCAATGCCAACTAACTGAATCCAACAATGAATCCATCCTCAACTGGGTATGCTTCTTGGAGTATGCTCTGCATTACAATCAACTTCAGGTCAGACAAACATATGTGCATATGCACGCGTTCACGATATTTTGCATTTTTCCTTGTTGTTGTTTTTTTTTTTCCCCTCTTAAAAGGATCCTTTTAATTTTTAACAGGCACACTGATATTCTTGTGCTAATAGTCTTTTTCTCAAACAGGTTATTTCTGGAGGATTCTTCTATTTTACATGCAAGCAAATAAATAGTATGCAAATAACACACACGCCTCCTTTCTAACTGGAAGAAGATATTTTCTTCTAAACCTGATTTAGTTTGATGAATGTGAGAATATACCGCAACAAAATACTTTAGGCTAGGCAAAATTCTGGACTGGAGCTACGTTTAGTCATGGCATGGCAAATTCACTTATGAGTCCCCTGAGACAGCCTAGTGGGCTAGAATAACAGCTCCATTATTCTGAGTTTTTTGTCTATCACCCTACTTATTAGCACAGTTTTGAGGTTAAACAATGGTATTAGTTTTCTGTGTGCATCCTCCTACTTATTCAGTATCAAATTCCTTTACAATGTTTATTTAGACTGCGATCATCTAGACCAAGTGTACCAGGTCCTAGAAATGTAACTTGCCCAGTAACAAGACAATTTTCAGTGAACTGGTTTAGCATCTAACTTTAACATTGAACTGGAATCACCTTAGAAACAGGTTTTGAAAGCATTTTTTCAAGAATGAAATACTGAGCTTGATGAACTGGGAACAGTGGAAAGTCTTTCAATGGTTTCAATGGGTTTTAGACCAAGACTAAGATCTCATTTTTGGAAAGTACTTAAATATGTGCATACATCTGTCCCTATTCAACAAAAGCATTTAAGGACATAGGACAGTGGATTTTGTTTCATGATTAGAAGTCAAGTGGAGTTATAAGTCCTTTCCTGGTCAAATATTCAATATTGACAAAAATATCCAGCACTAAGTACAAGCAATGAAGCCCATGTCTAGATTTTTGCCTATGCTAGAGTAAAACAAAGAAATATTTTCCCCTGAGTTTAAGCAACACTTTGCTTCCAAACTGTTGTTTACCCTCATCACATGTATTAAGATCTTTAACACCTGATAGAAGTATTCCAGTGTGCTGCTTGACACCTGTTAGCTCACAAGTAACACACGCCGCTCGTTGCCCACTTCGTGGAACACGGGATTTTTTTCCATACTGCCTTCAAGAGTGGGTCTATCTATGCACTCACATGGTCATGTCTAAAAAAGTTAAAAAAACCCTACCCACTCACCCAACCAAGAATTGTTAATCTTTTGGATGCATCAGCCCCATTTTTTACGTAGCAGTAACTTAAAGCTTTCTACTAGCCAATTACTATATTTGCATGACGTGAGAAGTGCTGTAGGTGTGTGTACATGCCTAGCTGGGTGATAGCATTGGATAATACTGACAGAAAGAAATTACTGTGGTTTCAAATTATGAAATGTAGACAATGCGCATTTTCTGGTTAAATGTGTATAAAGTACACACATGTCTCTCTATGACATGCATTATTTTGCCCCTTTTTCATAAGTAGCTTACAGGTCCCAGGACCAGCGTCTACTTCTCCGAAGCCCGGAATGGCAGAAACTGAAGACGGGAAATTTTGTTGTTCACTGCTCTTTCTTGCTTCTCCATCTCTGCTTTTTCCTATGTCCACCAGGAAATGACACAGGAAAAATCTGAACTGAACTAATTTAATGCATTCCTGTGTTCAAACTGAACTACAGCTGAGCAGCATTTGATGGTGTTCCCATGGCTTGTGTGCGAAGCCAGGAGGGAAACAGTGGGAAACTGCAGATCCGAATGAAGCTCTTGTCAGCTGTCATTTCCCACTGATATATTTTACTGTAATCATTACTTTTTGAAAACTGGCATACATTGTAAATTACAAGGTTATTTAAGTTCTGAAGATGTACTACATTCTTGCTATGAAGCTTTTGAAGAAATTATTTCTTTTTATGTGTTTACACTAAAGCTCAAGTCTGCTGGAGAGAAACTATGCTACATTTTAAAGTGATGTGTATGCAATGCATTTCCATTTCTCTCTTTGGAATCTCTGCACTTTTTTTTTAAAGCTATATATATATATAAAGAGTAACTCTTCAGCACCAATCTAATGTTTTTATAAAATGGATTGCATGACACCCAGAATATATTATGATGCATCTGTTTAATATGCAGCCTTACCAGAAGTACAAATTTGATATGTTACACTTCTCTAACCTTATGTTTTCAGTACAACACTATGCCTTTTTAGCACTGACTAGGAAATCAGATTGAATATGTCTGGGAATACAGTTTCATATTGTGCATAATCCTGGTTCTGCCACTGAAGAAAATCAATGAGGGTGAAGCATTGATCTCCTTGCAGAGTGCAAATGCAGTTAGCTCTGAAACACACTGCTGGGGATTTTGTTATTCAAGTCATTCTTTCGCTCAATGTGTTTGCTAACCAAGTTCTTATCATGCAGCACCTCACTAGCCTAAGCTTAGCTTCAGTTATGTATATAGCAAAAAGGGGTCCCTTTTGGAAGAAGAAAAAGGCTTTACATATGCACAGTTCTTCTACTACGTGTATGTTTGCTCAAGGCTAAACTGAAATGCTTTTTCTTCAATGACATTTCACAATGTCACCAAATATATGAAAGTCTCACAGAAGGATGTGTGAATATGAATCACTCCAGGAAAATATTCTCTTCTGTTATGATGGGTTTTATTTCATTCTGTGCTGATTAGTCAATTTGTTTTCCTTTTTTCTTAGAAAAGGAAATTTAATCAAGTATTTCTTGATGTTGCCAAAATATACATATATTCTTGCACATGGATACCTACATAATTACAGGTACAACAAGTGCATGCACACACACATACACACACTCCTTAGATAGAGAGATGTACTTAATTTTTTATTTATATATGAACTATATTTCATTCTTGTCAGCAAAAATATTTTCCTAACTTACAGCCTTCCAACTGCAGACAATAAATCGAGTATTTTAAAAGTGATTGCAGATGATTCATTTGGTGCTGTCATAATATAGTGTTTTCTTTAATGAAAATTTATATAATTTCCCCTGGAATAAAACTCAGTTAAATAAATTTGTACTGGAAGATGCAAGAGAACTGATATATTCTGTGGTAAACACTGTCTGGTGCTTGACAATAGGCAGAACCCTGACCTGCTGAAGTACTCTGATGTTATTTAATGCATCTACCCTGAGTTAAGATTTTCTGTGGTATTGCTGTTATACAAACATACGTAGCTGAAACAGGTGGCATTTGTATTAAGACATAACGCTCACAGTTCAACATTAAGCTGCAGCTATATAAAGCAGTTCCTCAGAATATTAACAAGATTAAGATAATGAATTCTGCTTTAAAGCATACTAAGAGCAGACAGCAGCTCTGGTAGTACAAAGGAAAAAAAAAACCATTCTCTGGTTTTATTGTTGTTTGAATACTCCATATTTAGATGAAATATTAACTGAAATATTATAAAAAGTACAGTAGATGAAAAGGATGCACTGCAAACAAGTGTTATCTAAGAGACTAATATATATTATTCTTTATTTATTATGACAACATGTTTGGCATAATTACAGTGAAAAAGTAAACAAAACATGAGTGTTTCAAATGAAACATTTCCTCTGGCCATTCAGTGTTACACCAGGAGCTGCTGAAGTTCACAAGACAGCAAGGCCTTGAGCTTTATAGCTGCTTTATACCAGAAACAATTACAATAAATCACCAAAAGCATCATGCAGAACTCAATTGGTGGTGAAACATTCAATACCAATTGAGCAGCAGTATAAAATTAATAGCTGAGCTTTTCATCTGTCTGTTATATCAGTGGATTAAATCCACTCACTTTAAAACATGAATACTTTGAGAAATTCTGATATTGCATAATTAGGTACTTTATCACAATGGTGTGTGAATATAATAAATATAATGTCTCTCATGCATATAGCACTGCCTTCAAAGTACATACCACAAAATATAGAGTTACAATAGAAATGAATAAAGCACCCTGTCTCAGGGTGAAAAAGAAACTCTTAAAAACCTTTACAAGCAACCAAATTAAATGAACGTTTTCTTTTATGCCCACTGATTCAACTGTGTGCATCCAGTAATTCAAAACGTGACCTCACAAAATGCAAAATGAGGGGACCTTCTTAAATATAAAAGTAACAGATAGCCTAAATCCAAACACAGTGCAATCTCTCTCGCGTGAGTGACGTTCACACCCATGCCACTACTTCTTTGCACTCTTGAACCTCCAGCTGTGACTTCAAGTAACAGGAAAGCTACAAACTAGGATAATCTTCACACAGCGAAGTGAAACACATCATCTTTTCATCCCGCCTTGTCTGTTACTGATGGTGACTCATTCATTACTCTTCTTTTCCTTTGGACTTCTAAATTGTGAATTCAGTTTCTGCTTTTTCCCCTACATTCATGGACACCATTGCAAGGACCCATTAGGTATCCTGTCACAATGTCTCTAAAATCCCTCATGTGTATTTCTACAACCAAAACTCGTACGCAGATTCATAGTACCTTTCCCTGTGAATACTGCGCTTCCAGAGAGGAGAATGAATGCTTCCTCATTATTTGCAGTTCACTCAAAATTAAAAAAAAAAAACCAAAAACAAAGCAAAAAAGAATTTTTAGCTCAGTGTTTCAACTACCTGGATCAAAATACTTCCCAAAACACATCAAAACTCTTGATCCTTTTCTTCAGGGGCAACTTACCTTTTACTTGCATTTCTGTTACTGTCTTTTTCAACCTTGCCATAAATCCCTTTTCTTGTATGTCTACTATTCTTGTTTATACACCAACAGAAAGAAACTACTTCCTGAACTCTGAGAAGCAGGCCGCAACCACGCTCTTATTTTCTCTTTCTTTCCCCACTTAGCCTCCTAGATAAAGCCTGTTTCTTCCACAGACATGGGAAACAGTTTGCTTCTTTGAGACATGTATGAAACACTGACAATAAAGATACATCAAAATGAGATGAAAATAAATCTATCCCTTCCCTCCCTTCTTTCCCTCAACAACCCCCTAAAAAATCATCTCAAGCCAACAAACAACTTCCATGGAAACTCTGGCAATACCAGAATACTCCTTTTTATTTCACCCTTGTCATCTCTGAAACTGAAGTTCAAGTCAAAGTAGGTGTGTTCATCTGAATTGCCTTGGTCTTCTGTTTTTTATCCGTATCATTATTGACTCACCTCAAAATTAAACAAGACTGGTTTGTCTTGGTTTTGTTTCATTTATTTATTCATTTACTTATTTATTTAAAAAAATATAAAATACAACCACTGGAAAACATGCCATCTTGATATTCTCACTTTCCTTGCAAGAGCTGATTTAATTATTAATTGTGAATGAAATATTTGATGACTCCAGCTTTTTTCCTGTATGTGAATCATTTGTAAACTAATCCTGATTTCCACAAAATATCTTTTATGCATCAGTGCTGAATAGTTTATGCAAACAAATATTAGCCTGTGGCTTGTTTGCAAACTGCTGACTTAAAATGTTTGTTATTCATGGCAGATGACTTATCAGAGAGTTAACACTTTATTGATTTAGTGTCCTGATAGTTTTTAACTTTTAAAGGAATGACAATAGGCTCTGAACTGTATAGGGAGTGGTTTTGGCGGGTAGGAGGAGCGGAAGCGTGGATAACCCAGATAAAAATGAAGCCATGATAAAATAAAATGTATGAAATCAGGCTATAGGAACATAGTACATTTTACTTTGAGAGTAAAGGTAAATAAACACAGAAAGAGGTTTTAAATGTAGTATCTTTTTTTAAAAAAATGGCATTCTTAGTCCACAACCCAGTGTGCCAGAACATACAGTTAGTGATATTTGCAATACTGATTTTCATGTGAATTTCTTATATCCACTGAAATATTAAATTTCTCTGGTTCTGGAATCAGGGTCTTTCATTACAGAACTGGTGATTATTCAATTAATCATAACCAATGATTAATACAAGTAATTTATACCAGTGAGATGAACATACACTATACGAACATAAGAACACAACTACCCCATACCGTTGTCTAATAATTTTCAATTCACTTTCAATGTTACCTCATGTAATGTTACAGAACTATTCACATACACAAAAATTTATTCTCCAAACATGTTAATTAAACAAATGTAAATTTTAACTTGCATAAGGTTATGTTAGGCAACACTGAGAGTACAATTAGTTTTCAAATTATGAAAATACGAACAGAAACAAATTCAAAGTTTTCTAATAATTTTGTAACATAGAACACATTTTCACAAAAAGTGGAGAAATACAAAGCCATTCCTTGATTAGCTCCTGTTCTGTAAAGCGAATGAAATAGAAGCAACACAGAAACACTTGCCAATACGGGAATGATGCCCAAACCCAAAGACCTGACATTCAATTACTTTGGAATTACTACATGTCACCTTTGGAAGCAGCCTCACTCTCCAGGCTCGACCTCTTGCTGTGTCTCACTGAGACACCGCAAGAAAAAATGAGTGGAGTCAAGGCTTCATAATTCAGACCTTTTCAGTGAGTGTGTGTTAGTTATATTTTCTTTATACATAAGAAAGTGGTGATAATCTTCAGTGACATCTTCAGCTCCTTCCTTTGGCGAGGCATAGCTGACTATTACCTTGACGACTATTGTGCAAAACTGTGATTCTGCAAGTTTCTAAGGAATTTCAACATCATACGAATTCTGAGTGTCTGTGGCTTGGGGAAGCAGGAACTGTCAAAAAATAGGTTTCCTAGCATTAAAGCCATAGACCAACACTGGATGAGCACAAGTTCCACACTGAGCGTTTGTCTGAAACAATGTCAAAGCATGTAAACGTTTTGTATGCTGGTGAATTACTAATTAAACTTGACGTATTTATGTCATTGCTTTGTACACAGCACAGCAAGTGATTGCTTACATTCCTAATACTGAAAGAAAAAATGCAGTGTTTCCTTCTTCCAGATAAAACCAGAGCTTTGTGGTGATGTGCAGGGTGCCCTTGGTGGAACTCAGTCAATGTCAAATACTTAATCTAGACTTGAACTTCATGACTGTGCAGTCACCTGTAGTAGATGCTTAGAGACATAACAGGATTACAGGTCTAAATCTTATATATTGGTAGTTTTTGAACCTTCAAGGTGTTATCGAAATATAAATATACATTTTCGGGTGAACTCTCTGCCACCGCAGTCTTCCTCAGCACGCAGAGATTTGATCCGAGTCTGTGGTTCTTGCTGAGATATGCATTGCATCATTGTCTATTTTCAGCTTGTTACATTAATCAAAACCTATCCCATTTATTAAACTGCTTCCTGTAGCTCAGGCATTTGAAATTCAGAGTGCCAGCAAGCAGCTGCCAGGCACCGTGAAGGAAAGAGGAGGGGTAGATTTGAGTAATGTACAAATTGAATTTCAAGTGACTGAGCAGCCTCTTTATCTCCTGGTGGCACAACCAGTGATTGTAAGAGTATTCTTAAAGGAAATGAAACCTAGAGCCACGGTTCAATCATTGGGTAGTTACTATAGCCCTTCCCAGCAGTCCTTCCGGAACTACTGATGAGTGTGACCTTTGCAAAAATGCACAAAGCCTTGATTTCTGCACGGTTAACCTTTACAAGCTGGAACCCTCCTGTGGAACCTAACCACAACAGAGGGATGCTTTGGAATAAAAACACACACACATATATTTTATGAAAGAGCAATTTTATTTTTTTTTTTAAAAAAGGGGGTGGTGGAAAATAATGAAGGGAGAAAGAGAAAAGATTTTAGATAGAGGCATTTAACAGCTTTTCCAAATAGTTGGTTACCTACATCTCTGTTTTGATCAGTACTTTTTGTGCTTCTCTCATTCCACAGGTAACAGTCAACCCAGATGTCTAGCAACAAAGCTGTTTTTCTCAGAAATATTCTCTATGCTTTAGAAGTCACTCAGCCAAAAAGCTGACAAAAGAGAAATTCACACAATCACATTCACACAAAATTCATTACAATCATAACATTGGGTGTTCCACCAAAAGCATATTCGATGTAAGCACTACACCCAGGCAGTCAGTGGGCTCCCACGTCTCCTCCTTTTGTGCACTTGATACCTGTGAGAGACTCCAGGAATCCAGCTTTGTGTGTGAGAATAACCACCATAAAAGATTTTAGGAGAGGACGAATTACCATTCCTCTGCCCTTGTACTTCAAAACCTGAGCTCAGCCATGGGCATTATTTTCTTGATCACTCAAGATGTTGAGTTGTTGCCTCAGCCCAGGTGTGTGCTTCTAGCATTCATTCAGAGCTGCTTGAGAAAGCAAAAGCCCATCATTTTCCTTAACAAAATTTCAACCAGTGTAAACCAAATTGTTGGTGGCCATTTTAGCCAATGACACCGCAGGTACAAGAGGATGCAAGCTGGTGGAATGCTTTGTAAAGATTTCTCCTAGAGGAATCGTGATGATACTTTATTTCTCTTCCAGGCTTTTTTCTTCTTATCCTTCATGACACTGATAGCTGTTTGGAAAGCTTTAAATATGTCTGTGAACAATATAAAAGGCAAAGTGTTGTTCTTTTATGTTTGCTTTATTTGGTTTCCTAAGTATATGTCTTTGTGGAAATGATCTTTGGGGCAAGATCTTTGGAAAAATGACTTTTTCAAAAACAAGCCCTTACAATGTAAACTATACATTCTGTACATATATAACTAAAAGATATACAGGCTGTATGTCTTTTAGTTTGGTGTATAGAAGTCCTCTCTCTCACATGTGCTGTCCCAGTGTCTATCCTTGTTATGCTGGTAGCACAAAATTCCTGCTGTTGTATTTTCTTGTCTGATTTCAGCCAGGCCAAGAGATCAACTAAAGCATTTAACATAGCAAAAGGATGAACAGTATTAAAACACAAGAAGGATTAAATGACGGAAGAGTGTCACTAAAAAAGCACAAACTGGATAAATAACTAACTCACAAAAGTATTCTACCTTTAATAGTCAATTAGAAGCTTCATCTTGGGAGGCCATATATTAATTGTCAATTCTTTTTTTTTCCCTGGACAGACTGAAAACATATCACAGCTTTTTTAATGCATTCTGTAAAACTACATCTGTAAGATACATGGGTAAGAACAACTTCATTCTAACCTTCAAAGTGAAGCCACATGCTTGGACCTCAACAGGAAATCACTTTAATTCATTCTAGATGACCTTTTCATTGAAAAGCAAACCCCTGCCCTTAGGCTCTTTAGAAAGGTTAGGTGTACCTTTTTCCTTTTACTATTATAAGGCATATATTTATTAGTGCTCTCTAGTGTTATTTTCACACCAACTCTAGTTAGCTTTTAGAAAAATCAAACAACACCTACCTTCACCCCTACCCTTTTCACTTTTGTACATCATTAACTACTTCCAGACTGCTGCTTTTGAGATCTGAGTGTAAGAAAAATTCATTCAAAAAGAAGAGGAAAAAGAAAAGTATAAACAGTATAATTGATACTATTCAGCAAACAATAACTCATTAAATAGCCAGCCTTCCTATTCTTTAAAACTTGTTTTGATTGCTTTAAATACTCAATTCAAAGGAAAAAAAAATCTCTAGTGAAATGGTATTAAATTTGCTGCTTTTCATCTCTGCCTATAAGGATTTTGGTACGGATATATAGAGTTAGCACCCAGGGGATAATGTTAATTACCAACAGGGGAAATCATGTCCTGTATGTAGATTGGTGAAAAGTCTTTATTACCTGCTAAGAAATGGTTAATTTGTCATTAGTCAGAACACTGAACCAGAGGCTACTGCCTATGAACCACTGATTAAAGTTTATGGCAGCAGTAACGTCACTGAAAAACATTTGTTACCATACTTAATGACCAGATTTTAAACCATTAATCTTCCTTTGCAGGTTAACCAACCAAATGGGTGTAAGCTGTTTGTAACAACCAGTACTACTGATACTAATATTCAGATGTTTAAAACATCAAACAAGCTTCTTAATATATAGTCTATAGTGACTTGTGTATTAATAGCACCAAATATGAAAGAAAAGGGGCCTCCATTCCAAAGAG
This sequence comes from Rissa tridactyla, assembly GCF_028500815.1. Classification (NCBI taxonomy): domain Eukaryota; kingdom Metazoa; phylum Chordata; class Aves; order Charadriiformes; family Laridae; genus Rissa; species Rissa tridactyla. The sequence continues at coordinate 21,946,624 of NC_071497.1, forward strand.
ACACAGCATGGTATTGTAAATAAAAAGGTATAATTTGGCTTTTAACTAGCACGTTTCCTTAGATAGAGCACATATGCTGCACAGCAGTACAGTGCCATAGCCCCCTTCCACAGAAGTGCTGAGAGATGGGGGAACGCGCAAGAGCACACAGGAGGTCCTTATGGTGGACCAGAGTCAGGGGCAGTATCCACCGTGCCTGTAACTACTGGGGCAGTGTTGTAGGCACTGTGTTGCATATCTTCATGGTGATGAGAAGGTGAACTCACCCTCTACCTTACCTATGATACAAAGACAAACCTGGTCTTTCAGAAAAGCTAGTCTCCATTTCTGTAGAGAGTAGCAGGCAAATCATCTATCAGCCAGCGCACACACAGAGGATACTAAAACTAAACTGCAGTTTACTCGGGTGATAATTTCCTAATCAAACCAAGACCATCTCTGCCAAGCACAAACCAATACCACCATCCTTCAGTCTTCTACTGAGGCAGCTGCACTCCTTGTTTTCCCCTCACTGCAGATTTCCTGGTGTCAACTAATATGAGTGTAAGGTACAGAGAAAAAAGCTTGTGTGAGTAATTCCTTCTGTTGGGATTTGTACTTAGTTCCTTTCAGTCTTGGAAAAATCAAACAGAGGATGTACTTACTCTGAAACCAGTCCAGCAACATTTCTCTCAGGAGTACTTCTGGAATATGAGTGTGTCCCAGATTACTGCCTATACCCTCTAGAAATGTTTTGATTAGATTAGTGTATAGCATGCGCTTCATTCTGGATGTGTGTAGTCATTGGGCCAGTGCCCAAAGCCAGAAGCAATGCTATTATTAGAAATCCTATTTGAAGGTTACAAACCATTGCAGGATGCTATTTCAGGACAAGCTCCACCATGCTATGACCTACTGCAAACAAAGCTGAAGAACCTACGATGGACCACTGACGTTTTTTACGAAGCCATTTTAGCTCGTCCGAACATGCACAGCAGTATGTACCTAAAAATGCATCAGAGGCAGCATTGTTAGGCTAGAGTTAAAGGACAGATAGCCTTAGCTGTGCATAAGCACCTGCCAGCTTCCACTGAACTTAACTAATGCAGTTTTACTATCTACAGCACCTCTGGGATCTCAGTAATGAAGTGACCCATCTTTAATAATTCTCGAAATCACAGTAATACAATAACATTTGTGACCCAATCACTTAAGATAGTTACTCTTGAGTAGCAAAATAATAAAGCAGGACCACGTGGGGTGGATAGATCAATAGAGATGGTAATGACGCAAACGGTAGCAAAGTGCGGGTCTCTATTAGCAGTGCAGCAAGTACTGACAACCAAAGACAGCAGCTCTGAGGAATTCAATCGCTCTCAGTCATTTCCTTTTCTGATGGCTATTTCATAAGTGTGGGAAATTTCGTGTACATGTTAATTCTTCAAATACTCTGGTACAAAGGCTAGTACCAGTGCAACCAGTCTGGTAAAATGCTACACCACAACTGTGCAGTAGCACTGTGCCTCGCGGAGGGCTCACTGTTTAGCTTTTAATGAGCTTTGATGCCCTCCTTCCTGAAAACCCTTTTATGCTTTCTGTTGACTCCATATGGCACTCTGATGAGCTCACACTTCTTCTTAAGTACTTCTGTATCAGAAAACAAGAGCAAAGCTGAAACAAAGTGAGTCATCTGTTTTAGTCTTTGCTTTCACTGCATGAGATAATGTGGAGGTGTTAATTACAAGACTTCACTGAGTCTTGACTAATAACAGTGTGCAAACAAATGTATGTCAAACTTAGCTACAGAAAGCTTCTACTAATAAGGTAAAACTAGCAATTAGAGCTGACAATGAAGTCATACTTTTCCTTGAATATTCATTTATGAAGTCGTTGTTTGTCGGCTTGCTTCTATTTTCTTCAAGGAAACTAATAGGAACTCCTAGTCATTCATTAAAAATGACTTAAATATCATTTGGTGAGCGAGCACACTGGATTAATTCTCCTTTGTACTAATCCACTGACCCTTTGCATCAAAGGCAGAGGAGTAATGTTCTCTGAGATTCCCCAATCTGTGACCTTGCCATAATAGGAACAAATTGAATTCCCAGAAGAAGAAAAATTACACTGACCATATAAAATCACTAACCGCGTGTCTGAAACACCATTCATTTCATTTAAATTCTGCAGTGGAACTCCTTCAGTTACAAGAAGAACGAATATGATTAGCACACTAAACTTAGTCCTGTCACTTGGTCTGGGGCTTTTTTCCTCCTTCTTTACAAAGGAGTTTTGACATGCTTCTTTAAACACACAAGCTTTGCGTTCCCATGCTGGATGAATGCATACCAGGAGGAAGCAGGCTGCACATTCAAACCTCTTTATGTGTCTGAATCCCCAAATAAAAACAATTGCCAGCTCAAACTCAGCCACGCTATCTAATTCCATATCCATGGATTAATTATTCCCCTCAAACCATTTAATGATTATCCCAAAATCTATTAAATCAAATACAGATATTTTCAGGGTTTTTTTTAAATAGCATTTCTAGTGAAAAATAAAAAATACCATCTTGGAAAACCATTCACTAGACTTCATTTCATATGTAGCTGAAAAATTGAGGACATTAATTTATTAAAAAAATAAGAAAGAAAATAAAATAATTCTGTCTGGAACGATTCTTTCTTTGATCACCAATCTTCATTTTCGCGCTATGTTATAACGTAAGCCATTCCCAGTGTTAACATTTGGTTGCTATTCACCCCTGACGAGCATTGCTGAAACTGTGCCGAATATAATGCTGCTCTGGTGCGTCTTTCCTCGTGGTGATATCTGTCTGAGTAATAGTTTGGCTTCATATCATTTGATCTATTCCCAAATACACTTCTGTTTCTTATCTCTATCCAGGTATCTTTGGAAATCTGTAGGGATATCTATGTCGATATCTACACGTATACACCAACACGTGTTATCAGTCTCCAATCCTTTGGCTCAACCATCTTTTTCCAGACCATCCTTAGGGTTCTTGTTGGCCTACTGCACTGTGAAGGAGAAGATGAGAGGACTAAAACTGTGACTAGCCACTACATGCTCTTGTTTCTGCTTCCATTTGTACATTGGCACCAGTAATAACAACAGACGGGACTGACAAGCATAAATATGCAAACCTAATGCGGAGGCCTGGAGTCCATTCTATTCTGTGGGTGGCTGAAGAATAGAAAAGCTGAAATTTTGGTAGCTGGTAGCTGGAGCCTCGATTTTAATTCAAAACGCATCTACAGAGAAAGAGAGATTGTAACAACACTGTTACTTTCACAGCCAAACTGCACTGATACGAAAACTTTGTTTGACATTGCATTTCTTTATCTGGTAATCTAAGAAAACATATTTGAAAATAAATAGGAATAAAGTTAGTGAATTCAAGATGCAGATACGTTGGCCTAATAAAAAGCATTATTAGGCCAATACAGTTGGAAAATCAGCAAATTATTAATTTTGAAGTACTTTATTTTGTTGTGTCCCTAGCCAAACTTTTGGAAAAATTACCACATTCTTCAGGTACTGTTCAAAGTGTGCATCACGCCATCACACCTTTAACAGAGAGTTGGTGAAAGCAGTCTTTTATGCATTCTGATTTTATTTGCAAGTTTATGGCCACTTACAGGCACTCCAAACACAGAGATCTCCTCCACTTTAGCAATGCAAAATCCACCATAGACCTTTACTGAAAAACAGGTAAAATCAAATAGTTTCAAGGGAACAAAATCATGAGGAAAACTTATGCCTTCAGTGAAACAGAATTTTGTAAGAAAGTGTTTCTGTTAATTATTTCTTGCAGCAGGTATTGGCTGTCAAGGTAATGCATTACTACACCATTTGGAAAAAACTACAGTTCTAATTAGATGAGCAAATAAATGTTCATTTCAATTTATTAATATAGCTGCAGGCCTTGTTGCAATTTATCTCTCATTTCTGAGACCAATGCATTGCAAGCTGGAAATCATTGTGGTGAAGTAACTGGCTTTAATAATGGATACAGGCAGTGAATTATTCATGCAGAGGGGAGCAAGTCTTGATGCTTTCCACTCACTCCTTTAATTAACTGTGAGATGCTGACGAGCCCTATAGTGTGTCTAAGCTTTCTAAGTTTATCTCCCCTGTAAATGTGGATTCTCTTGTAGCTGCAAAAATATTCTGTTTATCAGCAGCTTAATCCAGAAAATACAATCCTGACAAAGTAACTGCTCTATCACTGTTATTTTTTTGGTTATAGCTTTCACGTCAGCACCATTTCTATAACCCAACTCTTCAATTTCAGCCCCCAAATTAGCTCAGCTCTCCTCTGCAAAAGTTATACAGCTTACAATTTTTGGAAAAGGTTGCCGTATGACTTTGGTATTCAATGTTCTTTCTCCACTGAAAGTGATGGATAGGGAATGCACTGGTGAGAAACGTTCTATACCCAAGACATGTCCTTGGATCCCACAGGAGCACGGGATATCTTTGCAGTATTTCTTCCTTTTTTACCCTAAGGGTTGCACCAGGGTAGTGGGCTGCCAATGGCAGTGATGAGGAGAAATTCCTACCCTCTATGAGGCCCAAGTGATCAGTCAAAGCAAGACCGTTCAAAATCCTGGACATAAAACTGTGTAGTTTTGATTGTGCTTCATTCAACAGAACTCTTTCTGTGAGCCCGGTTATATATACGCATAACAATTTGTTGGATCTGGCTCCAAACCAGGAAAAAATCTGAAAGACTATAGTTCAGGAAAACTTTACTAAGACATACAAAGTAATTGAGCTTTTTCTCTCAGTGTATTGGAGTAAACTTTTGTTTAAAACTCAGTTTGTAGCTGCTTGAAGTTAATGAACTACAGAAGAAATTTTTAAGCCTGTATTTGGTGTAGCATCAAACAAACATTGCAAACTCATACCAAATGTAAGTGCTGCAATTATTTGTATGGGGCTCTGTATGCTATTTATGTGCGTTTACCAATGCGCTTTAATGGTTTCCTGTAAAGGATCAATGATTATAGTTGCTTAATGAAAAAAGAATACTAAAAAAAGCCTTCAGAAATTTTTCCTCTTTTTTTTTTTACAAGCTTCTTGATTACATGTACAGAGTAGAGCAGGAGAAATGCACTTCAGAGACACTTTGTGCTGAGACATAATTCAATGGTTTTGCTGCAGTCACATTAGCGACATGCTTAGATAATTGATTGTCCTTTATCTGACAGATCTACATTGCTATTAGCTGTTACTAAGCAAGTAAAATATGTAGTGCACATGAACGTTTATTGAGCAATTTTTGTATTGCAATGGTAGGCTTCCTTTGACTTTCAGCATTTCTGAGCTAAAGAAAGAATCTGAGGGAGGTCTTACCCTACCACTTCTTTGTAGAAACTGAATCACTATTTCTATAAATCAAACACCATGTTAAAAGCTCAGTGAAGTAAACAATGATGTATGTGAATTAGCAGCACAACTTTAGTCAATACAAATCAAAGTGGCTTTATGAAGGTATTGATGTTTTCAGCTCTTGCGAAGGTTGAATACATTTAAGCATTTACCCCTGGAGGGACTGTTGATCCAAATGAATCTATTCACTTTGAAACCAGATCATGGTGATGGCAGCAAACAAGCTTACATACACCAAACTAAACGTGGCACTTATATTAATCGTAGCAACTGTTAGGTTCATAGCAATACAAGTGCTATTCTTAATGCAACAAAATGGGTCTGAAAACAAGTACTTGATTGCAGTATGCAGGCTGTATTTTAACTCAATTTTCCAGTTATTTTTGTAATTTCAGGTAAAGCAGTGTTGGTAGAATGCAACATTTTCACATATGCCACACAAAAAGAAGAGAGATGATTGTGGTAGCAGATCTGTTATTTGCTCATTTTCCTTAGTATATTAAAGTAATGCCTGCTTTAAAAGAGAAATTGTATTTTGTTTTTATGCAAGAGTTATGCAGGATGTGCCAAATCTACTCCTGATTGATTGCATTTGTGTAAACCTAGAGAAATTCTGGCAAAGCCTTCCCTGAGTAACACCATTGGTTTCAACAGAATTACTTGACGTTGATGCTGATGTGCCAGGTTTAGCTGGCCCTATGTGTCAACTGTTGTTAGCGTGGAAGCGCTGCGTGCTAAAGGTGGTATTTATTTCTACAGAAATAATGACTGTGTGAAAAATAATACCTTATTTCTGTTTGAATAATATCATGAAAGTGTCCAGGCTTTACAGGATTAGCTGCAGGACAGGGAACCTCATGATTGTAATCATATGATGAGGGGGAAATACTATGGAAAGCCTCAGTCCATACAGAAAACTACACCCTTTGGTTCAAATACAAAATGCATGCTGTAAGCCTTCACCTGACAATTTAAAACCTTTTTCTCTCTCTACGCTGCTCTGAAGAAGTTGACCGGTACCCATGGGCTTAAAAGGTAACGTATTGCCTGTACTTCAGTGTACAAAAGGGCAAACCTCCTTTGATTCCCTTTACCTTTTCCTCCAAGAAAATAAAAACTTATAAATATCTCTTCAAAGCCATCATGTTAATAAATGTCATCTTGCCTGAGGGTGCTTGCAAGAGGCAAACGTGTATTAGAGGAACCTCGCAAAACTAAAAAACAAGATCCCTGTGTAGTTGGAAGCAATAGAACTTCTTAAGCACATATGAAAAAAGAATTGTAAATTAAAATGTCCTCCACAATGGTTTTTTTGTACGTCTCTCCTTCTCTAAAGAATAGTGCAGCATTCAAGTGTGGGAATGTTTCTCTTAAACATGTGTAAATCACACATTTCTCCTCGCAGGCTGCGGCAGAACCATAGCGGTGGTGGGGGCGGGGAGGATGAAATACTGGTCAAGCAGTGTGTTAATGAAACATTTACACAAGTAGTTTATGTGGTAGTAATGAAAAAGGCCTCTTTCATCCCATCCTTTCATTACTTAGCACAATCTTTAAGAGGATTAGTTTAAAAAAAGAAAAGGGGGGGGGGAGAATGTGCTTATCAGTTGATTCTCAGGATCGGTGGTGCTGAGTTCTTAATAGATTGCCCCTGGATTTGGGATTACTGCAGCGCAAACTCTTTCAGGCGTCGCTACAGAACAGAAAGCAGTTTGTTTTTGCAGCATTCTCACCCTCGGATGAAGAGAGCTATTGACTTTGTGATGAAATGACAAGTTCTGCGGACTGATCCCTTCTGTTCCTCCATCTTTCCCTTAAAGAAGAAACTACATATTCATAATGATTTCTTTACGGTGGATGATGCAGATTGCATTGAGACACGCACTAATTCCTCAGCTAATATGATTAAAAGCTGCTGACACTGTGAGTTTAGGCACAGCAAGCAGTAGACTCTCACAAAATCCCTGCGCTGGGATTCACCTCTACAAGCAATTTACCCTGGAGCAAACCGGTTACAGCGCCTTGTGCAAATGTGGACATTTTAGTTCTGTTCGGATCAAGAATCATTTTGTACTGGAGCAGATTATGCTGGATGATGTGTGTGCCTGTGTCTCCTTCTTCCTAAGTGGCTCGGTATTCCGCCTTGTGTGCTGTGCTGCTCAGCCACGTGGCTCTGAGCTCGCTGCCATAAGCCACCACTTTGACCTCCTGAATGCGGATACTCCAGCATCATATGGGGGCACTCCCAAAAGTCTCACCTGGGCCAGAAATGCTTGCAAATAGACCTATGAAGATGATGAAAATGTCTCCAGCCCAAATGAGAAAAAACACGTACTTGGGCCCACCTGTCTCTTTTAACGACACAAGGGCAGCTCAGCAGCTGGCACAGACTGCCGAGTCCCTCGGACTGCTGCAGGGCACCGCGAGCACATGTTAACCACGCAACCCGGCCAAAGCAACATGTAGCAGGGTTCAGTGGGAAGACAGCTCAGCAGGTTCCTGCTGCGTAACACAGCCAAGATGGAGAGAGCTGCCCCGGACTCTCCTGGTGGGTGCTACTGCTCTCCTGCCTTTGATTGGCTTGCCTTTGATGAAGGCACACATACATTTGATGGTGTCAATTTAGATCTTGTTGTCTACTAGCCCTAGCACTGGTGCTGGCTTCCCACCATTATCACCCTGTTTCAAATCTCTGCTTTCCCACTAGCTCAAGGAAATAAACTAATGAGAGAAAAATGGGCAAAACCAGCATACTGACTGTTCATGAAATAAACTTCCATTCTTACTATAATTTCATTATGCATTGTCATGAAGAAATTTTATTTTGCACCAGGTATGGGAAACAATGACAGAAGGAGATAATCAGATACTCGTCTTCAATTGTCTTCTGTCTCTCATTTGGTATCTTTAAATGTGGTAAAAGAATACTGGATGACAAGAGAAGAAGTAAACATTTCTATTGATATTTCCACTGAAATTGATGGACTGAAATCTAAAAAAAATAGGATTCTTTAAACATACTTTCTTACTGTCAAGAAACCAAGCATTTTATTTTCTCTCTAACCCTTAATGATATTGTACAAGAACAGTTTTCAACAACAATGAAATGAATTACAATTAATGATCTAGTTAAAAACATGATTAAATAACTTTTTCACAGGACTCAAAAAAAAAAAATGCAATGGACTTCCTGCATCTGAATCTCCAAATAGGGTAGAAGTATTTCATAATTCATTAATTATCTGTCCATTGATGATGGTTTTGGAAGTGGTTTGGACAGATATCTGAAGAAGGCCTGGAGTATTTTAGTATTAAAACATGCTCTCTTGCCTTTAAATCCTCTTTTATTTCAGAGTTTCTATGCTTTTGTTTCTTGACAGGGAGGAATCAAAGTTAGTGGTTCGAGCGAGGGAATAGGAGGGAGTAAAAAACACAGAAACATTTCCAGCTGACATTTTTTCTGTTCTGTTTCTGATTTTGACCTGGAGATCTCTCTTTATTTGGCTTTTCAGTTTGAATGGAGCTTTTAACTAAGAGCATGCATCTCACAATTGATAACTGCTCGAGCTAATTATTTTGCAGCAGTGAGGATTTTCCTTTTATTCCACACAAAATCTATATTTAGGAGAATATTATGGTACCATGGTTCAGCATTCAATAGTCAGAACGCAAAATCTTAGCTCTGTGCCATGGACAGTTTTAATTACACTAGACCTTAATTACAGAATTAGTCTTCAGAATTGCTGAACAATTTTTCTACAGTCTGTGTACAACATATGGTAAGACACCCTGCCCCCCCAATATTGAATAGTCCATTTATTTTAATATGATAACAATTCTGTATATTTCACTGAGTTGACTTTCAGTTTGCAAGTTCTATCAGCCAATGGTATTTTAAAAAGTTTATAGGTTTCCACGATGTACACAATAGTTCTTGCTACAAACACTGTATAGAGGTGGATCAGGGCATAACCACAACATTAATGTGGTTGGAAAATTCCACAGATTATGCATGCATGTATGTTTCTGTATATGTGTGTGTATACACACACACACACATATGCATGTGCACACGTATGTACCTGTGATATTCTTAAAATATAGCAAAAACACTAAATAAGTTTTACTGGAAATCAAACTGTCAGTGTTGTTTGATTCAAAATGAATATTTGTAGAACTTTTTTCCATTTAATCTAGTTTAAATGGTATTTTAAATTATATATAAGGTATTGTTAAAAACTTATTTAAAAAGGAGAAAAAAAGGATTATAGAGATGCAGACTGACAGCAGCTGAGCAATATAATATTACGGTGTTCTGGAAATGAGCAGCCTCATCTTCCCCACACCTTGCTCCTCCTTTTGTTGTCTATGTTCATGAGCAAGTTTAGCTCACTAAATCTGCAGAAAACTGATCTGGTGGGGGTGGGAGAGTATATCATTAGCTAAATTAGCTTATTGGGAGGTCCTGGAGTGGGAACGTGAGAGTGGTTGGGATTACACAGCCAGATGTAGGGAAGCGAAAGGCAACGAAAGAGAAATGGTAGGATGAGACTTGCCCATTGCAATGGCAGTGAGATGTTAGATCATCTCAGCTGCCTTAGAGAGAGAGAGCGGTATTGAAAAAAATCAATGTCTTAAATGCATGTGTTGAAAAAAGGTTGTTTTTATATGAGGTTAATTAGTTTTTACTCATTGATACGCATACACAGAGTCTGTGTTTCTTTGAGCATTTCCTATACACAACTTCTAAGCATGATTTTGTTTAGTAGTGTTTATTACATGGTATCCCAATACACCATATACCTCTGTCTAAAACACTAGTCTTTAGAAAACTTATGTATTTGATTTGCTTTATGTGCTGTCAGATTTTGAGACTGTGCAGTCTCCATCCTTGGAGGGTTTCAAACCCTGACTGGATGAAGCCCTGAGCACCCTGCTCTGACCTTAGAACTGACCCTGCTGTGAACATCACATTGGACCAGAGACCTCCTGAGGTCCCCCCTGACTTGAATTTTCCTATAATCCCAAATTGAATCATGTGACTTAAAGCTAAACAATTGCACAAGTCTGTTTTAGGATGGGGACATGAAAGTTCAGAGACAGTGGCATAGTATCCTAAACAGGGAATGATATACGATCACATAATCAAGCACCATGTGTAAGCACTAAGAGGCAATAATAATAAGGGAAATGTTATTGCTAGAAATGGAAAGAAAGGCAGAAATGGTCAAAATAAACACAATCTGAAAAGACAAACCCCATACTAGGTCAGAAAATAATAAACCTGTTTGGTAGGAGCTCCTGATTGTATGTGATGAACTGACTCTGTTTCTGCATACAAGAGCAGAAGGATCATTATGAAATTCTTGACAGACCATAGAAGAAAACACAGTCAGTCTACTTCACTACTTCAAATGCAGACCAGATGAAAGAAAGAAATTGCACAAAGTTTATTCCATGTGGCTGGATCTATGCCCACAGAAAGATACAGAATTAAATAGACTAAGAAGCTGAAGTTTTCAATATAAGTCTAATTGGTCAATTTAGAAAGAAATTGAGGAAATTAAAGCAAAAGATTTGGAAAACATATGCCAAACAGTCACCATCTCAAGAAGAGTTTAAATTAATAGAGAAACTTGGACTTCAAATTCATTTTCAAAACAGCTCAAAATCCATTGCAGACCAAACCTCAACCTTCATGATAAATTCAGTTCAGATTTACCTCATTGAGGAAGAACATAATCCCTTGGTTCCTCCCACTCTTTCACAAATCAGAAAATTATAGAACAGTTCCATTTACCTCAGGAAAAAAAGAACGGCAAAATAAATTTCTGAGCATCATCACAGCACAAATAAAGAGTACATTAAGCTGGGAGTGGGGCTTCTTACAGCTAGACTGGGTTGAACTAACTTGGGTCCTGTGAAAAAGATATCACCATAAACTTGCTATGTGTTCTTCATATGCCTTGTAAGAGAGCAAGGCCAATACACTTCTTATTTCCAATCCTGTCTCATCCATTTACTCTGAACTCAAGTAGCAGGTGGTATAATATGATCATGACCCTTTACTGCATGATGGAGCTGCACAACAGCCCTCTACCCGCTATTCCCTCCATGCAAAGGGGCGAGTATGTTCACAGCAGTATCCACTTTAACCAGTTTCCTCTGACTGTGCTTAAAAATGGAGAGTGTTCAAGAGCCCTCATCCAAACACAGCTAAGCTTTAGAAAAAAAAAGGCCGTGATGTTCCCTTATCATTGTAATTAGTATTTCAAGGCCAAAAAATTCCCAACCTTGGATCCAGTTCACCCTTAGCATCTTAGATACCTCACTTTTGTACTAAGAGTTGACACAGAAAAGGAGGTGAATAAAAAACTTCACTGACATGTTTTGTTGTCATATTATTCCTCCTGATCACTTTGGATGCATATGTCAAACAGATAATTCACCATGACATTAAAAAACTGTGACTGGGTCAAAAGAAAGTAAAGATACAGTGAGCATATTGAATGTGAAGACTCTTTTTTTTCACCATGCTTTCTTGCCTTCTTTTCTTTTTCTTTTTTTAGTCTTTTCTTTTCTTTTTTTTTTTTATTATTTATTTTTTATGGGGCCCTAGGTATTTTCTACTCAAAACATCTCTGCTAACTTTATTTTCCACTCCTAAAACCAAATTAGAGTAATGCTTTTGTTCTGTGGGCATTCCCATCCTGAAGTAGCTTTCCCCTTTCGTTTTGTTCCTACAACACAATTCTTCACCGGCAATGGATTACAATAGCTTTGTTATATTTAGTAATAACAAGGAATAAGCACAGCTGACTTGATTTCTGTGGACACGGAGAAGATTGTTAACCTCTCTGTAGCTTAATTTCCTCGTTGGTAAAGTGTTTCTACAGGATTATTATGAGAGTTCATTGGTTAGCTTTTGCACGATACTTTGGGACTTCTGGATGGTCAGAACTACATATATATCTTATATAAAGCATATATATATTATACATATGATATATACATGTGTGTATGTATATCTATCCCTCTACCTGTACAAATGTATACATCTACATATGTATACATAACAATCACAATTAAATTACTATTTGATTGCTGACATCTTCCTTTGTCTTAAAACGTTGCTTGGAATGTATTTTCACCGCATAGCATGAACAAGGATTTTTCCTCACTGAAAATCACCCTTAACTCCTTTTTATCCCTTTTTAACCCCTGCATGCCCCAAGAAACCCACAGTAGAATGTTTTGCCTTGTCATGTGTTTTAGCTTATGAGTTAGGAAATAGCTTCCCTTTGCTCTCCCAAGCTTCTCTATTCCAGAGCTTATTTAAGCTGTGTCTTCCCTTCTTGACCTTATTAAAATAGGCTTTCTGAACCAGAAGTAGAACAGTTTTATAGCCATTGATGTCTTCCACATGGCACAGCCCTCTACCTTTCACAACTGTGCTGTTAACAGACCAGCATCTTATGCAAAATTTCCACTCAGAATTTATTAAGAAAACAAATGCACTGAGAACACAAAATAAAACAGTTAAAAAATTAAAATTCCAAAGGTTCAACTATTAATGCATTGAGACAAAGTTGTTGCCAGTAAATATTTTCGGTACAGTAGAAAGCACTGTATCAAAATAAAGATGAGCTGGAAAAGAAAAGAAGTAGGAGAGATCTATCTTCTAGATGCACTGATGTCTTTTTAGTGATATGAAGCACCGAGTCACCGGAGTTACGAGCGTTATAGAAATGGCTTTATGTGTAAGAAGTATAGGGAATAAATTACAGCCTTTAACACTTCGTAGTAACACAGAAGTGCTTACAAGTTCCTTATCCTTTTGACAAACAGGAAATTTTTCTTAAGCACAAGATAGAATTCTGTTTGGTAAAGAAGATAGAGTAAAAATCTCAGTACACCAATGTAGGAGCCAGATCATTGTCACGGACCGCCAAAAAGGGAGACCAAAGCAGCACATTGTGGATAAGTGCTCTAATGATCAGCTTTTGCATACTGTGAAATTCATTACAGAACTAAGTATTTTTTTATAATACTGATTCCATTTTCTTCAAAATCTCCCAACACCCACAACCCATAGAAAAGTGTAGGCCTTTCTATTTGTATTAATTTGATTCATTATGACAATACTGTCACATCACAGTCATATGCTATAAAGAAATCCCCAAGTATGTGCTACGTTTTATACCATCCAGCAAACAAACAATAATGGAAAGAAGAAAAGATGCAAATAGATGGGTGATAGCACCCCCACATACTTGCTGGGTTTCTGGAAAGTGAAAACATTAAGAAGCATAAAAGAGAAACACACAAATTTGTCTCCCACAGAATGAGTAGCTGTTCAAAGACAAATGAGAAGACATAAAATAGCATCCATAAAAGCAATGAATCATCTAACTCTACAGGAATTTACCATCATCATGCAGCTGATAAGTGAATTTGCTGTTGTTGATCATCTAGGGTAATTTCTAGCAAAACATCAAACAATTCATAGGTGTATGAGGATCTCAATGGGTGTTTTCATCCGCTGACAAATATGTGGAGAAACATCTTGAAAGACTTTAGAGAAGAATGTGCTAATTTACACCTGTCTCTCTTCTTCTCTAGTGCTCTGTTCTTTGGCCTTTGAAGGCTAACATAAAATCCTGAGAAATCAATGGAAAGATTCTCTCATTTCAGTGGGATTTAGAACATATCCTGAAAAAAGTTTTGTAGCACGGTTGAGGTACTTTCAGTTAGAGGAAGGTGGAGAGTTGTATTCATTCAACTCTCAGAGCTGTGAATTAGCAGTATGAAATTATGTTGGTACCATCACCCATGCATACAACACAATGCTAAAATATATACTTTTTCTCTTGCAGTTCTTTACAGTGTGTTAGAAGAGGAACAATTAAAGCAACAGTTGAAAAGCCAGCATTGCAGTATAGATTTCTACATTGCTTTTCACTAGTAAAAGAAACAAAGCAAATCTAAGATATGGCATTTATTGTCATGATGGGAGGTGACTTGGAGTCCAAGCTGACTATAGATCCCTTTACTAACTGAATTGTTTGAGCAAGAACAATTTATTGCAAAGGAATATTGCTTCAGCCATGTCTAAGGGGCAAATGTATTGGTATCTTTCTTTATTCATAAGCAGAACAGTCTCCAGAGGACTATGCCTACACCTGGATTGCTGAAAGCTTAACAGTCACATTGACAGCCACAACACTGGAATTCCACCTATTTCAGTAACGGTGGATACAAGTTTCCGTGATGAAGTCTACTATTGTCAGGCGAGATTCTGCTAAGGATTCTGCTCTTTTCTGACAAAAGTACACAGCCTTAAACCATTATCTATCTTACAGCTGGTGACACCATTGTGGGTGTCAAAGACAACACCTACAGTGTCTTAATAGCACACCGTAAACACTTGAAGCCTGAGAAAAAAATGCAAAAGCAAGGAAATAGCACTGCATATACGAAGACATCTTAGCAGCCTGACAAACCTGCTGGTTTTCCTCTTTCATATAACAATTTTTGGATGTCTTTTGCTTTGGGGAATTGCTCTCATTTACACACAGTATTTTGCCTTCTACTCTTTACGTGATATACTATAATACTTGTCAAATGTTATATCTTTTCACAGTGATCTTCTGGAAGAGTTAATTCTATTTTAAACACAGCATTATATGATAGAAGGCCCAGTTTCTGTAAGGCTTTGATATTTCTTTTGAGGGTCACTGAGCCACACATGAACAGTTCATGTGCTCATTAAAAATTCTACAATTCCTTCTCTGAAATCAGATCAGTTTCTGTGTTTGCAATGACATTTGAGACAGGCTGACTGGCAAGATTTCCAAAACTGTTATTGAGTGTTCTAAACGTCACAGAAATTTCTGAAGTTGTCTCTGAGTAACAGAGCAGAAAATTAAATAGAAGAGTCCACCCTGAGTTTTTACAATTGAACTACGCAAAGGATACAGAACACGTGCAGAAGTAAATGAAGTTCAGTTTAGAGAGTATCTGCGGTATCTTAAATTTCTGCAACTTAGCAAAAATGATTCATATGATAAAATATGTCACAATATCATCAGATGACAGACTTCTTACTTCATCATCATTATATATATGTGGGATCAGATCGGTAATACCGATTCAAAACTGATGTGAAATTCCACAACTCATTCGGAGCTTTGTGTCAACACTTGACAAGATTACGTCTCCGAGGATGTTAGCATTACAGCGGGCTCATAAAAGCCCATCGAACTCATGACTCCTGTTAAAAAAGTCTCCATGTTAAAGGAAACTAATTATTCTTCAGGAGTGAATTTCATCCTTCTGTAC
This sequence comes from Rissa tridactyla, assembly GCF_028500815.1. Taxonomy (NCBI): domain Eukaryota; kingdom Metazoa; phylum Chordata; class Aves; order Charadriiformes; family Laridae; genus Rissa; species Rissa tridactyla. The sequence goes on from NC_071497.1 coordinate 21,962,359, forward strand.
AAGAAATTCACTCAAGGTCTTCACATCTCTCAAGTCCCAGTTAGATCCTTAGAGGCACGCAGAAGTGGTGCTAAATGGTGTCAAAGAGATGGCACAGAACCACTAAACAGAGGAGGATTTTATTCCCTGTGAAGATCACAACTGGAGAGAGGAGAGTGATCTAACCAAACATGTTTTTGTCACAGGAGTTTGTATCCTCATGTTCACTCAAGTGAACTCACATGGGCATGCATATGTGTGTACTCATGCCGGTGAATAAGCCAAAACGTCACACAACTGTTGTTGCAAGACTGAATTGAAAACACAAACAAAACAAAAAAAGGGAAAAAAATGCTCTCTTTAGAACTCAGCCCTAATGTGACATAATAAAATAAATGCAAAAACTGTCAGAGCCTTCCTCTTCCTCTTGACCAACACTAGCCCTTGGGAACTCCAAAATAATTTAAAATTACTTATCTATGAGAAGAAAGGAATGATACGTGAAAACTTCATACTTCAAATACAGTATCTAAATCAATGTATGAGAGATTATGGCCTTGCTCTAATCTAATATAATCAGAGTGTGATCTTTTTTTCTTTTGATGAAGAATCTTGTAAGGGCGGGGGAGACAGGGGAGGGGAATAAAACTCACTGCTGAAAAAGCACTAGCAAAGAACAAGTCACTCTACGACATTTCATTTCTTAGCAGCTTGAGAGATTAATGCTCTCTTCTGCAGCTCATGCATTACTATTCCTAGCTATCCAGAAATGAAAAATCGTGTACTCAACTCATTCTTTACTGCATAAATGTTATACAAAGAGAATGGAAATTTGCATTTAGGTCTTCTTTTCTGTTAAAATATTACAGACTTGATAACATTAGGTTGAGAAATACTTCAGTGCCTGTGCACTTTCATATTCAGGATCACTGAAACAGTTTAATATATTCTAATTACAAGGTTGGAAATGAGAGACTTAAATTATATTAAATTATGTGGAGGCTACACAGATTTGAAAAGTCTTGTCATATCTACATTACAGAGAAAATCTAATGATACATCCTTCCATACCCAGAACCACTGAGGGCAGAACTGCCCAACTTGTCAGCAGCTGACAACTAAGGAAGAACGTAATGTTGCCAGTAGCTTTTTATGGTAACCGAACATCAGAGACAAAGGCTATTACAAGGACATTTTAGTGCAAAGAGCTATTCAAACACATGCAGTAGACACTGTTGTGCTAGTAGTATACACAGCATCTCACACCTTGGTGAGGAGTGGCTTATTGGGTGGATAATTCGGTTCAGTTATGTCTCTCCTTGAAATGGACAACTTTGTCCTGTCAGCGAAATGAATGAAATTTGAGCTTGACAGAATAAGCTGTTACAGAGATGAAATTGCCATTGATTAATTTGTTACTGGCATCAACAGCGTAAAGCTGACTTTACTTGATCTGAGTGTTGGGGTCAGGAAGATAAAGTGGTTCCGTATTCAATAGTGTAGAATAGACAGACATCTGAATTCTCATCTCAATCGCTCTGCAGCATTCTTCTTTTCTTCTACAATAGCTTTTATACCCATACAATAAATTCCTGGCATACATTTTTAGAAAAAGCAACACTTCCATTGATATGTTATGTTGTTTCAAGACAAAGAAACTCCTCAGTTTTGCATGCTTTTATTTAGCTTTCATACAATGAGCTGTTCAGATGTTCTGCTAAAGACTGGCCAGACCAAACACGAAGTTTAGTTTTAATTAATGTGTAAAGATGGGAGCAGAAACCTGATTGAGGACTTCTAAGGAATATCAGTTTTAGCATTGTTTCAGAAGAGAAGCCTCGAAAAAGATGTTTCCCTAGATCTGGAGATTGCAGTGTAAAAGAAATACAAAGTTTTTCAGACACAGGTTTTATCACATCAATCTACATAAGAGAGTTTCATCTAGTAGTAACTAAACATGACTTGAGTTAGAAGAAGGTGTCCATGGGAAGCTTGTCCTCCAAATTTCTCTCACAAGAGGATTGCACGAGCATGAAGTGGAAGAAAATAAGATACTAAAGTTGTTTGGAAAAGCCAATTCACTTTCAGACTAGCACAGCTATGGTAATAACATGGATAGAGAATGGCCATCTCTCTCTCTCCCCGTGCCCCTCTATCTCTCTCCCCCCCAGCTTAAAATCCACCATACTGCAAAGGCAATCAAAGATTTGTAGGAAGTTGTTGGTCTCAATGTAATTTTGTATTTCTAGCAATTAAAGGTACCCTCCTGCACACTTTTTTACATTCTCCAGTTTAGATTGAACCTTGAATCAAACAGAAAAATATGAAGTTATATCAAAAGGGGAAAGGCAGGAAAAATACCAGCTTCATCCAGCGTAACTTAATTTTGTTGCTCTTAGTATCTACCATAAAATAAGTTAGCTGGTTAGCACTAGAAATCTGTTCCTCTTGTGCACTAGTTTCTACCTTTGTAGCAATGAAGATGACAGCTGGTGCTTACTAGACTGTAATTCCCATCTCACAAGTTGAACTTGGCCAGTTCAGCTAACGAAGTACCAAATGTGTGTGTTGACCTCGGGCTTTCTGCTTCAGCAGCTGTTTTAAATCTGAGTCTGTAAAATTGTAAGTGTGAGTGCCTTCTTTTTGAACTATGCACTTTGAAGGGGGAACTACTGGAATGATATATATTTTTATATGTGTGTGTGTAAACGTATATATGTATTTATTCCTGGTTCTAATCACTTTACAATTGCATGTGGTATTGCTTGTTTTCTAAGATGTCATAAGTTTGGTCAGTGTTCGTCTGTTGTTAACTGGGGTTTACTCACCCACATTTTCATTCCTACATATGCTGCTTCTATAGGTACATGATAAAACCTGCATTTTACGTTCAGCTTCTAAAAAAGCCGATGTCTAGCCTCATATTTCATAAAGGTTTTTCACACTCAGAATTCATAAGTTCTGTCAGCTATTGTGCCATGCAACAGCAAAATATTGAGGAAAAGGTGTCAAATACTTCAACTAGTTGTGTTAAACTACTGAAGGACTGTGCCTAGAAGAGACGCTGTTGTTTTTCTTCCTGCACTTTTGTGTAATGACTATCCAAGGAGTTTGTGGTAATTTCATTGATGTTTCTTAACTACAAAGAGAAACAAAACCATTCCAGAAATTAAGAGCACTTACTAGTTTTCCAGGTACAATTTGTACTGACAGTGGATGAGAAAGAAATATGAAGAAATTTAGAAGGAAAAAGGAGAGATAAGGTGTATAACAATAAATAGCAAAAATAGGCACATTTTATTTCTCTTGGCGTGTTACTGCTAAGGAACATGTCTTTTGGAATACAATTTTCCAGTTTCCTTTGGGAAAGTGGTGAATCTCCCAGGAACTTCAATGGCACTTCCTGACAAGATTCCCCATGATTTTACTAAACATCTGGCCTCTGTGGTATGCAATTATATTGCTCTTTTCCCTTCACGCTGACCTACAAGTTCAACTGCCTCTGACATGAGCAGCAGGAGAGAGCAAGCAGCTCAGTACCCTGTGAAAAGGAAATCATGAAGCTGGAAGTTGAATGTAAAGTCATTATCGAGGCAAATGGAAACACTGGAGAGTGGCTCAGCACACAACCTGGGAGAAAAACACTGCAGAGACTGAATGGTGCCAACCATGCTGTTTATTCATCAGTCTTCTGATGTACGGATGGGGCAAAGTGCCCTCATAAAGCCTTATTTTCTGAATTCTCTTGTGAAATTACGCTTACACTTAGTAATACGGCACCACAAAACAAAGACAGGAGGCAGGGGCTTTGGATTATGTCAAAGAATGTAAGTCTAATTGAAGGCAGGTTACTCACTGATAGCTTTTACGTCTAAAGAATGATGATGGGGAGGAACAGTTCATTTACTTTGGCTCAAAAATATATGCCACAGGCCTCATCCTGTCAGAGACATGCACTTGTTAAGTGTTCTCTGTGATTAGGTGATTAACCCATATAATATAACACTAGCAAGTATACTTCTATCGAGCAACCCCCTCCCCAAGATAAATTACACCCACACCATGTTAATCTTCCTCTGTGGAGGGGGAGCAGGAAACATGGACCATTACTAAGACTCGCAGCAGAAGGAATGATGCATTTGATATGCGTAACATCAGGTGCACAGAAAGGGCACATCTTTGTAATACTGCCCCAAGGGTGAAAATTGGACAACCAGTGTCATCATTAATCTTGCAGCACTGTCTAAAATGGTACAGTCATTTAGTCCAACAAAGCCCTTCTTAACAGCCAGGATACATATTTGATTTTGATCCAGTGACAAATGTCTTTTGATGGCTTTCTGGCAGGCCAGTAACATGCTGGATTAAGTATCTGTGAGAAAGCTGAACACAAGAGTCACTACAGAGGGCTCCGAGTTTCAGATCCTTTCTGATAAGGACAGTAATTTTTCCACAAGACACATCTGCAGAGCACTGTCTTTGGAGTCTACTGTGTAGCACCAATATTTATTCATACTCCTGTAATTCTATTAATAAATGAAGAATATGCAATCACTGTAGTTTCTTGCATGTAATTCAATCAGTGTTCAAAAATTAGTCTTATACTAAGTTTTCAATTCAATGCTCTATTTGTGTATCACTGAGAAACCAGACATCAGGTGGGCACTGAAATCTCTCCAGCTCTTGAATAATGAAAACAATATTAAAGAAAGCATAATCTTTTCTCCACTAAATCATCCTTTGAACATTAGGAATCTGTTCACAGGAGTTAATTAGGTTATGCACATGCCAATGCAAATGTTCTAGCCTTTAATCTTTCAAAAATATTTGGAAAGGGCTTTTTTCTCTCCATGTAGAATTTATTTATGCAATTCATCACCACAGACCCAGCACGGCCGTACACTACAACTCTTTGTTTGCTCCTGTTGAAATGTATACTACTTCCAGAGAAAAAAACATCAGTGAAAACAGACAGATAAAATGGGATTAAAATAGGAGTTCTGCAAATACTTCAGACGTTTTCATAATAGCTCATGTTCCATTAACTACAGGTCTGTGGAATAGATGGCTCGGAATATGACAGAAAACTGCATGCCTATTTACTCAACAGTTTGAATAGGAATAAGTACTTACCGTGGTAACCCTTGTGTGACATGGAGACTGAGAGAACTTTTTTTAAGACACAGATGCTACACATAAGGTATGTGGCTTGTGGATTTGCACACTGCCCTATTCATGAACAGTGAGAATGACACCACCTCACCCTCAGCGAGCTGTGTCTTGAAAACCATACTTCTGGAAAAGAACATTATTTATGTTACATATGAATAGTTACAGTTTGTGTGTTTAAGATGTGAATGCCTCTTTTTGGCTGTGCACCCACTGGAACACATAACATATCCTTACCTCCTTCAATGCTCTGGGAGGGTAATGTTGGACTTAATGACTAGCAATGTGGGATAGCCTTGTGAACATCACAAATGGGACTTTTATTCATTTTCTGCAATGAAAAGAGAATGTATAAAGCCACTGCACATGCAGACAGCTCATGAATCCACAAAAGCTCAGAAATTGAGTGGTATAACTGGAAACAGATCATTAGATGCCTAGGCACACTAAAACTTAGCAGAGGGCTATTTTTTACAGTGGGTACCTTTTTGAATTAGAAGACAAAAAGCTTGACTGAATACCACTTCATGTCCTTTTTACAGTTGTGCATCGGCTTGGGTGGTTGTACAAATAAACATACGCAGAACCCAACTTCAACATTGAACCCGTTAGTATTGAGCTGAGCTTATGGTTCCCAAGGAGAGGATTACACATAAGAGGAGACATTTGTTAACTCTGTGTATCCTCCCTCTTACCAGCCAGCTGTCGATATTTTCTTGTTTCCCTCAAACACCACTTACTTTTCCCACATAAGTCCACATAGTCCTTTATTGTATTTTTGCCATCTACGGAAAGCAGATAACCATTCTTCAGCTGGTTTCACTTTGTATGGATCCCAGTGACTTTTCCTCCCTAGAAAGCTTTTCAAATGCTGTCATGTAGGGACTCCCTCCCAGGGAATCTTACAGGAAGCAGGTGTTATTCCACATTATTTTGCTCAAGAAGAAGGAAGGAAAATGCAGCTATCTACTTCCCATCTTGGAGACAGGATGGATAAACATGGCAGCAGAGTCTTTAGGTTAGGAACCAGTCATACGGAGGCTTGAAAGAAATTCCTTGTGAAAGACCCACCACTACTCTCTAGGACCTATCTGACAACAGATGCAACTTGCTGGAGGGCACATCATCCTACAAAACTCCAGAAATGAAACACTTTTCAAAATGCAAACAGACATGACAGGACAAGGGCTTGTTGTGAATATGCAGTGTGGTACACATGCAAATAATCAGCGGACAGCTATTTAAAACGTACGTTCCTTGGTTTGTGACCATCTGTTTTGTTCAGCATTGGAAGAGGGTTTAGTGCTGTGGAAAATGAGAGGATGCCTTGATCCATCAAAAGGGTGCTGTTCGTAGAAGCTTCCTAGCACAATAACAAATAACAATGATATAACCCTGCAATGTGTTCTGCTACCTAGATTACCATTTTGTTTCCACACAAATAATTTTTGCAATTTGATTAAACCAGGAAATTTACGGAGCACAGCGTGGAGATAAGGCATTTTTCCCCACCATCTCACTACTTCAAGAAGTGCTACATATTACTGCCAACTCCTTTATGTTGCATTAACAGTTTTTAACCTCTTTCCTAGGAAACAAACAATATTGGAATTTAATACCTTGGGAAGTTCGCTGGCAACGCATAGACAAAGAGGATATTCTCTTAAATTACTCTGAAGTGTATCCTAGAAAGGTATCCCTTTTAATCCAGGCAGGTCTGAACAGCTTCTAGTCGGAAACTGAGGCAAAGGATACTAGAGACAGAGGAAGCAAGCGAAGAGAGGCGATGAGTGCAGGCTTGCCTTTCTGATTTGCTGCGTTGTTTGCTCAGCCAAACAGTTTGGATTATAGGATAGATTATTGTAGATCACTGCCATTTTTCTAATGTAAATAAAACCACTCAGAGTGGGATGCCTACATACTTTCAAAAATACATCATGCTAAATAATTATTTTGCAGGTCCATTTGCACAAGAAAGCAAAAAGCTCTTCTATTACCACTCTTCTATTATCACTCTTCAAGACACAAGAAGAGCCCAGCCAAAAGTAGCTGAACATGTTTTAGGGAGGGTGTGCATGTAAGAGAAAAATGGTTCAGTAATGAGTAATAGGAGGAGGAAGAGGTGTGAAAGACTTCTAATGTTACAGTGCTGTCTGGCTTTGATAAATTGCCACAGAGAACAGGCAAGAGTAAATATCAGAATTAAGAGTCTGCTGTTTCTCCAGGGGCTATGCTAATGACCCCACCCCAGCTCCTGCTGGAATCAAACCTCAAAGCTATTAACTCGTCCAGTTGACTGAAAAAATCCTGCCCCAAAGAATATTTTAATTTTTCATAATGTCTACAAGATGCCTAAAAAAAACTCAAACAGCCAAGCCTTTATTCTAACATCCATGGAAAGCTTCTATTTAAGTGGCTATGTGACTGATGCAGTGTGTTGGAGCCTCGGGGGAAAAATATCAAGACTAAATATGGATTCATCAGTTTCTAAAATGCAGCCACATTTCCAGGAAAACGTATACATCACAGTCTACTAAAATTACCTATTTATTTCCCACGTTTTTCATGTACAAGCAACACATGGCTAGTTTAGCAGATGTAAAGATTTATATTAGTTATAAGAACACATAAACTAAATACTTCTTCTTTAAAAGCTACTTTCTAAATCTCATTAGTTCTATCTGACACTGAAAGAGCCCTGATTTAGAAATGATTTACACTGCACAGATTGTTTGTCCAGATTTAGAGTTCTTTTATGAAATGAAAAACGTGAAGATGAATTTAATATTTCTCAAATGAATAGGCATGGGGCTTGAAACCTTCCTGTGACAGAGGTAACTGCATTTTGTTTCTGTGTTAATAAATTCACTTTTGCAAGATTGTGTGGGTTTTTTTCTTAGATTCATTCCTAGTTTCTGCCCATCAGTCTCTGTGCAAAACTATCTCCTCCATCAGAAAAAAGCAACACAACCAGCCAAAGAACAAATATATAGGATTAGTACATTATGAAGAATAAAGAGCAGCTTTCAGCTCTCTGTCATGGATGGTATTTATCACATTTCTCTCTACCCGGCTCCTAACAACACCGAGGAGATAAAGTAGGCTGGATGCATTTTTCCTGTATAGTGTGTTTTAAAACAACAATAATAGTAAGAAGGCTGGGAGATGATGCATGTATTTTTCTTCTTCCCGGTTTTTATTTTTCTTAGAAAGAAAAAAAATACTTCTACCAAAAAAAAAAAAAAGTGGGCTTAGACTTTTCTGTCTGTTATGCTAATATATTCATAGAAAAAGCTGGTGCTAAGGGCGGTTCTCCAATTAAGACAAATGAGGCACATTGAATTTCTCCCTCAGGGCACAGCAGGGGTGCTGGCAAAATCTACTTTATTCTTTCTGTCAGGGCTGAACTGGAAACAAAAGCATGAAAATTCAACACATCCACTTACAGAATAATAAAGGCTGTTGTTTAAAGCGTGAAGAGTTTTGGCACCCTTCTGGGGCCTTATGCAAATCATTCTTCCTCTCAACTGCTACCAAACCATCGGTCTTGGAAATTAAAGATGTACTTGGTCGGTTAACAGCTGAAAAGAGAAGAGCAGCCTGAAAGTCAATTAGATTTGTATTAAGCAAATAAATCAGGTCTGACTGATATTGGCTAAACTAAAATGCATTATTATGGTCTGACAGTAATTCTAATTTGATTGACAAATGTATGTAGTGTATTATTAAGCTAAATGAAAGATGAGAATAATCCTATTATTTTTTTTTAGAACCGCTTTCAAGCAAATAGCCTTCCCCTCCCCCAAAACACAACAAAGACCACCAATGTTGTATTGTTATCTACAGTACCGTTAAAAAAACCCAGAAGTGTATTTTATGAGATATTAAAATAATTAAGACAGAGTATGACCTTTAGAAAATTACTTTTTTGTACAAATGTTTTGTGTGTCTTCTTAAATACAGAAATGTATGAGGTGAAGGTATTTTTTTCTTTTTGTGTTCTTTGTAACTCCTCCTAACAGAAAGTCTTATCCTGAAAGCGATGGTGGTGTATATCATACGCTAGTAAAAATGCTAGCGCCTTGCTTGGAGTGGTACTTTTATCAGACATAGCACCAAGTGTAACAACAGCAGCAAATTTTATGGAAAACAAAACCGGTTAGCACATATGATGTTAACAAGAACAATGCAGTTATTAACCAAACGCATTTTCTTTTCCATTCTTGGAGCAAACAAGCCAAGTACCATCACAACTAACAGAACCTGCGCAATTAAGAAAAATGGCCAAATCTGGCCTTATGGGATGGTGTACGCAACAGTCATATGATGTTAATAAGAGCAATGCAGTTATTAATCAAACGGTTTTGGGCTTTTTGTCCATTCTTGGAGCTAACAAGCCAAGTACCATCACAACTAACAGAGCCTGCAGCAATTTAGGAAAGTGCCCAAATCTGGCCTCATAGGATGGTGTGTGCAACTGTATGTGAACATAATTTGGACAGACAACCGTCCTTTACGCCTAGGTAGAACAGGATTTGTAATGTAAATGACTCTATAGGTGGGTCACTGCCTGTGCCTGTGTACTGACACCCAGTTTGTAGGTTCCTGCCAGGGGTTTCCCTTCAGAAAGGCCCAAACGTACCAGTGCAGTTGTGGAAGTCTGACAATCAAGAGCTTCATCATCCTTTCCACTTCCTGAGCATAAATTATTAACGCTGTACACCACTTGTTTTTCTTGTGAAAGGGAAAGATACCACACCGCACTAATATGGTCAGAAGCCAGGATCTGCCTGTCAAAACACAGCACAAAACCCAGACAGAGCAGTGTTAACTTTAAGACTATATACTCAAAAAGTATCATGGTAACCAATAAAACTGTGGTGGAGTGCTGAATATAACTGGCACACCAATAAGTACACAGTTTTGGTCACTGTTTTTTGGTCTTATGTTTTTTATATTTTTTATATATATTTTTTTATATATATATATACACACAAGATTTTAATAAGGAAAACATGTCAAATACCACTTTGCCTCAAGCTTTTCTGCATTTTTAGTTTTGTGGAATCCTGTTTTTTAGAGATAACATATGGAAAACAGAAAACCAGTGCAAGTGAGTAAATGTGGTGGTACAGAGGGAAGTGGAAAAGAATTTTGTAAATGCTTTTTAAACTCCGAATTCAAGGCTAGAGCTGGCAGAATACTTCAAGAAAGTATTCATAAACATATGCTGGAATAAAAATAATGTATCTACTTTGATGGTGTTCAGAGATGTTTTTATTTGTTTTCCATAAACATTTGTACAAATGATTTTTTTTTTTGGTTTCATTTTCAAGAATGTTAATTGAAAGCAAAGAGCTGGGCAATAACCATGCAAATCATTGAAGTAAACAGGGTTTTCTTCTGAAGTGAACAGGAAACCTTCTCTAGATTAAAAAAAAAGTGAAAAAATATGACTATTTGTTAAAAAAATAATTTATAAACTTGCTGTGCCTCTGACTCTGTTTAAAATCTTCACACCCCACCTTTTTCATCTGATATGCTTTATTAAGTGATATCATTATTGTAGAATAAAATGGTTTATGATTTTAAAATGCTAAACAAATGTTTGCTTTTTTTCTTCTGCCTTCAAAAAGGCTTCTTATTCATCAGCCTCAGGATTTTGGAACCACTGAGACAGGAGCTAACCCTGGTAGAGAGGGAGCTTGGGAGGTGTCCCTGGAGCTGCCCCCTCTCCAGGCTGAACCAGCGCTGGTCCTCCAGCCTCTCCTTACAGAACAGGTCCTCCAGCCCTGACCATCTTGGTGGCCCTCTGCTTGCAATCCCCCTAAACTACCACATCCCCCTGATCATGATTGTCCTGCTAATTATTTCTGGGAGTGATATTTTTCCAGGTGTTGGGAAAAAAAGGTAAATAAGCAGTGAGATATTATCTCTGGATCCATGTGAGTATAACGTTATGTTACTAAACAATGCCACCTCACCACATGCAGAATGGATATGTTTATACAGTGTACACACAGATTAGTATTTCAGAAATAGCTGTCTTCAAGTACTGTTATGAGTTTTTAGAAGGGAGGAGATGTTGGCAGTTAGCACTGAGGATGCAGAGCAGGGAAGGCTGTGTTCCAAGCGATGCAACAACCCTTTGGGGAAAAATTGGTTCGTTCTGTTGTGATCGACGGTGGTCTTGAGAATCAGGGTTCCTTGGCAAGCATCAGTTTACAAGTTGTGAGGGAAGGTAGGGAGACTTTTGTCCTCCCCTAAGTGCCAGTTCCCACTCTCGTGCCTGGTTTGCACCTAGCTGGGTAATGTTCGCAGGCTGCTCATTTCGTGCAGCCAGAGAAGTCTACTATTTCTCCTTTGTGTCTTATACCTCAAACTCATGTCACGTGCTATTTCTTAACAATGTCAGACCCACACAGGGATTAGAAAAACGGAAGAAAAAGTTTGCTCTTTTTTTTCTTTCAGTTGTGACTGACCGTCTCCTGGGCAGGAGAGAGGTCAGCTGTTTGAACCAAGTCTTTCACCTGTAATAAATACAGGAATGAAACAAAAAGAGCCTGAAATTAAACAGAAGAACTGAAATCTTGCGTGAATATTGCTCAAAAGAAGTGCAAGACCAAGATTTGCACACTTCTGGGTTTGATGAAAAGATCAGTACCTTTCACATTATTATTAGCTAACTTCAAAAAAAAATAAGTCTTGCACAGTATATTGAGTCACAGTGTAATAATTCTTGGCAAGTCACAGAATTACAGAAGGACTGAGGTCAGGAGGAACATCTGAATATCATCCAGTTGAAACTGTCTGCTCAAAGCAGGATCAGCTAGATCATATTGCTCAGAGCTTTGGATATCTCTGTAGATGGAGGCTTCACAGCTCCTCTGGGCAACATCTTGCACTGTCTGATCATTCTTACAATTTAAAAAAAGAAAAAAAAAGCTTCAGTGGTATTTTTTGTATTTCTGTTTGTGCCCAGTGCTTTTTGTCCAGTCACTGGGCACCACTGAGAAGAGAATCTGGCTCGATCTTCACTACCTCCCTCTGCCCCCACAATATTTACACACATGGATGAGCTTCCCCTCAGACTTCCCTTTTGCAGGCTGAACAGTCCCAGCTCTCTCGGCCTCTCCTCCCCTCCACTCCAAGCCCTTAATCAACTTTGCAGCCCTTTGTTGGAATCACTCCAGTCTGTCCACGTGTCTCATACTGGGAAGCCCAGAACTGGACCCAGCCCTCCAGGTGTTTCTCAGTAGCAGGGGAGAAGGATCGCCTCCCTTGGCCTGCTGGCAACACTCCTGCTAATGCAGCCCAGAAGGTACAACTTGCTGCAGATTTCCAGTTGAGTTAGCAGGAGACGTATACAAGCATTCAATGTTCCGCAATGATCTTTGGTAGTCAGCTCTTAAGTGCAATATACTAACCCTTTGGTTTGCACAAACTCACGAACAGAAAGTCAGTGTTAATGGAAAGGAGAAAGAAAGCTTCAACAATCTCAAGGGACTCCATGCTATTAGGTCAGTGACACCCGTGTATCTCACTGAATGATTGTCATTTCTAACCTAACTACAGACAATGCAGCTCATCCAGGATTGAAAGGGGATGGCGGGGACTACATGGCACCTACCACTACTTGCACCTAGTCTCACTTGCACCTGGACCTCAGATTGAAAGATAAAGAAATTTTCACAGCAGGTCTGATTTTCTTCTTTTACTGCTGCTTTGACCACTGGCATAGGAAAAGGTATTAAACAGGTCTCCTTCTCACTCTACCTGCGTGCCGTGCAGACTCTTCCCCAGCCTTCAAACCTCTCTAGCAGTGAGACTGGAGACTTCTCAGGCTTCTCGTGGTCCACTCTGAAGGGAAAAAAATATACACCAATATGCACATCAGCTTTTTTTTTAAAAAAAAACCTCACGTATATTAATAAAGAAATACCCAAAAGACACAAATGGATTAAACGGCGGACAGCTGTTTCTGCTCTTCTACCCACAAGGAACCATTTCTTCTCACACAGGGCAAAAGCTATTTTCTAGCACCTCCAGTCCAAACTCATCATCCCTTGCCAGACACAGCATTGACAGCTGTGCTCTTCTTCAAACAGATTCCACTGAGTAGATCTGGTGTAGTTAAGTTTCAAATTTCCAGGATACAGGTTTTCCAGGTCGCAGATTTCCAGGTCAGCAATATAAATACAAAACACCAAAAAATGCTTTCAAGACATAAAGGTACAAAGCAAAGTTCTGAAGCTGTTCTTCATTTTTTATGTCTTTTCCTTTTTTTCCCCCCCCCTTTTTTTTCTTTCTAAAGTAAAATTGTAGAATTAGGGCTGCACAGGTATTGTTTTTGCTTTGGCAGAGGGCACCTGATATATACGGTATCCACTTAGATACAATTAAGTCTAATTTGTAGTCTGTATTTAATAATGTCCAGTACATTTTGATGAACATGAAGCAAAAATGAAGAGGAAATTAATCTAATTTGCAACATTTTAGCTCTCATAGTTTTATTAACAACAAGCTATAATAAGTACAATACGGCTCTGAAAGATATTGGAAAATTTAGACAATTATTCCTTTTTTTCCCAGAAGCACCCCCTCCTCACTTTCAAACTAGAGGCTGGGTACTATTTTAATGAGATTTCTGGTTGGGGGCTTTAACAAATGAGAACAGTTCATTTAGTAAAACAGCAATTAATGTTGAGGGGATTATATCTGCCTTTTGGGTTTTTAAAGGTTTTGAAAGCTAATCTAAAAATTTGTTTTCTTAAGATAATATTCTTTAAAAACAGACCCCTATACTTTTACGTTTAATAAGCTGAAGACTCACAATTTACAGTAAATAATACAATAATACTATAAAACTCAGGATACCCAACGCGTCTCTTATAACTGTATAAATAATGCATGATTATATGATCACTTCTTAATGGCAATTCCCCATCTTACAGCCGCATATTAAAGCCACAGTAGAATTTTTCTCTCACACACATATATATGAATAATATTTAATTTTCCTGCTAGACCTTTATTAAGATTCTTTTGCATCTGCAGGCATTTCCAAATTAGCAACTTCCTATTAACTTCATATAATTTAAAACAAGTAACTTGACATACCTACTAAAATATAACAGTGATGATATAATGAGGTTTCATCACTTCTTTTCATTTCACATTCTTTTCATTTTGATTGCCTTTATTGCACTGCACTTGATGGACATTTAATGTACTTGCATTATCGTCTCACGGGCAGCCTTATCATCTAGCACTTACAAAAAGTACTCCAACTTCTTTGCTGAAGGTACTGGACTTGTAGTAATTTACCAATGCAAATAATTTTTTAAAAAAGGAAAGAGCCTCTGTGCTATTTTCCAGGAAGATAAATACCACTTCAGAATGGGGATGTAAGTATCAGGATGGAATTGCGGCTGGAATCCGAAAGTTTAGTTCTTAGATGGTGTAGTTCTTAGGAAATCCTTACCTTGAGAGAGAAATGGAAAGAAAATACAAACTTGTGATGCAGATGTTTCAGTATTACAAAAATATGACAGGCCATAACTGAATCCTTAAAATGATCTCATGGACAATGTTGCTGACTGTCCAAAAAGTGTTTTTTTAAAATTGATAATTGATATTACAGTATTTATAGAACTTAAAAAAGTAGACTGGAAAAAATAAACATTCAGGTTTTCACAGCCCTTTTCATTTTGCCTTTTCACAGAACTTTATGAACACTAATGAACCAGGTTTCAGAACGTGCCCCTGAGGTACGTAATACCAAGAAAAATAATTCTTGGACTGACTGTACTGGAAAATAATGCAATTATGAAAGGGCACAAATTACTGGTAGTCCAGGAGAAGAGATGTCCATGCTCACTGTGTCTGTCCCAGAGAGCCATTGCAGTGTCAGGATGTTCTTTTGTCTGCTAGAAACATACTTTTGGCAATGCTAAATGTGAGTGGCCCCAAAGTGGGAAGGGACCACAAATCTAGACCAATTACAGTTTCAGATCAAAGCAAAGGTCTGTTTTCTGTTGATGCCTCAACATGTCAGCTTGATTTATAAGGCCTGGTTAAAGCAGAATGGAGAAAATGAGGAGGGCTCTTTGCCTTGTACAAAGACATTTAATGTAGAAATTTGAAAAAGAAAACAAAAATTTAAAAATGGTGTTTGCATTTCTGATAAGGCTGTAAACCTCACCTACTGACTGGCTGTTTCCTGACCTCCTCCCCTCTTTTATTTTTTTAGGCACTTTGAATGGCTATCGCACTACTATGTCATAACCTGGGAAAGTTTTAACCCTGTGAACTTTAGAAAGCTATCCACTGCCCCCAAAATCTTGAAAGTTATGAACAATGTATTTGTAGTTTGTATTGTCTACGTACTAGAGACACGCTTTTTTTGTCAACATGTACAAGCGATAGTTTCAACTTAAAAAAATACATTAAAAAAAAAAAAAAGGTAAATGCTTTTCAAGTTGGGGTTTTACTAGACTGAGTAATGTGACCTGCAAAGTACAATTTGAATTTTACCTGCGTGACCCTGAACAACTTCCCTGAAATCAACTGGGACACCTGGTATTGTGAAATATACAGTCTCTCCTCCTGTGTCCCCCCTTTCCAGGATACTAGTGCTCCTTTTATTCAAGTCTTAAAGAAGAACTCCCTTATATTAAATAGATGCAGTCTTAGAACCGGGCAAGGGGCAGTGATTTCTTTATAAGGTTGCAAGCTTAGTCAGATGGAATTTATATCACGAGTTTCCACCAGCTCCAGGGCATCCTGGAGAAAAGGCTTTGAATGTATTGCTATTCTGTATTCCTGTAACCCTTTAACTGTGTGGATGAGAAACTAAGTGGCCTGACACATATTTCATGTGGAAATGGTCACTCAGCTAATTGTTTCTCTGCAGAAATCACAGATGTTGCTGCTGTTGCATCCCTGCTTCCCTCTTGCATCCCTGCATCCCTCTTGCATCCCTGCATCCCTCTTGCAACCAGAGGAGGCAAAGATGCCAAATAGGGATGGCACATCTGTCCATACTTCAATATATGACAGGGGACAGTTTTGTCCTCTTCATCACTTATGGGTCATAAATAACATTAAATTTGCTTAGACTGCACATCACACATATACTTTGTCTGTCTGTGCAATGGCAAAAAAGGCCAATCTGAAATTGGATGTTTCCAGTTCACTTTATATTCTGTAATTTTTCCATTAAACCCAAAATATCTGGGAAGGACTTTTCCAATCATGTCACCTCCTTCCAAGAAAAAAATAAAGCTTCAGGCAGCTGACTAACAGTGATTCCAAAGCTAATCTACTGAAAAGGCAGAGGGGGAGGGGGGAGGGGGAATAAAGCTGTACAAGATGATTCACTGAACCTATTTCTATGGTTTAGGTTTGTAGTGCCAGAACTAAAATAACAGTGGTCAGAGATCCTCAGACAGAATGTTTATTCTAAATTACTGGTGTCTGGTAGATTCCAATTTAAGTTACTTTTGGGGCATTGCAAAATTAAACGTTTATTTTAAAGCCGTAGTTATCTCCCCGCACCCCCATCCCTCCGGGAAGTGTGAAACTGGGCTATTCTGGAAAGAAAAAAAAAGTGGTCAGCTCTTACTATATTTTTTCAGCTGGACATTGTGCATACTTGTGGAATGCATCTGCACAAATACCGTACTTCTTTTACATTCGGGAAGTGATATTTCAGAACAAGCTCTTGTAAAACAATACTCCATTTTCTGTGGTTTGGGGAGAAGCCAACATAAAATTTAGATTTCTTCCTTTTTCATACACGAACTCTATAATAAACAAAACTAACTCCATAAAGCAGATTTACAATGCTGCCATTGTGTGGGGTTCAGCACAACTACAAAATATTACATTGCGCGAAATTAATGCTGCTGAAAATATATGTTGCCAGCAGCTTGGATAATTACAAGGAAAGGCAGTTAGTAATGAATTCCTTTTACTCAGAATTCAAATCTCAGGACTGAATGTTGCCCATTATTGCAGTTCAAAGGCAACTATCTCTAGAATTGTTCTTTTAATGTTTGCTCGATGGTTTTAGTTGTTCTTTTCTTGTAGGCACACAATTGTTGTCTTGATCTTTGTGATAAAAAGAGCTACACTGGAGCTTTGTAGTGAATCCAGTTGGCTTGGTAATGTGCCCGTAGTCAGAATTCCAAAGTGGGAAGACAAAAGCTTCGAAAATATAAGGCTGAGAGCTGTTTGTTCAGGGCTGTGGGAATCTAACACAGACCTACGAAACCAATGAGCTCTCTCCGTTACATCCACATTCATAAAGTAACTATCCAATTCTACGCTCTTTTGTCTTTTCCCAAACCAGAGTTTTAACCACACTTTAAACAAATGTGGCAACTTCTTTGTAGCTCTGCTCCTACCAAAATTCCCAGCGTGCTATAATTCTTTCCCATGTTAAAGCTCCATTAGCTTAGCTCGTTCAAAGTTGCATTTATTTCCCTAAATAACTATGCACCAACAGAAAGGGTTTTGCTTAAACAGACAAAAGCAAAAGCTGCTTTTAAACCCAAGTGTCAGTTTTCACAGGGTCACAAATTACATTCCAAAGATATTTTATAAGGCTTTCCAAAAATAAAATTAGAATGCATGTCTGTCATTTATATCTTAATTGAAAACATAGGATTCTAGGTTGTATCCAAGTAATCTGTTGCATCTGTAGATCTCAAAGGACTTTGTAAAATGCTCTGTAAAAGCTGAGGCACAGAGGCTGAGGCACAGAAATTGTGTTCCAAGTCGGACAGAATGAGGAACAAAACATGGGGCTGGCAACAGCAGCTCCACCATATGTCTCGCTATACTGCTATACTGAAATGCAAAACAGGAGCAAAGGAGCTAGCAGGAGGACGAAGAGGGAGGAAGAGTGAGTGAGGCTTGGCTACCCTCTCAGCAGCTGGAGTAGCAGCTCGTTGCTGGTGGCCTTCTTTAAGTGCAAGAGCAGCTGATTTGAATGACAGAATGACAGCTAGAGCAAATGTGTGGCTGTCATTCCAGATGAATGATATTTGGCTGGGGCATTGTGGCAATATTTACACCTAAGAGAACCTTTGGAAAATATGCAAGGAGCCAATACTATATAAGTCCACTGAGCTGAGATAAACTCAGAGGGGGTCAGCAAAACCAAGGAAGCGTTAGTCATATTGTTTCAGAGGAGAGGGAATCTGCCCTTCTCAAGATGTCCAGAAGATTGACAGGCAAACGTGCTTCAGCAAAGGCAAGAGGTTACCAGTTCCTCAGGCCACAGGAAAAAGTTCTGTGGGACCAAGCCTTTCCAGAAACAGGTGTTGCCTGTGGCACAGGTATGAAGTGTAGAGGTAAGTTCTCCCTGCTTTTGCTTCTTCCCTGAGTCATTAGACAGGGTGTGGACCTTGGAGGTTACCTGTCAGTTATATGGCAAGGTCAGCATATACTGGCCCCTTTGTTCTTTTTCGTTCCTTTCTTGAAACCAAATATAAGTCAGCACATCAATCACAAAGTAATACAGTCGATTAAAAAGAGACAGGTGAGATAGGAGAGAGAGGCAATGGTGACACCTCACTCCCCTGATAGATGGCAGGATATTTTGCTTCAAAACACTGAGCTATCAGTAATTACTGTCTGTGGCTTACAACACCTTTCTGCTTGCAGAGGCATTTTTCTGTTTGGGACCAACTCTTGCCACAGTGACGTGTGCAGCCGCTCAGCTACTCAGTCACCTGAAACCTGTTCACATTGTTCTTCTGATTGTACATGGTCAGCAAGTGGGTAGGCATGCACAACATGGCGGGCACAAACAGGAATTAGCTAACAGTCCTCAAAAATGCTGTATGGTCAGTGCCCTTGCGTTTGTACCCTTTAGACTATGATCAAGTTGTATATTAGGACCAGGGCTTCAGCACCCGGAGCTGACTGATGACCTTGCGGGGCTGAATGAGTTGCAGATTGCCATCAGGATCTTGTCACTAGCTGACAAAGGGAACCCAGGACTGGCCTTAGTAAAATAACAAGAACAAATAACAAGAATCAGGTGGAATCCATAATCAAAACATCTCCCACTAATTCCTTTGGTTTAGTGCAAAATGGAAAGGTGTCCCATCTTCTTTCTGTAGAACCAGATCTCTGGCCACAGCTATAGCTGCCAGTCTTTTAACAGCACTTCTGTTTTAATTCACTAGGAGGTAATCCTAAAAAAACCTAATGCTCAAGAAGCTTTTTATGTTGAGATGAGTCCTGATTGCTTTGAAGATAACAGCTACCACAGCTTTCAAGGAAAGCTGTTTCTCTAGCAGTGCGTGAACTTTTCTGCCGGGAATTAAATGGCTAGGTAATCCCACTGAAGAATATGAGGAACAATATCGTCACAGCGAGTGATGTTGGGAGGAGATCTTTGAATCTGACAGGACTTTTCTAATGCTGCTCTTCTCAATTTACAGTCTCTGTACAGAGCAAAAGCTTGGTCTTGTGTACTTGAACTGAAATAGCAAGGAGAATGGCTGAATGGAGGCATCTATTAATTTTGCATTAAACAACTCACCTGGTATCTCATGGGGAGTTAATTGTGATTGAAAATGTTATTTCACAGCTATTCAATGAGCTATATAAAAATCTCTTTAAGGAGTCTACTAATAAGAAATAACTTTTCTTCTTCAGTTCACGTATCTTGAACTTGATTTATGAATGACCTGAAATCCTAGTCGCACTCTATCTGCTTTTTATTTCAAATCGTTTCAGTAGCTTCACTGGTACTAACCAGGCGTGCCCAAAATGAACCACCCTGGTGTTGTTTGTTTTTTTTTTTCTTTATAGTTCTGAAAACCTGGTTCAGTGTCTATGCCATTTAAAAAAAAAAAAAAAGTCTAGATTGAATACTCTCCGGCACTTCAGTTGGTTAAACAGCCTTAAAAATGTAACCAAAATGTTGGCTTCTGACCATGCAAGAATTCTATTTTCTGCATTAAAATTAAAATATAATTTCATGTTCAGTCCCTTCTTTGTTGTCTATTTATCTAACCTTACCTCTCTAAGCATTACAAAAGACAGGCCATTTTATTTCTCATTTGAATTAGTTTAACTGCATTTAGTAAGTGGGCAACATACATGTCAGTTACGCTTCTCTTATTGCTACTCCTTGCCTTCATAGCTTACAGGCAGTCCTGAAAACATGTCAGCTGTAAGAAACTGCTCATCAGATGTGTATTTGACTTTTAACAAATGCTTGTGCAATTTCATGATCATTTTCCGCAATACATCTCCCTAAGATTTAAGGTCTATTTCTACCTCAACTAATTTCCGCCTGATCCTGTAAATACATTTATGAAGTAGCTCACAATCACAAACAACTGCCATCCCTCTCCACCTCAACTACAGCACAGTCCTACGGCATCATAGTCAGGGTTCAAGAAGTATTTGGAGTTAATTTGTCAGAAGAACAGATCACTGTGCATGTAATGTTAAAGTGACTCAGACCTGACATCCCTCCCTCGTTACTCTCCACCTATCTTAATGAAGGTGCTTTGTAATGCTCCTGTTTAATTCCCCATAGTTTCTTTGCAGCTCTTATCTAGTGTTGTCCTCCCTTGTTCACACATAACGACTCTGAAAAAGTTCTATGAAAAATTCAGAGTGCATGTGTACCCATGAAACTCTCCAAGAGTTAGTTGGAGATCTGTTTAGAATTTCTTGCGAATATTTTGCTTCTACTTAGGAACACATGTGATGGGGTTATGTCCTCAAGTCCAGCCTGCTACCATCATAATTTCCCCTCTTCCTTGATTTCTCCCACAAATTTTTCAACCTCTTTAAAGTTCTTGCTCCTATTGCTTGGTTATTGGAAGGCTATATCAGTTTGGGAAACTAATAGTCATGACAGGTAACACTATCCGTCTTTTGATAATAGATACAATTTTCTAAACAGATAAAGATATTTGTTAATCCAGCGGGAAGTAACTTTAAAATCCCAGTTTAGTTTAAATTTCCCTCTTCCTTACTTACCTCTCTGTCTTCAACCATTCCTTCGTCCAGATTTTTTTCTAAAGCTTTGCATGTTCCTGAGGTTTATTCTTGTCTTGATCACTCCCTTCTTAAATGCAAGTATTTAATTTGCATTTTGTGTACCATGGTTCATTATTTTTTAAAAAACACTTAGTGATGCAGCTTCCTAGGCAGGATCTCTCAAGACTCAGGGTGGAGAGTATTTAGCCCATTTATCTTGAGAGCCATGAGAGTCAAGATGTACTTCAGCCTCATAGCTGAGAGACTTGCTTCTGTGTGATGAAACAAAAAATCTTGTTCAACCCAAATACTTTTCAAGAATTTTTTTTTTCTTTCAAAAACTTACTTCCATTTCAATTAGCACCAGGTATGCATGTTTTGATTTTTCGTGATCAAACTAAAGAATCGATTATTCACTGAGATTTCATTTGAATCAGATAAATGCAAGACCTGGTTCTCATTTATGAGTATAAGATAAATAAAATTATCTTAATAATTAATTCCCCAATATATGGTATATGGCTGTAAGCATACATAGCTGCATAATATAAAATGATTTTTAGAAATATGATTTTTCTGTTAACACTTATTTAAGGTGGTCTTTGAAAGAGAAAGCTTACACTTGTCTATCGCTCCTTACCTTAATCGACCCTAGAAATCTTAAACTGCCAAGGACCTCTACCTCTCTGTTTCTATAAAGATAAATGACTAAAAAAGAAAATCTAGTTCTTGCTGTTCCCTTGTTTCCCTACAGGATTTTGTTACTGAAAGGAGGACTGATACCTGAGATGACATTTTGTCTGTCCCCAGCTGAGATTACTGAGAATGGTGGCGCTTGGACTGCTGCAGGCTGAGCTCATCAGTCCCCTGGGATTCATCTCCTATTACCTCATTGGTGCCATACATTGTTTAGAAATCAGTTCAGGTGATGTGTAATATAGGAACATCTTTAATGTTTTCCTCCCTGGAGATCTATAACAGTTCTCTTTCCCAGTATGTCTGTATCTTTTGTGATTTTACAGTTACATCCCTGTGTAAACCATTCCATCTGAAGCATCTAACATCCAAACAGTGAACAAGGGATACAGGAATAGTATGCCATGACTATTACACAGGAAGAGAGAGCAAAATCTAGAATAAAGAGTCCTCTTACTGACCAAATTTGTAGGTCCCGATAGCATATATTTTCTGCAGAGTAACCTGGTCAATATGCTGTGCTCGGAAGTGTGTTCAGTACTCTCAGTGACTATTTTGAACACAGATATTGAACATTACTTCAAATGACATGACAGAGGAAAGTATATTGTAGTATTTAAGTTAATGTGCATTAAAAAACGACAACAAACAAACCTAGCAAAGACAGCACCACAAATCCAAATACAATACAGAGGGCATTTTCATGTTTATGTTCTTAAAAGCTTTTAAGACACCATTAATTAACAAGCCATTTCAGATGTTAACAACCAAGTTACTTTAAGGTGTTTATAGTATATAAGCATATAAAGATTAAGAGCCTTATACTTCAATTTCTGAGTAGCAAAATGCGAAGTGATTCAAGCAGGAAGATTCTGGGGTAAGGGAATCAGTTGCATTGCAGCTGAAATAATGTTCTGCCTTTAGAGAGAAAAATATAATTCACTCTCTTCATACCGAGCCATTATGTTATATGCTTCCAGAAAATACATGTATGCATCCTTATTAACATTTTCTAATTCAAATTTTTAATTGAATAGAAACTGCTCCTCTGACTGCATCTGTTTCTGTCAAATACACAGCTACTTCTTTTTATAATGCCCTTCCTCCACCAGAGATCCCTGAGCTAATTCATGACACTTGACATTAATCACATGCACAGATCAACAAAGACTTTGCTTTCATATAAAACTAATTTAGAACATATTTCTAAATTACTGCTTGTTATTGCAGTCAATTTAATTAGCTAGTTAATGACAATATCTGTTCATAATCCAAGTAGTCAAAAATACCAAGTTCAGTAATTAGACCATATAATTCCTTAACAACTCAATTTTATAATGGAAAAGTGCTGTGCTTTAAGTCAATTTGCTTCTAATACTCTCCTATATTCAAAATTAGAAATTCCTTAGTGTATTCTTTTGACATTCAAAGCTTGAGAGAGAATATTTGGGTTAGAAAGCTCAGCTCCCCTCTGTATTCCACATTAAATTGCATCTAAGTTATATTGCATTTTCTATCATTTGCCCAGACCTTACTGAGTGTATCCTATTTATCTAAATATGGTGCTGAAGAATCTACTTTAAAACAATTGAAAAAATTTAATCTTTGTTAGACAACTGTAATGATAAAATAATTACAGACTACTGTTGCAAGTAATATTTGACCTTATTATCAACACAGACATCGAACATTATTTCAATCGATGTGACAGAGGAAACCATAGTTTAGCATTTAAGACCGTTTTAAAAAATCCCTCACAAACCTAACAAAGACAGTACCACAAATCTAAACTGACACTTATAGTAACCCATGGCAATGAAAAAAATCCTGTCAAAAAAGCATTAGAATAAGCTAATTTCATTTCTCCCAGCTGCCTGCCTTTCAATTCTTTATCCCTGCTATCAGGTTTGAATAAATTTCATCTCTCACACTACAAGTAATGAGCAGGCAATGACTTATGAAGCAAAGAGACCAAGTTGAGACAGAATTAGAATACAATTTTAATGAGACAGAGCTGAGAAAGTGGAAGTGTTACTCTTTTGACAGACTTGGCAAAATACCCAACATTATTTCAAATGCTCTTTCCTCTCTGTAGAGAAACTGTCATTTCTTAAAAAATGGGAATACTCAGGAGAATACTTTTAGGGGTATATTGTTAATGTGATTTAAGTGAAGAAGTAGTTATTAAAGAATTTGCTTTATGGAAGACCAGATAGGACTTAAATTAAAATACACTAGAAGTCACACTGGATGACAGACAAACAGAGGAACCTGATGCTTTGCTCTGCTGGTACTCTAACTTTGTCTAAGCCTTATGAACACATCCTTTCTGCCCTCCCTTCAAGGGATGTTTAAAAAAGTATTTCCCAAATGGCTTTGTCAATGGAACAAGCTGAAAGAATAGTAACTACAATACAGAAGTACTACTTTATTTCCTAAATATCCCCACCTGAAATACGTAGTTCTCACATTTGCCTGCTCCATGCTTCTTTCTTACAGTAAGCTACAGAACAAGTTTAGAGTACAGGTTAAGCCTGAATGTTTCAGGGATCTGAGACTCTGTCTATGCTGCCTTTTCCCGACAAACCTGAGATCATCCTGGTTATACTCCAAGCTATCTGGAGGCAAGCCAGCTCTGATCCAAAAATTGTGTAGCTACTTTAGTGCCTCTTAGTGGGGCTTATTATCTTGGGCTCAGTGCCATGCTAATGTGGTTACACAGCTTCTAGTCTGGAGCAAGTTCAGGTCCAGTTGGTTTGGAGTGAGTTCTCATTTGCCTGCCTTCAGCTGTGTAGACGCAGACTGACAAAACGAAGCTTTGTCACAGTTCAGCACACAAAATCAGCTCATTCTCACTTAAAAACTGAAAAGAATGAAAATCTTTTAAAAAGT
Organism: Rissa tridactyla; assembly: GCF_028500815.1. Lineage (NCBI taxonomy): Eukaryota > Metazoa > Chordata > Aves > Charadriiformes > Laridae > Rissa > Rissa tridactyla. Next base: position 21,987,112 of record NC_071497.1, read on the forward strand.
ATATTAAAATTCTTATGTAAAGTTAGTGAAACAAAGAAGCAAGTCAGATTATGTAAAAAGGTGCATAGAAAGGGGTAACAGGAAAAAAAATCCAATCCCAATCTCAAATTACACACAAATATAAATTATGACACCTAGTATTATTAATCGAAGGAGGGCATATAGTTTTCCCACACTAATATGAAGAATTTTACAGCCTCAGGCAAAACATGATTCGATATTTCTGATAAACAGTTAATTCATGTGCTCCCTACCCAAGATTCACAGTGTTAAAAGAGAAGACTAAGTTGTACATGCTATTGTATGAAGCAAAAATTCTAGAGTGTAACTGTGTAAACTTAAGGCCTCTTCCTTTTTGAGCTCTTCTTTCAAAATGGTATTACTCCTTCTCGTTTATGTTTATTTACCTGAAATCAGTTTGACTTTTCAAATGGGTAAGTATTGACAGCTATCCTGTTGAGGTTGAAGAAATTTTATTTCATGATTATATAGAGTGCTAAATGACAGATTTATACAAGTTAATAAGAAGGTTATAGCAGTCATCTGCCTGCTTAATCTTACAGGAAGGCTTTTGACTGGGTTGAGATTGTATTCTTGAAAAGGTAACAAGTATGAGGAGAGTCAATAATTTTCTCTTATGTGAGTACTCTGTCAAAGCCAAGCTAAAGATGTCACTTTTTCAGTTTTTCCTTGAAACCTCCTTCCCAGATGAAATTGCTGACTTCGTGATCTCAGGTACTTGGAGTGAAGTTTCCTTCTGACTATGCCCTTATGTTTTCAGGACTTGCTCTAGATGTAGTGATCTGTGTACTAACCCTTCAGATCTCAGAATCTTAAAGAAAGCTGCATTTATTTTTGCTGAAGAAAACTAAGGAGAATACTGAAAACAGACAGTGTGAAGGAGAAATATACTGCTTATTAAAACAGTGGGGATTTGCTTCACAGAGATATTTATCTTTGCTACAGTAATCTTCTTGCTAAGGAAATTACATCCATAGATACTGTATGCACAACTGCATTGGTGGTGAACGGGCTAATGGATGGAACGATTGGAAGGGCACTGTTACCAGGCCCTGGAGAAGAGACACTACATCTCATATGGTAGATTAGGGAAGACCCTCGAGTGGTCATTATAGAGATGCACTCTTGCAAACCGCTCACTCCAGAGAAGGGAAATACATTTTATCTCAGCTGTCAGTAACCCCTATAGCCAGCAGGTCAATTAGATCAGCCTTGAGAAGACAGTTACCTATTGCTGTACAAAGCACCCTCATCCCTTCTCTAGGAGATCTCAGTTCTGCCTTGAATGAAATCAGCACCCCAGGTGATCTAATCTGGATTAACAAAAATCTGAGAGACAGTAGCTCACACAGCTGCAACACCCTAGATATTAGGTTTTCTGGTGTGCAGTCCACTGAAACGGGTGGTCAAGTATGTCTTACTGCACCCAGGAAACCACATTGAAAGTCAAAAGCGGTGACTTTGGTCCCTACCTTTGGTAGGTATATTCCCATAATTTGCTCAATTTTATCCTGCCATGATGTTCTTACCTTGCAAAAGGCATCGGTCCTGGCTGCCAAGCAGACCCAGTGTGGTTTCATGTCTGATGTAACAGAGGAACAGTAAGGCACATATCTGCCCCAGGGCCTTCTTAAGGCAAAACACTTTCTTAACCTTAGCCATAGGATTATGGAACAGTCAGGAAAAAATAACTACATAATAAAAAGTAAGCAAAGTAGGGGAAAAAAAAAAAAACAAGAACACTCATCTTCCAGGAGGTCTTCTGCCTTTAGATCCTAGAGATTAGGTGCTTCTAACTTATTTTCTTTATTAACCCTGAGATTACCTGATTATATGTCCCATGTCCTTAAATGATTCTGAAGTTTGTATTAATTCCTCAGCCTCCTTCCAAGCACGCACTGATATGTGCTGTCACAAGGCATTCCTGGTAAAAACCTACTGAAACAGTCATCCCACAGGGAGTATTAGCCAAGAAAGTGCGGGCAATGATCCTCCAGACCTATTCATCAAGTCATTGCTGTGAGGTGGTTATAGTCACAGGCTTGTACTCATAGCCTTCTGGGGTACCTCCTGACCACTGCCAGGGAACTGAGACACTGTCTGTGTACAGAACGCATCCTGATAGCTTGACCAAGACACATATAAATAGGAGAAGCCCCCAAAACTGTTCAGAGAAATCATACTTCAATTATTTTGAAAAGGCAATGTGATGTTTAGAATATAAAGTAAAACAAACAAACAAACAAACAAACATTCCCCATAACAAACAAAATAAACTCACAAATCCCAGATATTAAGTTTAGCTGCTATTTCTGTAGTATTTGATTTTCTATTCATAATTATTCCATCTCTGGTACTCCTTAATAAAGTTAATATAGCTAATAAAATCCTATCATCACTGGAAAAACTGTTTGATGTGAAGTTCTGCCCTACAGTATCAGAGGGCAAGTCCATGTGTCTGCAGCTTTCAGTAATCATAAAAAGCAATATTTTTCAAATGACAGATTATCTTTTTTTTTTTCTTTCAAATTTTCTTTCTCCTTCCTAAGGATTTTGGAGCTGTGATTCATAACCATCCAATGTCCAAAGCTGAAATATACTGAATTTGCATGGAAGAACTATGAGAGGCTGGGAGGGGGCAAGAGCAGGTTTTACACAAAATAAAAGCAATATAGCGTCTGAAAGGGCGTCTCACAAAGTATTTTCTCCTCTTGCTCAGCAGAGCTGTTGTTGTCTTTCAAATAGATCTCCACAGCCTGCTGTTTTAGTTCATTCTACACAAATATAATTCAATCAGATATAACTGTATGAAGAGAGGTTTAAGAACAACAAGAAAATTAGAAATACAAGCAGTTTTCATTGCATTACTGTTTTTTCTTTTTCTTATTAATCCATTAAAAAGAAAAGCAAACAAGCATTTCTTGCTTCCCACATCTCCACAGGAAAACCAATTATCGATTGACTCAATGTTCATGAAGGGAGAGTATAACAACAGCAAAGTAATCCTGCATGTGCTAAGCAAGGTTTTAACTAAAAACTAACAGCAGTAGAGCACTACATCACCACTAAGTAAGAAAATGCCAAGAAAATGTAAAGCAAAGTTTCTCCTCTCTTATCTCCTCCTTTGCCCTCCCCCACTGCTTCTGCTTTTCCTTTAGTGATTGCTTCCTGTCCATTTTTCCAGTGTGTAAAACATCTGTGATTTGCTGCAAGCAGTCTCTATTTATATTGAGAACCACACAGCAGGTGCCACTTAAAAAAAAAAAAGAAAAAAAAAAGGAAAAAAAAAAAACCCCAAGCTGCAGCCCATGACTGTTATCCCATGACCCTGGAGGGTCATTTTACTTGTTATTGCACAATGCATGTGGGAAGGAGGCTTCCTATGAAAAGGTTGTGTATACCCAGCAAGCAAGATACAACGACTTCCTTTTATCACAGGAAAATGCAGGTTTATGAAATACTTTTCTCCCTGAAACAGAAATCTTTACAAATAATTGATTCTGTCGAATCTAGAAACAGGCCGTGTTCAACAACTGCCTAATATACTGTGTATTTTTAAGTAGAGATATGAGATGTGAAATCTTTTCCACAGTCGTCATGTGAGCACAAACTCATTCTCATGACTTTCATGCTTAATATCAGTACAGCTGTCAAAGCATGGTATTTCCCCACCAAAATGAAAATGAAACTATTTCATTCGGAGGACGCGTATCTGATTACCACAAGAATTCTCAATGCCGTTTATATTTAACATTCCTCCACAAAAAAAGGATGTACTTCAATATCACATAAATATCCTGTTCTTTAAACATAATTTTAGGAATTCAATTAAGAGAGTTTGTTGTATCTAATTGTAGTTCCGCAATCTCCACCAGCCTTGTTTCTTCTTATGAGTCATATTTATCAGGTTCATTGAATAAAAAGCCTGAAGGAACTTCCTTAAACTGGGTATTTATTTAGCTCTTTCAGGTCTGCCCTTTTCCCTTCCCCCCTCTACTGTTTCCACTGCAGCTCATTGTGAAAACTGGAGCTGTGAAGCATGAAAGATTATGTCCTGATACAAGACAGTACTGGAGTTTTAACCTTCAGTGCTAATAAGATGGGTCCTAATTGTCCTCCCAAGTGTCTGCAACAAAGCTAATTCCAGAGTGCCAAAGATAACCCCTGTAGATGACCTAATTAAATTCTCAGGAAAGCTATTATTTTTAAGATGAGGTGTTTCAGCTATTGGCTATTTAAAAACTGAAGTTTAAAATGCCTGGAAATGAGGCATCTGCAATTCCTACTCGGTTAGAATTTTCCATCCATGTCAGCCGTGGGTACAAAATTAGAAAAAATAGACCTTTTATCTTAATTTAGTATGATTCACCACAAATCTGTATAACCAAAATATCTGTTCCATGCAAACATAGCAAGTTTTTTTAAATATAAGTAGTGTACCTTTGTATGAATTTAAACACATAACTGAATACACAGTTTGAATTTTTGTTTGAAATAAAATTAGAGAAATTAAAGTTGGGAACTGTCTCCCCTCAGGTCAAGTAATTGCAAAATCATGCATGTCAATTCATTAGCTGTATTGAAAGCATTCCCAGACTGACCAAATCTCACTATGGTGATAGTGCATCTTACCCTTACAAATGTTGGCTAGAGTGCTGCATTTAAGCCTTTGTAAAACATGTGCAGTGTGCTTCACCTAATGTTGAACTAATGTTTGGAACTAGTATTTGGAAAATTTGCAAACAGAATTGTCTAAGAGAAAAGCAATTTGTTTACAACGAGCATCTGGGTGTTAAGATAAGGAGAGGAGCCATTCCCCAGACAAGGTAGGATTACTCTGAAGAGGTGAAGAAGAAAGAGAAATCCCAAGGACAGCTCTGAACAGCTTTCAGCTATCAGGCCAGTGTGCCTGCTGTTAGATCAGTCGCTGACAGTGGCATGTCTCCTTTGTAGTAAAGGAAACCCACACTGACATCTTAACTTGCTAAACTAGCCATGGCTGTCATTTCGTGCCAGAGAAAGAGGGAGCAGAGAAATGGAGAGAGTATAAAAAATTAAAGAGACGAAAAAAATATCCTATGAGCACACCAAACCACTTAAGCATCCAGTTTTCCGTAAATATTGTACATTCCACTCACTTTGGCTGTTGCTGGAAATGGGCTCCATCTGGCAGGTTTTCTGTGTTTGAAGCAAAAATGCAGGGTTCCCCAAACTCATTACTAAATGGGCTTCAGATTTTTCACACTCAGATGGATGTTTTCTTTTCAATATATTCTTCACAATTCTAAGAGCCCCTGGTGTCTTTGTTTTCCCTGATGCTAAAATAAGGAATTGTAAGAATGAATACTTACACCCTATATAAAAATAGGGCAAACATTTCTCCTTTATAAGCATTTCTAACATGCTCCAACTGACTTTAAAATGTGCACATTTTAAAAGCAAATATGCTAATAAGCACATTACTTTGGATTGTACATGTAAATCAAGAAAGAAAGTGCTTCACGAAACTCCTTTAACACTGCATAAGAGAAATGCAGAACTGAACGAACTCTCTTGCTTGAGCACTAAGATCCTAGTTCAACAGGGCTAATAGGAACTAAAGACTCTCGAGTATCTTAGAGATTCACATGTTAGTTCACAGACTAACACAGCAAGTAGTAAGTACCACAGAGATCCTCTCCAGCTTAGAAGAGACAGATTTGTTGTCAGGTTTCCTGTGCACACATTGGCCTTTGCAATCCCTTTTTCCATAATCAAAATGATGGCTTGCAAAAGGCACTGGCTCACAAGCCGTCCTTAGACATCAGCCCTGCTTGCTATGAGTCCTGCTCCTCGTGCTTCACTGACAGCCGGTTCTTCTCCTCTAAAGGGAGGACTTGGTGCAAAAATTCTTGCAACGTCCCCAGATTGGCACTCGCACTGCAGTCCTTCCTTAAGCTAGTGGGAATTTTGTGTGGTGATTTCTAACCGCAACAAATAATACACTGAAGAGTAAACACATAACAAAAGAAAAAGCAAGAGTTTTCAGTTGTGTCTTTGATAACTGAAATATAATTAATGGAAACAAAGGTGAGAGCATTCCGATCTTTTAGCATTCCTTCTATAGCACAGTTCAATTATGCAGTTCTGCGATGTTTGGCTATCCACAGACTCTCTTCACAGCTTTCAATTCCCACAACCTCTTCCATGAAGTGATTAAAAAACATTCTCAGAAGTGAAGCTAACGAAACCGTAAACCGAGGCACAAAAAGGCTTCCTTTACTGAATTTGTTAAAGTCACATCAACCTGACAAGCAGGGGTCACTGAAGTTCAAACCCCAAATGTTCACATCCCCGAGGAGAATGGGACATTATTAATATTTTTGTATAGAAGAACTCCTGAGTGAAGCAGTCTCTCTCAATGATGAAATGAAAAGGGTATTCCACTGTGTACTGTGAAATATATTACATATCTTCCACATAGTTGGTTGGGGATCAACTGCCAGCTTCTTCACGGTGTGAGCTCTTGATTGAAGCGCCAGCTGTGTTCAAGGGATTGAAAGAGACCTTGAAAATGGCAAAGCAAGACCCAGCATTCAGAGCTGACAAAACAAAACTGACAAGAGAGGCAATAGCTATTCTTTCTGAGTGCTCGTCATAGGAAATGTCATTGAAAAGAAAGAAGAAAGAGAAAGAGAAAAGGGGGTGGGAGAAATCAAACAGAGGTTTTAGTATGACTTTAGTACATTCTTCTGTTTTCTCACACTTTTTTTTTATTAAGAAAAAAGAAATGTAACTTAAAGCTTGAAGAAAAAATTAAAATGCAGGCTTTGGATGGGAAAAAGCTTCTCTCTGTCAAAAACATTCAGGATGATTCTTGTTTGCTGCTTGTGAATTAGAATTAACTGAAGCCATGGAGCTGTGTTGGTCTAAGTCAGGTGTAAAGCCAAAGGAAAAATTAGGCCTAATGCATTATAAAACTTACAGAAGAACTACATTTGTAAGGGAGCTCTGCATCCTTGTAATTCCTACCGGAACAAAACAGTCACAGTCCCACTTTAAATATAACTCTTCACTTCTTAAAGTATGTCTGAGTTACTTATAACTCCTGGGAACTTAAAGTGGTATTTTTGGAGGGCAGGAAGTACCTAAGGTCAGTGTCCATCTGTTATGTAAAGACACATACAAAGTAAAATAGATGCTCGCTTTCCGTTTACAAATGCATGGTAGTTTTTTCACTGTGCTTTCAACTTTCAAGACTTTTAACATTTTTTTCCCCTGTAACTTTTTTTTTTTTTTTTTTGTACAAACCCGTTCTTTGGCAGCCAAAGTGTTGAAATGTCAATTGGTATCCCCCGGAGACTTCATTTCCACTGTCTGACACTGCCAACATCATCATGTGGTTCAGGGTTTATCTTTCCTGCTGTGACTGAGCTGGAAAATCTAAATCAGCCCTGCACAAAAGGTTGAGCAGAGGCCAGACATAATCAGATAGAAACTATATATTTTTGACCAAAAGATAGGAGGAAGGGGGAGGGGAGTCACTTAAAAAAGCTATATAGACAGCTAATCTTTCAGACCGGCTGCATACAGCATTCCGTTTAATAAGCAGCTTAGCAGGAAAATGAGAGAGAGAAAAAAGTGCTATTAGAAGGGCAGTGGTAAAGTCTTGCTCAGCCAGAAGCAGATAGATTTTTCAGGGGAAAAAAGATGTACAAGAGAAAGATGCAGGGGAATTAGAGAGGATATTTCAAATGATTTTGCGCGTGACTCGGTGTCAGCCCATGTAGCCAAGTGAATAGGTCACTAGACTAGGAGCTGGGGAAATTTATGCTTTATCTCTAGTTCTGACACTGACCTAATCAACAGGGGGACAAGATTCTTCAACCCCCTGAACCACCTCATATCTGTTTAGTTCGCGAGCTCTTTGGAAAAGAAGCATTTTGTTTACAGCAGTTTAGTGTTTTGCCTGTCTCTTTAAAAAGAGAGTTTCTCGGAAGGCTCTATTCCTAATAGAAACTATTTAATAATTATAATACATTTCAAACACAGATTAATAGTTCCACTCTGATACCAGTGTGACATTTTTCTGTGTTTGGTTTACAGGCCAACACCTTTAACAGCATATTTGTTCAGTGAAAGATAGAGTGCTAATCTACAGGGACTAGAAATGGCTTTGTCATTTTCTAGATGACAGCTCTTATTTTCCATTGCTTTCTGGCAGAGGAATTACCATGAGTCTTCCATCTTTCTCAGCAAGACACTTGCTTATCTAGCTGCTGGAAATGCTTTTGTTTAAAATTCCTCTTGTATAACTCTGCCACAGTTAGAAGGAAGGTTGCTTGGTTTACAAAACAAGCCCACGCTGCACTATCTCTCTGATGCATCTGGTGCTAAAAACAGGCAGAAAACAGCTGAGGAACAAAATCCAATTATTAGGCATAAGACTTTTTATATATATATAAAGAAAACAATCACTTTTGCTAAGTCTTAAGGAACTCTTTTACGTCCTTATTTGAAAGGGAGGATAAACGTGTCAATATTTGAAAAGAATACATGAAAATCTGAAGTTTAGGCAAATTCTGGAGTTGGTGTGACTATTTGGACTCAAGCAGATGCAGGACCTTATCCACATTAGAGGCTTCAATTATCAAACAAAGATAGCCTAATAAAATTTTGCAAGCATATGCAAAGGCAGACTCGGATAGAATAAAGGTTAGAAAGAACAATTGTAAAGATCACCTTTGTGCTTGTCTAATCCTGAAGCCATTCTGTGCAGTAAAAAATTAATTTATAGTGGATGTGAGCGATTTCAGCATGTCACTAACCTTTCCCGTTTCATTCTTTTGTGCCTAGATGATAGCTGATAAGGATCCTGAAAAAAAAATTAAAAATCTTCCTAGTCAGTTTTGTCTTTTTGTGATGTATGCTGGTTTTGGAAAGTACGGTCTTGAATAATCCGTTGTGACAACTCCTACTCAGTCACTCAGTACATGTGCTTCAGATAATGTCACCCTAGGATGACATTTACTGTAAACTGTGGTTTGTCAATAAATCAACACAATCACTGATTTCAGAGCAAGCATTGTGGACAATAAGAAAGGCAGAACTGACGGAAAGAGCAATGGGTGAAAACTAGAAATTCCCAACCTTATTTTCTTTTGTAGTGGAAGACGGTAGTAAAATGGGCTGAAATAGATAGAGCTGTAGTTGAGCCTAATGCACAACAACACTAATTTACGATGGCAGAGGCATTCCGGAGGCAAAATTAGAGCTAGCTAAAAGGTTCATAGTTCATTACTTCATTCCTCAAATAAATCAAAGGTAAAAAGGATGAAGTCAATCCACAGCATTTACAATTTTAGATCTAATTTTAATTATTTTTTTAAAAAAGCTTTTCTACTGTACAGTAAGAACTCCGTACTCCCTTTATCGTTGCAGAAATGCAATTTACGGCACATAACTATAACTCATCTTTAAGTGAGCAGGCTTCATGTTATTTATGTAGGAACTGTAAACAGATTTCAAGGAGAAGGAGCTTATTTTCACTCTCATAGAAAGGGCAACTGTTTGGATTCTGCATATTTACACACACGTACACAAAATCACACCTGCATTACTTCCTGTGAAAGCAGTGAGGGTCTTTCTTTCTGCTGAAAGAACTTGCTTGGGAAATAGCACAGCTTCTTCCAAGGACCCCCGTTGGTAGAGGTCACAGCTTGGGCTAGATGAAATCTGTCAGTGAAACTTTTTCAGGAAATAGCAAGTCCCGAAAACTGCTGAAACTCTCTGGTTCAGCAAAGTTATCTCTGTGTCATCTTCAGCTCTAGGAAAGATTTCATGGTTACAAGAGTCTTTCTAAAACAAGGTGGAGTCAACGGTTTGTTTTGGGGTGTATTTTGAGTCTGCCCCTTTTAGCTTCTGCCTGGCTTTGAGAAGGGACATGGTTAGCCATCTTGCATGGAATCAACTGGATAGGCAGCATAAGCATGCACATTTACACATTCTCTGTTACTTGAAAAGCAAAAAGAAAGATTGTAAACATAAGAAATGAAAATGAATTTCAACTTTTTTGTAAGCCAGAGCCCTTGTTTTTCTCTGAGTCCTACTAGAAAGCTTTAGCTGCTCGCCACACTGCCCCAGCTGCATCTTTTGACCCTTGCTAAACTTTTTGAGTACCATTTTTTCAGGCTCTCCCTTGAAACCTACTATTCACCTTCTCTTTGGTGTATTTCTTTCTTCAACACAGTATTTTACTTTAACAGTTGTGATTAATCAGGTTTTTCAAAGCAAAGTATTGTTTAGTTTCAACATAAGGAACAAACTAAGAACAAAAGGTACATTAACACAATCCACAAGCCTTTTGTAGACCTCTACAACCACTAACAGCTCAGCATGTCGTCTGAACGGGAACAAGGGAAAATTTAGCTATTCAGTCAGATTTCCAAGCAGGGTAAATTTGCAAGGGCTCTCCGCGTATCTCAATAGCTCTCCACTTACCTGATAGGAGGTTTAGTCCCCAGATGGCAATTTTTTTTTCTTTCACTCTTTTCAGTTTGCTCTGGGCTGTCCTTCACCTCACCAATCAACAGATCTGTTCCCTGTGTAACTGCAGACAATCTGCCTGGCTATTTCAGTCACAATAGAGCATCCACAGCCCAACCAGTATTTCCACCACCACAAACCTACAGTTGTTTTAGAGATAGTTAACCCAGTACCTGCAGCAGTTTAAGAACACCATTCTCTGTGAATCTGCCGTTGTTTGGTTTGTTTGTTTGTGCCCCCCTCCCCCCCCCGGAATTTATTTAAATCCATAGATAAAGAGCAATAACGAATTTTCAAAAAACACCTTAACAGCACTGACAGTTGCTCTTTGTTTTATAATTGCTAGTACAGTTAGCTCAAAACACATCTATCAGCTTTTACTCAGTAGCTCCTTTTTGGACCAGCAGGGCCTCCCTTACTTGGGCAGTCTGACTGTAGGTGTGCCAGGACAAGCTTTTCACATGCAGATGTGCACTCTTATGAAAAAGTTCTGGAGACACTCCAGGTCATCGCCTGGAGAGTAAAGAGGTCCCATCACACCTCTCTCCTAGTTATGCCAGAACTGCTGATTGACATTAATTGCTTCACCTGTAACCCCTCTGAACACATCCCCTCTCCATTGCAAAAGGAAGAATTTGTCACTGAAGTTTCCACTCCAATTTTATAGACTTTTAACCTGTGTTCCTCAATAGCAGCTTATCACGAGTGGTAGAAGAACTGTTCTAAACAGACTGGCCCAAGGAGAAAAGAATATAAGCAAGAAAATGGTGTTTTCTGCCTCAGTTGAAAATCTGAGTTCAACTGCAAACCAGAAGAGTTTTACTGATTAGGACTAGGATTAAGATCTACCAGTTACCGTGTTTGAGCTTGTGCGCTTCTGTGGGTTTTCTCTGTTCTAAAATTGATAGTAGTGTCATATTTCACAAACACAGATCAGATCTGTGAGAAGAACAGTCTTTCTTTTCAGAAAGTACCTACTCAGCCATGAAAGTAGTTGTTCATTTGATACTATGCACTATAATAGAATGCACCTGGACTCTCCTGAGAAAACTGTTTCACGAGACCGTCTGCTGGAATTCGTAGATCTTAGAGGTTCTGAAAACCAGCCTTAAATTTGTTTGTAAATGCATGTTGACCGAAATTGATTCCCTTTGAACTGTGCTCTCCACAGTTGAAAATCACAAGGAAGTCTATATTTTTGATCTAGAAGTACCTAATATCCACCTGAATTTATTTGTTTTATTTTTTAATATTTATTTTATATTTATTTGTTTTTACAGTTAGCATCTATGCTCATGCAAATTCACTTGTAGTAAGGTATTTTGGCATAGGCCAATTTTAGGCAGAAAAAGAAAAGGATAGGATGTCTAGAACAGTTTTTCTGTGGGACACTTTATTTTCTTTCTCTCTTTGTTTTTTTTTTTTAATTTTTTTTCACCAGGCCCAATTTTCAGTATCATTGAAATGGAAAATGGAAAAGAGAGGGGGTGGAGAGGTTTCATACAAGTTTAGGTAGACAGACCCTGTAGGCAATCCTGACAATTCCTCCTTTATCCTCATTGAAGGTGAATTCTCCCTCACAATTGCTCTCCTAATAAGTCCCAGCTGGTTTTAATGACAGGATTTATAGGGTGTTTCTAGACTGTTGTGAATTGCATCCAACAGACCCCTGCAGAAATTATATCCTGCATCATAAGATCATTTTCACCAGGGGCATGAGTGCTGGGGTATCACATAACAGGAGCTATCTTTTTCAAACTTCAAAAGAATTCTTATAAACTATGAGGGCCTTCTTATACCCCCACTCTCACCTCTCTTCTTGTGAGACAATTTCATAAATATTTATAGCCAAGGGCATGGAAGTTACCTTCTATTGCCCATCTGAGTTAGAGAAGTTTCCCCTCCCTTCCCAATTACCAGGAATTTGGCAGCCTTCCAAGTTTCCTCTGCAATTGTTCTAATAGACAGAAGAACATTTGAATTTGTACTTTGCATGTACAAAGAATATGTAGTTACTCCCTAAAAGGGTGACAAAATCAGGTGGTTTGTTTGTTTATGAGTACAAAACCGCAAAGGGAGGTAGAGCCAATTCTGTCCTTATCGAGCATAATATTGACACATCGGTTTAGAGTCCATTCAACTGGGGAAGACAAGTGATGACTAAAAACATAGCTATTATCCTTGTATCAGGTCAACAGTCAAGGTCCAACGCCTTCAACACAGACGTTACTGTCATTGTAAGGATACCAGCTGGTTTAAGGTGAAAAATGCAGCTGATCATTCTTTTAAGCGGTCATCTTCAGCTCTGCATGTATAGCAAATGATAAAAGGCAGCAGATCATATATTTATTTGAGACGTGTCTGATGCTAAGACAAGTGGTAGCGTACTTCCACATTATGCTGCTGTATCTTTAAGGCTACAGTAAATCACAAGCATATATATGTTATGCAGGAGTGGATGTTTCAGATTATGGGAAATGTGGTAAAAGAAATACTTTCAGGAAGATAGGATTAATTTTGAAACTCATTGGGAGTACTGGAGTGATGCCTCCAGATGGTGGATAGAGCCACCATTCAGCAATGGAAGGGCAACACAAATACCTGAAAAAAAATTAATTCCATATTACCCCTTTTTTTTTTTTCAGATTAAGAATGGTAACTTTACTTTTTATTTTGCATGTACTTTTGTCTTATCTTGTTAAGTGTTATTGCCAACACATGTCGAACCACTATTTAAACAAAACCCAAAATCAACACGGTCCAAAATAACTAAGGCAATCACATATGTGAATTCCCTGTAATGCCTGAGAGAATAGCTAATATAAACTGAAGATATTTTAGAACATGGATAGGAAATGGAAGATGACAAAAGTCTAAATCCTGCTAGGCTTTACTACAGCAAAAAAATGAGATACTTTCTTGGGATTCTAAACGATTTCTTAGTGGAAGTATACCTGATAAGGGTTTTTGAAAGAAGAGAAGCATCAGTAAAATAGGGAAATATGAGACATGCATGGCACAGTAACAATCTCCAATAACTTGTCTTTTGCACAAACATTTTTGTGTATGTGGCTTCTGAAACTCGTGACAATCATTCTGTAAGCACTTTTATATATATGAACTAATTCAGATCTGTTTCTGAAAATAGTAAACAATAAAGGAAATAGACAATTAAGTTCAACAGCTATGGAAATAAATTGACACAACATAATAAAAAAAAGCCTTTAGGCTTTCCCTTAGGAAAATCATCCTCTGTTTTCACATCTCATGGGTGAAATTCTGGATATCATTTTGTTGTGGTGTTTGCCTTAAAAGATGTTTAGGGAGCCAGTAACAAACCACAGCAATTGGATACTTAATACATGCATGCCCGGAACTATGGAAACTTAATTCTGAATTTAATGCTACTTTACATGCAGATTGTATTAGCTCATCTGATGGTGTAGTATCAATAGAAATTTACAAAATATCTAAGTCACAAAAGTCTCTTGACTTAAACAAAGCTGGATTGCACAGACCTTCTACTTCCTCATTTTCTTGAATGAAATAGAAATTTGTTGGCATTCTTTGCTTCAGTTACAGTAAATCTGGTAATTTTTCAAATGTATTGCTTTGAGTGGAATAAATAAATGCATAAATGACTTGTATAGGATGGATTTTAAGGGGCAGTATTTTCTCTATGCTGTGGCAAAACTTGTGTGTGATAACAAACCTCTCATCACAAACCCTACCTCATGCCTCAACACACCCCCAGCCTATTTGTAGAGGTTACCTGCTAAGAAATCAGATTTCAAGATTCAAGAGTCATCTTACATGCAAAGTGAAATTCCAGTTTTCATTTACATCTGGGCAACAACACTGAGTACTCAGCTACATCTCCACAGGGAACCCAGAGCAACACAGACACCATCACAGCTGTAAGCCCCCACTGAAGAGCTCCTTGCCATCAGCAGACCTTCAGCACCCTGAAGAATAAGAAAGGTATTTATGAGCAAAAAGTATTTCCAAGCTGAGGATGTGGGGGTAGAAGGTGAGGTGAGGCTTCCCTTCTTCAGATGATCTCCCCAATGGTTAATTCTTTGTTCCATCAATGGAAGAAGAGGAGAGGTGCATCTGTAGTGCCTATGCCCTAATATACACTTTTCAACTCTCTATGACAGTGGTGCTCCATGCTATTCACTGACACTGAATCAGTGGGGAGCACCTTTTAATGCCATTTGCTCCTGTGAAGATTCCTGCAAGTCACCACAGACAAGTATCCTAGTAATTCAAAGGCAACTACCATCTTTCCTCAAGCACTGTGGAATGTAAATAGATGCACCCTCTCTGTGAAAAAGTATCTTTCTAGTGATTAATTATTTAAGCACATTATCAATTATTTAAAATATCTTACATATTAAGCTTGAATTTAGAATTTCAAAACAGCTCAGTATAAATAGCAAGCCATAAATGGTTAAAATCTATCTCAAACCATGTTTGATTGCATGATTGCTGCTTGCTAGAAATACACATATGGAACACAAGTACCATACCTGCTTGCAAAATTACAGCTGCGTGTCACTTGCAAATATGATGTTACAGCCCTCTATTTCTATTAAAGCAGTTTTACTAATTTGCAAATGAGGCATATTCTGAAGAAAAGGTAATAATTACGGCTGCTGCTCTTATCGAATCACAGAATGGTTGATACTGGGAGGAAACTTTGAAGGTCATTTGGTCCAACCTCCCTGCTCAAGCAGGGCCACATAAAGCCAGTTGCCCAGGATCATGTCCAGAATATCTTTAAGGATGGAGACCCCACAGCTCCTCTGGGTAACCTGCTCCCATAGTCAGTTATCCTCAGAGCAAAAAAGTGTTTCCTGATGTCCAGAGGAAACCTCTTGTGTTTCAGTTTGTGCCCATCCTGTTATCCGGCATGACCTAAAAGAGCCTGACTCCTGTGTTTTTCCATATAATCGTAGAATGGTTTGGGTTGGAAGGTCATCTAGTTCAAACCCCCTGCAATGAGCAGGTACATCTTCAACTAGATCAGGTTGCTCAGATCCCTGTCCAACCTGACCTTGAATGTTTCCAGGGATGGGGCATCTACCACATCTCTGGGCAACCTGTTCCAGTGTTTCACTACCCTCATTGTAAAAAAAATTTTTCCTTATATCTAGTCTGAATCTTCCCTCTTTCAGTTTAAAGCCATTACCCCTTGTTCTATTGCAACAGGCCCTGCTAAAAAGCGTGTCCCCATCTTCCTTATGAGCCTCCTTTAAGTACTGAAAGACTGCAATAAGGTGTCCCTGAAACACTCTATACTGCAGGCTGAACAATCCCAACTCTCTCAGCCTTTTTTCGTAGGAGAGATGTTCCATCCTTCTGATCATTTTTGTGGTCCTCCTCTGGACCCACTCCAACAGGTCCATGTCTTTCTTGTACTGAGGTCTCCAGAGCTGGATTCAATACTTCAAGTGAAGTCTCAAGAGAGCAGAGTAGAGGGGCAGAATCACCTCCCTTGACCTCCTGGCCACAGTCCTTTTGGTGCAGCTAAAGATATGGTTGACTTTCTGGGTTGTGAGCGTACATTGTTGGCTCATGTCAGTTTTCACCCACCAGTACCCCCAAGTCCTCAGCAGGGGCTGCTCTCAATCCCTTCATCCCCAGCCTGTATTGATACCGGGGGTTGCCCCGACCCAGGTGCAGGAAACTGCACTGGACCTTGTTGAACCTCAAGAGGTTCACACAAGCCCACTTCTTGAGCTTGTCCAAGTCCCTCTGAATGGCGTCCCATCCCTCAGTTGTGTCAGCTGCACCACTCATCTTGGTATCATCCGCAAACTTTCTGAGGGTGCACTTGAAGACACAATGAAGACATTAAACAGTACTGGTCCAAATATGGATTGCTGAGGAACACCACTCACCACTGATCTCCATCCAGACATTGAGCCATTGACTACTATGCTGTGCATGTGAACATCCAGCCAATTTCTTCTCTGCTGAATAGTCCATTCATCAAATCCATCTTTCTCCAATTTGGAGAGGAGGATGTTGTGGGGACTGTGTCAAAGGCCTTACAGGAGTCCAGATAGATGACATCAATAGTTCTCCCCTTGTCCACTGATGTAGTCACTCCATCATAGAAGGCCATGAGGTTGGTCAGGCAGGACTTGCCCTTGGTGAAGCCATGCTGGCTGTCTTGTATCACCCCCCTGTCCTCCAAGTGCCTTAGCATAGCTTCTAGGAGGATCTGTTCCATGATCTTCCCAGGCACAGAGGTGAGTCTGACAGGTCGGTATTTCCCAGGGTCCTCCTTTCTACCCTTTTTACAAATGCATGTGATTTTTCCCTTTTTCCCATTACTGTGGACTTCACCTGACTGCAATGAAGTTTCAAATGTCTTGGAGAGTGGCTTGGCAACTACATCAGCCAGTTCTTTCAGGACTATGGGATGCATCTTGTGAGGTCCTGTAGACTTATGTATGTTCAGGTTCCTCAGGTGGTCTTGAACCTGAGCTTCTCTTACAGTGGCAGGTAACTTACTCCTCCAGTTCCTACCTTGAGGTCCATCCACTGGAGAGGTGTGGGAAGAGTCATTGTCAGTGAAGACTGAGACAAAAATGTTGCCGAGTACCTCATCCTTCTCCTTGTCTTTTGTTACCATTATGCCCTCCCTGCAGGTATTTATAAACATTGATGAGAACCCCCTGAGCCTTCTCTTCTCTAGGCTGAACAGTCCCAGCTCTCTCAGTCTTTCCTTATGTAAGAGATGGTCCAGTCCCCTCATCATCTTTGTGGCTCTTCATTGGGATCTCTCCAGTATGTCCATGTCTCTCTTGTACTGGGGAGCCCAGCAGTGGACCAGATCACTAATGAAGACATCAAACAGAACTAAACCCAATGTTGACCCCTGGGGTACATCACTGGTCACTGCCCTCCAACAAGACTTTGTGCCACTGATCACCACCCTCTGGGCCAAGCGATTCAGCCAGTTTTCAATCCACCTCAGTGCCTGGTCATTCAGTCAATACCTCAACAGCTTCTCTATGAGGATCCCATGTGTTGAAAGCCTTAGTGAAGCCCAGGTTAAAAATATACACTGTTGTCCCCTCATCTAGTAGGCCAGTCATTTCATCATAGAAGTTTATTGAGTTGGTCAAACATGATTTCCCCTTGGTGAAGCCATGCTGACCACACTTGATGATGTTTTTTGTCTTTAATGTGCCTGGAAATGGTTTCCAGGGTGAGCGGCTCCATCACTTTCCCAGGGATGGAGGTAGGGCTGACTGGCATGTAGTTCCCTGGGTCCTTCTTTTTGGCTTTCTTGAAGATATGAATGACATCATCTTTCCTACAGTCTTCAGGCACTTCTCCCAATCACCATGACTGATCAAAGATTTTCAAGAGTGGCCTTGCAGTGACATCTGCCAGGTCCCTCAGCATTTGTGTGTGCATCCCATCAGGTCTGACAGACATATATGTCCAGTCTGCTTAAGCATTCCCTGACCTGATTCTTTTCCACCAAGGATATGTCTTCCTTGCTCCAGACTTTCCCAGGTCACTGGGGCCTGGGATTCCTGAAGGTCGGTCTTGCTAGTAAAGACTGAGCTGAAAAAGGCATTCAGTACCTCAGCCTTTTCAGTGTAATGTGTCACCGGGTCTCCCTTCTCATTCAGCAGTGGGCCCACATTTTCCCTGGCTCTCCTTTTGTCATCTATGTACTTACAGAAGACCTTGGTTTTTGACACCTCTGGCAAGATTCAATTCCGGTTGGGCATTAGCTTTCCTAATCTTTTCCCTGCATGCTCAGACCATGTCTCTATTCCTCCCAGGTTACCTGTCCCTGCTTCCATCTTCCGAATGCTTCCTTTTTGTGTTTGAGTTTTGTCAGGAGATCCTTGTTCATCCACACAGGCCTTCTGGCATTTTTGCCTGACTTGTGCTCATTGGGATAGATTGCTCTGAGTTTGGAGGAGGTGATCCCTCAATATTAACCAGGGCCCCTCTTCACTGCAGGGCCTTATCCCATTGGATCTGTTATCAAGCAGATCAGATCTTCGAGGAGGCTGAAATTTGCTCTCCTGAAGACCAGTGTTATCGTCTTGCTTTTTGCCCTGTTCCCTCTTCTCAGGATCCTGAACTCCACCATCTCACAGTCACTGCCTTCGACATTCAAAACCCCAGATAATTCCTCCCTCTTGGTATGTTTGAGGTTTGGCAGAGCACCCTCCTTGTTGACTTCTTTATCACTTGGGTCATTGTTGTTGATGCACTCCAGAACCTCCTGGATTGCTTATGCCCAACTGTGTTGTTCTTCCAGCAGATATTGGGGTGTTTGAAGTCTCCCATGTGTACTAGGGCTTGTAAACTTGAGGCTGCTCCTGTCTGTCCCTCTCCCCATCACAAGCTTCCGCAGTCCCTCTAGTAACTCCAACTGTTATTGCACACAGAGCTGGCTTAGGCTAAATTGCTCCAAAATTTCTTCCTCAGGATAAATTCTTGTTCTTCGTGCTGTGGGAAGTGAGAGAAAATTTAATTCTAGGAAAGAACAGTCGTCGTCATTATGAACTGAGAAACTGAGGAGTGAAGAATCTTCCCTGCTGTGCTACTGCCAACCTAATAGGCAACTGAATGAGAAGAAGCAGAAGTCATATTTTTCTGGAAAGAAATATGCAGTGGAAAATGAAATAGAGACAAATGTCTTTGCTGCCTAGTGCATCTGTCAAGATTTACACCTTACACACACAGACACGTGTCAGACAGCAATGAAGACAAGTTTACACTGCATTAGGAATCACTGCTAACAGAGACCAAGCCAGGAACACGATGTGGCAGTGTGGGTAACAACCTGAGCTGTGCAGCCCATTTTTAGGAGGAGGTGACACTGAACTCTTTCCCAGAGACCTTTCTACTTTCTCTACCCTCAGGTTGGTGATTTCTCAGGTGGTAATGAGGATTTAGTGACTTGCTGAATATCACAAACTATATAGAGCGAAGGGAAGGACTCAAAATAGGATTCTCAGGTCCTGTGTTAGTGAGCTAACCACGAGTCCTCACATACACTGTCATACTTATTTAAGAAGGATTTCTTAGAGCTGCTAAGCATAATTATTTTCTTAATGTGCACTGTCCAAAGCTAGATAAATTATCAGCAATTAATCAAAAGCAGGTTAGGAAAATAGCATTTACAAAAAAGCACCTTTTCCTCAACGACTGAATTACAATATTTTAGAATTGTTCCATGTTCTTTTGCAGCATCCACACTATAATAACCCCCACCCTAACTAAAACAAGGGCTGAAATATTCTAGCAAACAATGATGTGGAATTCATATTGAGAGTTTCCTGCAATGGAGAGTTCATCAGGAGTAAAATAGTGTTTAAAAGCGTGAGGAAAAGCAGAAAACAAAAGAAGCCACTCAAGTCTAGACAACTTCTGACATTAAGCATTTATTTATTTATTTAATTATCTGATTCCTCCCTGTTCCTTAACATTTTTCTCCTTTGAGAGTCTGACTGGCAACACAGCTGCCTTCCCACCTCACCAGTCCATCAGAAGACTGGGTCCACCATGAAACCAAATACTGGGTTCTCTGCCTACTTACTTTTGTGATCTCTTTGCTTCAGCTCTGATAAATCTTCTTGTAGCTGTCAGAAGTAAAGTCTTCTAGGTGCATTAGCCACAGATGTAGGGAGCATAAAATTAATCATTTTAGGAGGTTTGAATAGTAGCAAGCAGAGGAGCAGGCAATTTAAAATGAACAGCTAAACAATAGGGAGAAGGTGTTCTATTTGATTTCTTTAAACTTAGCTGGTGGGGAAGGAAAAGCAAAGTCTGAGGGAGGAAAATACTTCTTCTTTTCCCTTATAAGTGACATGTCTGCCTATGAAACATCAGAGAATTTATGTGTAGATTGATAAACATTTATACACCACATATTTCATAAGGCTAAGTGATACCAGCAAGGTACAGCACTGTGGGAGTGGGCCAATGTCAGGAATCATGGTCTTTCCCGCATATCGGAGTACTTAGCAAAGAACGTAAAAGCTACATTAGTGCACCTTTTCTCTGTTCCCCTTTGGTGTGAAATGTTTTTGTTGTTGTGTATGGCAAGCTGTGGCCTTACAGGCTTCTGAATAGCAGTTGCAATCTGTTCTTGAGCTTTCTTTGTGTTTCCTGTTCTTTGCGAAACACAAACTCCGCAGAACCTGTTTTGCAAAATTAATTTCACTCTACTTTTTCTTACTTTTTCATTTTAAATTGAAAATAGAAACTGGATAAAAATGGAACACTCAAGCATGAAAGCTGACATAAAGCAGAACCCACGTCTTAGCTAACAGATGATGCAAAGCAACCTTCATCTCTGTTGTTTAGTTCAGGTGTTTTATTGTTCCCCTCTTAGAAAGGAATAAATTTCTTTTCCTTTGTTTCACCCGAACAGGTTATTTGATCCTGTTAATTTCCATTCAGACCACTATAATTTGCAAGGTCTCAACTCAGGCTTCTCATGACATATGATGTCACTTCTGCAACTGACTTAAAAGGTTGTTCTCTTGAAGATGAGGGAGATTTGACAGAGAAAAGGGAGTTGGAAGGGAAGGACCTCCTCCGCAAGGTCCTGGAATGACAGCTTTGCTTAGCAGCAAACCTCTTTTCCCTCTCACAAGACAACGTGAACAGTCACACATGAGGGATGATGGAAGTCAACCAACTCTTTGCTCTCCAGATCAGTTGCCAAACACCCCATAGCATTCAGGCAAAGATATCCATATTTCTCCTTATCTTCATGCTCTTTAACCACCTGCCATATACACAATGGAATACACAATTTAAAATTAATCTTTAAGATCTAGACACACATCTAACTAGGGAAAAGGCCACATTTTAGATATCATATAACCCTAACAAAACAGCATTAGAACATTATATGCATCATTTCTAATATATTGGGTCAATTATTATTAATTTAATCAGAGCTTTCAAGCAGAACATTTATTGTAAGTTTAACTGACTGCAACTCAGTTACTTGGGTGAATAATTCTGAAGTTAAAAGTTTTGAACACATATCCATACACAATCTCATATCCTCCTAGTGGTAATTTCAGCAACCTTACAATCCCAACATCAAACAAGGGTTAAGTGCCGTGTTGTTTAAACAAGATGGAGGCATTCGATAAAGACTATGGAAAGTGGAGGAGGAAGAATGCTGGAAGGGAATGCAACTGCTATCATCAGGGCACGGGAGAGAACACCAGCAGTACATAAATCTACTTCAATAAAAATATTGCTATTGTAATGTAATTAGTCTCTCTGAACTTTTCTGGTTTTCACTTTAGAAAACAAGAACTTCTAGGGATGTTATTTCACCCTTTTCATTACACATTTGAGAAAGTAGCTAAGACTATTTAGACTTAATTACACCCATTAAGGCACTTTAGATGTCAAGCTCCTTAGATGTCCTTTTTTTCTCATGCTTGACTAGTTCCTTGCATTTCACAGAATCACAGAATCTTCATGGTTGGAAAGGACCCTTAAGATCATCGAGTCCAACCAAACAACCTACAATCTCTGCCACTAGAGCATGCCCTGAAGCGCCAAATCTAGACGTTTCTTAAATAACTCTAGGGATGGTGACTCAGCCATCCTGGGCAGGCTGTTCCAGTGCCTGACCGCTCTTTCAGTAAAGTAATTCTTCCTAATATCTAATCTAAACCTCCCCTGCCGCAACTTCAGACCATTTCCTCTGGTCCTGTCATTATTCACCTGGGAGAAGAGGCCAACACCCACCTCTCTACAACCTCCTTTCAGGTAGTTGTAGAGGGCAATGAGGTCTCCCCTCAGGCTCCTCTTCTCCAAGCTAAACATGCCCGGCTCCCTCAGCCTCTCCTCATATGACCTGGTCTCCAGACCCCTCACCAGCCTGGTAGCTCTCCTCTGGACACGCTCCAGCACTTCAATCTCCCTCTTGTACAGCGGGGCCCAGAACTGAACACAGGACTCGAGGTGAGGCCTCACCAGTGCCAAGTACAGAGGCACCATCACTTCCCTGCTCCTGCTGGCCACGCTATTCCTGATGCAAGCCAGAATGCTGTTGGCCTTCTTGGCCACCTGGGCACACTGCTGGCTCATGTTAAGCTGGCCGTCCAGCAGCACCCCCAGGTCCTTTTCCGCTGGGCAGCTTTCCAGCCACTCTTCCCCAAGCCTGTAGCGTTGCTTGAGGTTGTTGTGACCGAAATGCAGGACCTGGCACTTGGCCTTATTAAACCTCATACAGTTGGCCTTGGCCCATCGATCCAGCCTGTCCAGGTCCCTCTGTAGAGCCTTCCTACCCTCAAGCAGATCAACACTCCCACCTGGTTTGGTGTCGTCTGCAAATTTACTGAGGGTGCACTCAATCCCCTCATCCAGATCATTGATAAAGATATTAAACAAAACCAGCCCCAAAACTGGCCCCCTGAGGGACACCACTGGTGACCGGCCACCAAGAGGATTTCAACCCATTAATCACAACTCTCTGGGCACGGCCATCCAGCCAGTTTTTAACCCAGCGAAGAGTACACTTGTCTATGCCATGATTTGCCAGCTTCTCCAGGAGAATGCTGTGGGGGGCAGTGTCAAAGGCCTTACCAAAGTCCAGATAGACAACGTCCACAGCCTTCCCCGCATTCAGAAGACGGGTCACATGGTCGTAGAAAGAGATCAGGTTGGTTAAGCAGGATCTCCCTTTCCAAAACCCATGCTGACTGGCCCTGATCCCTTGGCTGCCCTGCACTTGCCGTGAGAGCTCACTCAAGATGGTCCTCTCCATGATCTTTTCTGGTATTGAGGTCAGGCTGACAGGCCTGTAGTTCCACGGATCCTCCTTCCGACCCTTCTTCTAGATGGGCGTCACATTCGCCACCCTCCAGTCATCTGGCACCTGCCCTGTTGACCAGGATTTTTGATAAATGAGGGAGAGAGGCTTGGTGAGCTCTCCCACCAGCTCCCTGAGTACTCTTGGGTGAATCCCATCCGGCCCCATAGACTTATGTACATCTAGGTGCAGAAGCAGATCACTGACTACTTCCTCCTGGATGATGGGTGGGTTGTTCTGTTCTCCATCCTTATCTTCCAGCTCAGGCGGCTGAGCACCCTGGGGATAGCTGGTCTGACTATTGAAGACGGAGGCAAAGAAGGCATTAAGCATCTCAGCCTTCTCCTTGTCATTGGTTGCAACTTTCCCCCCCGCATCCACTAAGGGATGGAGATTCTCCCTGGCTTTCTTTTTGATGGTGTATTTATAAAAGCTTTTTTTGTTGTCCTTAATGTTAGTGGCCAAGTTGTGCTCCAGCTGGGCTTTTGCCTTCCTAATTTTCTCTCTGTATAACCTAACGAGATCTCTGTACTCCTCCTGAGTTGCTTGTCCCTTCTTCCAAAGGTGGTAAACCCTCCTTTTATTCCTAAGTCCCATGCGAAGCTCCTTATTCATCCAGGCTGGCCATTTTCCCCGCCCTTTAGACTTGCGACACTTGGGGATAGCCTGCTCCTGGACCTTTAAGATTTCCTTCTCGAAGAGCGTCCAGCCTTCCTGGACCCCTTTGCCCTTCAGGACTGTCTCCCAAGGGACTCTCTCAACCAGTGTCCTGAACAAGTCAAAGTCTGCCCTCTGGAAGTCCAAGGTGGAGGTTTTGCTAACCCCCCTCCTTACATCGCTACGAATTGAAAACTTGACCATTTCATGATCACTAAACCCAAGACGACCTCCGACCAGTCCTTCTCTGTTTGTGAGCAGTAGGTCTAGTAAGGTACCTCCCCTGGTAGGCTTACTTTGTTGCAATAGCTAAGCAATTACATATTTCCGCAAGCAAATATGCCAAGTTCTTTTTAGTATGTCATTTTTTTAAGCCAAGAAGTAATCACCCTCCTTTCCAGAAATCCTTAAGACAAGAACACCAACCAGTTTCTTCTTGTCTATGAGCAACAAATCCGGGAGAGCACCACCCTTGGTTGGCACATCTAGGATTCAAAAAGTTGCTTCCATCACCCTCCATAAACCTCCTGGACTGTTTGTAAGTGAGTAAATTTTAGCAACATGATAGGTTAATTCTAATGAATAACAAACATAATGAATAGCTTTAAAAAAAAAAACCAACATGAAATTTCTGGCATTTGGTCACTCTGAGCCTTAATAGCATAAATCCCCAAACACGGAACTCGCGCTGACCTTAATAATGGTTGAAGCATCTGTACCAATGGGTGGTTGGAATTAGGCCCAAGGATATAATTTCACTTAATTTGATTACATCGAATGATCTTGGAAAAAATAAACACGTTTTTGTCTTCCTGAGGGAGCTGTTGCTTGTGTTTGTGCTTACTACAACAAAAAAATCAAGCTGTCTATTCAGTAATGAACTTTTTGTGGATATTGGTTGATAACTTGGCAATGATGTGAGCAAACATGGCAAAGGGGAAGAAGGACACAAATTTATCAAGTTACCGTTGTTGATCTCATTGGTGAACCTGAGGTTACAGCATGATGTGTAAGCCAGCTTTCTGCATGAGTGGGAAACTGAACAGAAATCATAGCAAGTGACAAACACTATTTTTCTGAAAAGACATGTTCTTACCTCAGAAACCTCTGTTGGCTGCACTATGCAAGTTATTAGGAGCTCAAAAAAATCTGCTATTATGCCCATTTCATGCTCTCATAAATCTCAAAAGCACAAAGGTTAAATTAATCGTGAAACAGAAGGAATAAGCCTGATTCTCTCCCTACTAGGTAGGGAGACATAAAGCAGCCCCCCTCCTTTTGGGCAGTCACCGTGATGTAATGTATACTACATGGCAGAAACTGGCATGTCTGCAATCCCTAGCTAGTGTTCTAAGATTGATAAAGCATTACACGGATTGCTTTAAAAATGTAAATGCATGAGAGACAGCAATCACAAGGTAACAGGGGGAGGGGCGGGAGGACCAAGACAGGCCATATGTTCCTCTCCTCTTCCTGCATTTGCTGCTCTCATACGGAGGATTCCCTGCCTGACAGATGGAGAGAAGCATGCTGTATGGAAGGTGCAGGAGGGTTTCTCTATGAAAGCATAAGAGCTGGAGAACAAAGCAGAGCAATTATGAGTTTTCTGTATACAAATCTGTGACCCTTATCAGATATGTTAGAGATGACTTCCAGAG
This sequence comes from Rissa tridactyla, assembly GCF_028500815.1. Taxonomy (NCBI): domain Eukaryota; kingdom Metazoa; phylum Chordata; class Aves; order Charadriiformes; family Laridae; genus Rissa; species Rissa tridactyla. The sequence continues at coordinate 22,012,807 of NC_071497.1, forward strand.
AACCGCAGAATAAAATAAAACAATAAAAAAAAATATTACTGAGCATTACTAACAAAGTCACTTGACCATTGGCAATTTCTTGTTTTAGTTTTAATAAGAAATTGGTGCTAGGAAGAGAACACTCAGTAACTCAGGAAGCTGGGAGGAAATAACTTCATGTTTTTTATGAACACTGTTTGGGCAGTTTCTCTTTCTCTCTTTCTTTCTTTCTTTTTTTTTTTTTTTTTTTTTTATCTCCAGATAGCTGCAGATCTATCCTTTAACATTATTTGCATGAATGTGTGAAGTTGATAGATTTAGATATTATGGACGGATGGCAGGTTTTTCTTTACCATAAATCCTGTCCCGCACCAGGCAGCATGAGAGAAGCATTTTGATAGATAACACGAACTGAAGCTTTTTGATAGATAACAAACTCATTAATCACCGTCCTCTAAATGCCATAAGAAGAATTTAAAACGTGCCACATTCGGCACTTGTAAAAGTTTCTCGCTGCCAAATCATGGCAGTTATTACTCTGTGCTTTTTGACTAGCCTGAGTAGCCATTTCAGTATGAGAAAAATGACCAGTGAGGGTTAAATTTAGTGTAAGACCAAACAAGGACGAGCTTCACAGTGCTATCATTAATGCTCTCTTCCTCTTCCCAGAGAACATTGGCAGACTTCCAGTTTATTAAAACAACAATCAAAGGCAGATCTTCTCTCTGTATACACAATGAGTCAAGGATGGATCATTTACTCAAACAGAGCTGTTCGCTGAGGTATAAAAGCAAAAATGCATTTTGGGGGAAATAGTTAGTTCATGAATATTATGCAAAAAATGCTCCACAGTTGTGTCTCATACAAAAGCATTCCAATCATTGTTAAATAAAAACAGAATACCGTATTGTTTTTCTGAAAGCCCTAAGCACGAGATCAGGAATTAAAGTACCTTTAAAAGATTAATTGATAATTACTTGCACAAAGGGCATTAGCATTTTTAAACAACTAATGTGGAAGAAAATTATTTGCTTGATTGACATATATTCTAAGTTAAAGAAGTTATTAAAACACATTACGTCTATTTACGTAGAAAAATATAAGTATAGGAAGACCATGTGTACAATGAAAGAAACATGATAGACATACATTTTTATTAAAAATCAGGATTATAATTTTGGGTTTCTAGCTTGTGAAATAACTCCTTTGAGATGACAGGTTGCAAGTTCATCTGAGGAGTCCTTTGGTTCACATCGTGGTTCAGTAAAGATGGGGGAAGGGGAAGAAAGAATGAAAGAAGCAGACACAGGGCACAGACAAAAAAAAAAAAGCAAAGAAAAATGGAGTTCAGAGTAAACCGAGTGGAAAACTAAATACACAGAAGGTGAAATCCTGACCCTATTGAAGTCACTGGGCACTGAGCCACCAGCTTCAAGGAAGCCAAGATTCCACCCAGAGACTGCTAAAACAAAAATAATAAAAAAAAAGGCAGGAGCAGAGAAAAGCATTTAAAGATACATATGCTGTCTATCATATGTAGGTCACCTGTTGGTGGATAATCTTATTTGGGAGGGAGAGCTGTTTTCCTGTTTTCCGTGTATAACACAAGCTTCTTCAGATAGAAAACGAATTACATGCCTGTTTTTTTTTTTTGTTTTTTTTTTTTTTTTTTTTAATTTTCACTGAAATACTGTAAATACTGAATAAATAGAAAAGTACCAAAAAAGCTGAAGCATCATTTCAAGAGGAGAGGTGCAGGGTGTTTTGAAATCTAGTTTAGTGACCTCTAAATAGGTAGAATTTCAAAAGCTCCGCCTGTAGGAGATTCACACATCCCTAATAAAAGCCCTTCCTGTTCTTGTAACACCTATGATTATGTCTCAAACAATAATTTTAGAGGTTAAACAGGATTACTGTGCATCCCAATGGCAGCTAAAGATGTAAGGCACACAGGCTTCACACTTGAAGGCTCCTCTCAGCTACCAGGGCCTCAGGGAGAAGCGTCTGTAAAATCTGCTTTGTTTGCAGGCTGCGTTTGGTAAATCCGAATCTTTGATAATGACACAATTGTATTGAATGGTGGCTGTGAGTGAATGCTTGTTGAACTTTTAAGATATGATTCAGCACAGCACTATGAGAACAGAGCACAATAACATTAAACACCAGATGGTATTTCAAAGCCCATCAGATACACAGATTCCTTTTTCTTCTGTACAAAAGATCGGCAAGGCCTCATGTCTGAAAAAAAGCCCATTAAGATAAATGGAGTTGATTTGGTTTTGTCTGCTAGGGCTATTATAAGAAAGTCATCTGAATGGGTCAAATTACAAACCGCCCTGGATCAAAGGAGAACAACTGCAGTAGCGGGTCAAATTGATCCAAGCTATGTCAACTGGATCAGCATGAAACCCTAAACTGCAGTGCAAAAACTCCCTAGCATGGGGCTTGACAATAATTAACGGAAGTAGTGCCTCTTTTGCACTGAAAGTTAGGCAGGCAATAGCTGGAGAGATTCATCAGAAATCTCTTTCGCAGTTGCCTGATAGGGAGAGATTTATGAAAGCAGCGTCAGGACCCCAGGCTCAAGAGGGAAAAGCATCTCTGCAGCCCAAAGCACCCACTGTCAGGGCAGGTGAGGCAAAAATGTCAATTATGTGTGTTTAGGCAGTGTCTCATCCTACCAACCTCAGAGTTATGTGTGTTTAGGCAGCTGAGAGCCTGGCTGCTGATTTTGTGCCATGCTAGAGAGGACTTTTAGATTTTGAGTCACGTTCAGCCTGGGAGGAGTTCCCCTGAGGTGCGAGGAATTACCCCCATGATTTATTTGGTCTATCGGCAGCATCGCATTTTTTGGCTTGTCTTGATGATCCATTGGTGCAGTGCGGTTTGTGTGAGCAATTGATGTCGGACAATGCCAATATTGCAGGCTGAGGGCTGCATGTGGATACGTGTGTGTGAACACCACCGTACCGTAGGTAGCAAAGCTCACAGTGTTACATAGAGCATAAAGACAGGCTTTCTGTGCAAGAGCTGTAGTAAAAAAAAATGAGAAATATTTATGAGGGAGAGTAAAGGAGTGGAGGGGCCAAAGAAGGCAAAGTTCTCTTGAATCAGCTAATTATTTGACCAAAAATAGAAATGGCAACTTGCCTGCCCCCTCCCCTCCCTCTTGCTGATGGCAAAGCAACAAACAGCCAGAGCTTCCACCAGTTAACAAAAACTGCTACACGTGAGGTAGGATACACACAAAAACCTGGCACAGTGCTGCCAAAAGGAGCAGCCCTCTGAGCTTCACCACCGATATCCAGGCGTCCCCTGTTGCCCTTCTTATATGCCAGCCACAAACAGCGCTGGTGTGTCAAGGAAACGACTGACACACATACATTTTCTTGAGAGTCCAGTTGGGCAACTTCCTTGCAACCTCGTTGCTGGTCGTTGAGTTTAGAGAGGCCGTTTGCTGAGGAAGTAGTTACTAGGGACCACCTAAATACCCTACAAATTGCTGTTTGCCTTTTTTGTCCATTCAACACAAGTCGTATAAAATTGTAGCATGCATCCTTCTGGCAACAGCTCAGTCACTGAATTAATTGTCTCCTCCTCTAATCATTACACTGCTTAATTCTGTCACATTGGAGCGCTTTTTAGGATGCAGTAGGAAGCCTGCTTTTTTATGTTTAATTCTAGAAGAGGCTTCAGGCGCCAGAAGTTTGCTGGGAGTGCCAGTGGCCCAGTTTGATGCTAATAAGCAGCTTTTAGTAAGTGGTGCATATTTCCTCTCAGCTGCAAACATTCGGGTTTTCTCGGGGGCTGGGTGCAGTGAAATGCTATGGCAGTTCAAACAGACAAGGGTGTCAAAACCCCCGATGATTCCTAACACTTGAACACATCACACAGGAGCAATTAAACTGACAAGGGGAAAAAAGCTCTCCTCAGTCCAGATTTACACTGTGTTCCCATTCATGGACAAATCAGCAAACATTTCAAATGCCTTGACTGAGTAATGAATGGGTTCTGGGTTAGTTACTGTGCTGACAGCATGTTTTAAATTCTATTGAGTCAGGCAAGGGGGAAGGTGAATAGGGTAGAATTACAGGAAAGGATTAATGAGGGGTTTCTTGCTGAACATACTGTTGCAGTGTTCTCTCAGTCACTATACCAAGCAGTCACTGATTTTTGCCTTAAGGACTGTACTTTTATAACCTAAAATGTGCCTCCTTAAACAAATCCACATCAGGCAATGTGTCAACACTTCATTGGTTTCAATAGAATTAGTTTCCTAAACGCTCTTTTCTGAGGCAATTTTTGTACTTGAAAATGCATTACAAGGAACATTTACTACAACTACAGTACAATGATGTATAATACGACAAACACAGTTTTAATCAGTGCAAGCTGTAACAACAAATATACTACACATATGGTCTCTCTTTCTTTCATTCCTTTTTGCTCCTCCGCAGTCATAGTAAAAATCCATCCATTCGTCTTTTTACAACCATTAGTTGCTACTATTAGATGTAAATATTGTCTTGAAGAAAACAAAAGAGAACACTGCAGAAGATGCAGTAACAATTTTCAGATGATGACAGATGCCTGTTTATTAATGTTGTGTTCCTGTTGCTCATCATATGTATTAAAGCCTGCAAAGTCATAAAATCATTTTCCTAGAAAAGAGAATACACACACAGCCTCCCCTATACATTGCGTGTGAAATCAAATGTCAGTGCTGTTTGCCAGGCTTAGCTGGGTCACATTCACTGAAGAGTCTTAGAGAGTGCCAAGGGCTGTCAAGATGCCACATCACTGGCTCTGGAGCATCCCACAGCTCAGTCAGCTGCTAAAATTACGTTAGTACGGAGACAGTGATCTGAACGACCAGGGGAAAAATGCTTTTTCCCTTGCCTGTACATTTCTGTTGGCCTTGTTTCAAATTTTCAATTTTGGAGGATTCTTTTTTTTTATTTTCTACAAAACAGCATTCAGTAGGTTAGGATACATACACAAGTTACTTAAATTTCAGCCCTTGGTTTCTTTCATGGTTTTTGCTTTGGTTATGTACTATACTCTTATTCTTGAACCCCCATCTGCTGCAGTTTTAAATGATGCTGTCTGGGAGTCTGAACCACTCTTCTTCAAGGGCTGCTGGTTCCCAAGATAACCTCAGTTGAGGCAATACAAATAATGAGAAAAAAAGTCTCATTTCCTTTATTTTCTCCCATAAGCTACAGGTAAATCTCCTCTTGTACCCAAAGAAAGCAACCCATTTATACACCAGAAGAGTTTCATTTCATCACTACAGGTACAGGTGCCCTAAGCAAAATACACAGAATGATGATATTTAGTTTGATTATGGGAAGTGTGCCTTTAGTCTAAGCACATAAAATAAAATGCAAAAAAACTCTCTCTAAAGTGAATTATGTCAAAACCGTTCATTGCTGTGATCAAAATTTACAAGACTAAACCGAATACTAGAAAAGACATATCATTTTACTTTTTTATTACTTTCACAAGCAATGGAGAAGCTTAAACACATGTTTTTCATCTTTCCTCTAGATTGTCTTGGTAGCAGCACTTACAAAGATCTTGAAATGTGATACTTGCCCGTTGGCTGCTGGTTTGTTTTTTTTTTTTCATGTCTTCTACAGAGAAAGAGAAGAAGGAGGAAGAAGAAAAAAAAATAAGCACAAACACACACACCTGAATTTGAAGCACACCTATTCTCCACCACTCCAGAAGGTCCCCAGCTCTTTAGATGTGCAGAGCTATTGACTGATCAGGCACCATGAGAGTATTAGAAGTACACGTTATTAGTGCTGGCCTTGTTCTGCCGCCAAAGAAGACAACGATGATTCCCACTTTGGTTTCTAATCAAAGTACAGGTTGGTCTCTCTTGGTTTCAAATTCTTGCCCATCCTGCTGAAACATCAGTGCAATAAACTCCTCGCATGTGCTGCATGAAAGACTGCAGCATTCTACATCTCTACACAGCCTCCCAAGGGTGGGAATCTGTGCTAATAGGGAATATTTATACTGTAGCTGTCAAGAACTTGGTTTGCCCCCTCTGTGAAATGAAGAGGTGCTGTTCTGAATATGGGAGCTCTGAAACTGAAAACGGAACATTTCATGAAGAAAGCAGGTAAAGAAATATTTAACTGCATAATAGCAGATGCCCAGTGTCAGGTCTAAGGTCTGCCCGGGGCCAGCCCACTGCTCTGTGTCTGACAGCCTCTGAAGCCAGCAAGGCTGTAAAAACAAGAGCAACAGACATCCTCCCTCTGGCATTTTCACTCATTATCAGCAGCTGGGGGTTCAAGGACTTCTTCAGAGGTGGTTTGTGCAGTCTAGTATTGCCCTAGAATGATTTTTCTTTCCTGAATTCATCTGGTCACTTTTGAAGCCATTTAAGTGGAAGCAGGAAGATGGTAGGTTTGTAAATGGTGAAGTCAGGCCTGAGAGGAACAAGTAAAGCTTGAGTTTAAACAGGCTACAGTAAACCATAAGTTTCTACAAAAAGGAGAGTTTTCAGTCTGCTGCTAAGGATGGCAGAAAAAACCACTTCAGGATGGTGAGTTATAACTTTAATAAGAGGGCATGTATGACAAAATCAAATGACTTGAAATGCTTCTTTTTATTCCTGCAGGGACAGGTCTAAGGAATTTCTATTAAAACCCCCTCACTTATATTAATTTCTAATGGCGGTCATTCAGGCCTTGAAGTCTGTCCTCTTTCAGTTTTTCTAGGTATGCAATAGTGAAATGTATACTTGCCACTCTTACTGGAAAAGCCAGTTGAGTAATACAGGCTGACAAATGTGAACTTCAGTGCCTCCCAGGGCCTTAACAGAGTTTGCACGCACTTATCTGAGAAAAAAAATAAATTGACTCAGGGGAAATAATAGCTCCAAAAAACTCCTAATACAGATAACTAACTTAATCAATAAAATATAAGGTTCATTAGCTTCATTGAGGACTTAAATGTCAGATATAACCAGCCCAGCAGGGGTGATGAAATTTCATACGAGAGGAAAAAGTTCTGCATGGATAATCTAGAAAGATTTCCCCATGTCTTAGAATTAGTATTTTAAATATGAAATCAAGACTGTTGGTGGAAGACACAATACAAAAAAAAAAAAGGATTAAAAAACCCAGTAAGTTTGTTGAGTGCAAGTTAATTTTAAAACTACACCTTTATACTTTTCCAGAAAAGACTGAATCTAAGTCTTAGGACTGAAGAATTAGGACAACTACATGTTATTTAAAGTTAATATTTATGCCAGCCAACAAAACACAAAAATCACACATTTGTATATTGTATTAAATAGTCTACTATAACAGAAATCTAAATGGTCTGATATAGAGAGATCTTGCAATATGGTATTGGAAGATCTTTCGTTTTCCCAGCCCTCAAGGCTTGTATTGCTTCACAGCACACCATACCATGTATCTTGTTACGTTACTCAATATCCATGTGTTTACTGCTACGTTTTCTGCATGTTTACACAGTCTCACAGTTAGGACTGTGTGTGTGGTTGAACCAAGGGCAAAAAAAGTAAAACAGCGCAAGAATCTAACCTGAAATTTCACTTGAACTGTCATTGAACCTGAAAGGAAAGTCTTTATTGCATAAGGTAACAGAAAGGAGATAGTTCCCTTAGTCTCCTTGTTTAAACTTTAACCGAAATTTAAAAATGAATGAATGATTTCAACTTTCCTATTAAACACCAGAGTTTTACAAAAGAACTTGGCTACTTTTTGTCAAATCAATTTTATACAGTACTTGTCGTAGGAGGCAAAAATTATATACCTTACATGAGAAAAATGGGTTAATTTAACATATTTGAAAGAAAAATGTTGACTTGCATAAATTTCAATACTGCGGTATAAACATGCTGTTAATTTAATGTATGTTTATTTAAAATTTAGTTTGATTATATTGAACTATTTTTCACATCAAAATACCTTCCCCCTTACATCCAGGAAATTATAATAACCCAGTGAGTTTGAAAAGTCACTTGATTTTGGTGATAAATAGGAACAAAAATGAAGTAAAATTTGCTGTGTATGCAGAGTTACTCTGTTTTTTCAAGTCAGTTTCCAGTAGCAGTTTTATAGAATACTCATTATATTATTTCAGTAGTATAATTTCTTTCTCTGCCAGAAAAAACCCCAATCAATATCAATGTTAGGATAGAAGGTCCTCAGATGTTCACACATTATTTCCATATGAGTTGCTGGGGATGTACAATATTTAAATGAGCTGCATGAAGAATGGGAAGACTTATCTGAGTACCCAGGACAGGATAAAGACAGCTGAGACTAACTTGCTACAAAGCAACAGACCAGTGTGAGTAATACCACCTGTGGATGCTGGGTCATGGTACCATTATTGGATACAGAAGTTGAAAAAAAATGGGGTTTTATATCTATTGAGCGAGTCTGATTGGTTTGGTATGAAAGATAGGAATAATTTTGCAAATGCTAATAACACAATTATAACATCGTTGTTCTTCAAAAAGAGCCTGCAAACTCCCCAAGTAGCCCCTGTTTAATCACAGTTTCATGTTCTTTAAAATGGCCATATCACAGAATTGGGGAATCATCTAGGTTGGAAGGGACTTTAAGATCATCGAGTCCAACCAGCAACATAACACTGCTAAAATCACCACTATACCATGTTCCTATCATTGGATTATTATCAGAAAAAACCACACAGGAAGCTTCCCTATTGTTGATGATGTTGTAAACACATGAACTTTTCCTCTGAGAGACAGGACAAAGAGGCATATCTTGCATTTTCTCTCAAAATTAATATCCAAGTTGGGAAACTTCCCTCCTCCAGAAGAAAGCATGCATTAAGGACCATCCATAAATGAAGGTAAGAATGCTCACTTCTTCAAGGTCAGCAGCTCACTTACACAGTTACTCTATAGAATTGTTTCTGTATTCTTGTGATTACTAAAAGGTGTGTTGTGTTGCTGTATTGCAAATAAGAAAAGAGAAAAATGAATCATTGGCATAACTCTAACATGTTCTCAACTTTCTGGAGCTCCCAAGAAGAGGACACGGGTGTGTGGTAGTTTTTAAATCCAGAAGGGCTGTCCATTCTTTTCCATCTGCATCTTACATGCATCTCAGGAGAAATATTATGAATCTGTTTTAATTTAAATAGGATTTAAAGTCTTTGAAGAGTGCCAAATTGATAGCACTTTGGACTGGAACCCCATGTTTACAGAACAGGTTACAGTAATCTCGGCATAGATGGCAGACCCCGGGGCAGCCTTTCACTTGGTATCCAGAGCTGTGATTCTGGCAGAGGTGGTAGGTAAATGGAAGTTCTTTATCTCAATCTTGAATGCCCGTATAAGAATGTGTATTTATTATGAACTTAATCTTTAGACTTTTTGCTAGGTGTGCCCAAGAAGCAGAAACTGGAAGCCATTTGTGGTGATGCTCCTTTTGCATAAGGTGGACATTACTATAGTGAAAGAAATGCATTATGAATACCATATTATTTCAAAGCGGCCATTCATCTCATGCTAGTACAGATCTGCTCAAATTTTTCTCTCCCTATTATTGCATTTCTACTGAGACTACACAGTGTGTGCAGGAGAGAGCATCTTATATTCACCCGCTTCATGATCAGAAAGTAGAGACACTGGGGAAATACAAACGTATAGCTATTTTGAAAGTGGCAAATAGCTTGCCTTGGAAAACAGTCTACAGTCCATAGGAAAGGGCATCATTCCTATCCTGTTTGAAAAGAGCACTTGGGTTTGAAAAGAGAGAGACATCCAGGGAACTTTGCATACCGAACTGTTTGCAGCAGAGCCTGTTCCTTAGGGAAGCTGTACAAGTGGCCTCTGCAATAGCACTGGGAGGTCAGCAAGGTACAAACTGTTACATGGATATCATAAAATTACGCAGAAAACACATTTAGGCTTTGAACGAGGACTTGAATTTCAGTAATCTCAGTGCAATTCTTCATTGTTCTGCTTGAGCTGGAAGATTTTCAAGATAAGCACACAAATTTCTGTCCTACATGCAGGTTATAATACCTGACATGTACATTTTCTTGAACACTGTTATTAAAATCACCCAGATGTTCTTGAACACAGCTGGCTTTTCACTAGCTCATCACTCTGCTAGGATGTGCCAGTGATTTAATCTGATGTAACACAAAAGAATGACTTTTTTCAGCGACTTTATGCCTAACTCCAAAAACCCAGAGGCTAGCGTTAACACATCAGAGTTCATGCAACAGTTCTTTATCCCTGCAGTACAGACAAGGATGAAGAATCTACTAGACTCCTATGTTGCCAGCGTATATCCTAGATTTCTACAGTGTGGCGTGGTTTCTGAATACATCACTTTTTTCATTTCAATAAACTCACGTACCCTGTCGTTATGAAATATAACACAGCTTGGATTAAATCTCATATCTTCTCTGCTTTGCAGCAAAAAAGGGAGAAAGAAAAAATAAGTTATTTTTCTGCAACAATACAAATAAGAACTTCAAAATTTAGTGTAGGTCTACGTGCTCACAACACCCAAATAATCTTCAATTAGAGGTCATTTTCTGTACAACTCTTGTTGAGTTCAGAGAAGTTTCACAAGGCAGAAACCGATGCATTGTATCTCCCACGGGCTGCAAATTTTAGGACACTGGATATACAACATATTTCTTGGCAACCAAAAGTTATCTGTAGGGACTCAGTAAGGTTGTGGCAGGTCATTTAAGTCATTAACAACAGCTGAGCAGTGAAGTTCCATTTTCACTTTAAATGGTTTTCTAGCACCTTGCTACTCAAATTTACACAGTCTCAATTCAGATTAGGTTATTCTAAAACACTAAAAAAAATTATTCTATGTGTCCCTCTATACCGTGTCCCTCCATATTTAACTGAGTGAAGTGTTATATTAAAAAGAGTATCTACAATTATGGAGGCATACTTTCTGATAACTACAAGCAGAATGTTGATTATAGGTTGATTTGCTGGTAGTTAACAAAGTTTGCATCCTTTTTTGGCATAGATTTAGATGTAGAGGGGAAATGGCCTTCCTCTCCCACACAACAGTTGAAATTTAAGTTTTTCCCTTCTGTGCTGGGCTAAATCCCAGGCATTTCAAAACAGCATGCACACACCTGTGTCAGAGAGAGTGAGAGGGAGGGAGGAACCTGTGAGTGACCCATCTGTCCTCTAAGAGCAAACAGGTTGAGAGTTTATATACTTACCAAGGTATAAAACATAGGTGGTCAGATCCTTTTTCTGACTCTAGCACTAAGCAACAGTTGTTTCCAGCTGATCATCTCTTTATGTTGCCTTCTGGAGCTGTTCTTCTTTGGATAAGGAAGTATGCATCCGCTGGGCCAGGGAGACATCATCTGCTCAGCACAGAGGCTAGGAAACTCTTATGGGACATTGCAGCTCCTGTTTACCTGGGGAGATAGTTTTGAAAAAGGAGTGCAAGAGGCACAAGTGTTGACTAGGACATGTGGCTGTTGCCTTAGCTGCTTACAAAGCTTTTGCTGTTTTTGGTTTTTAACTAGGCTTTTGAATCTTTACACCACTACAGTTTAATCCATCCTCGACCTTTTCTTGGTGTTCATCCTAACATTGCTCCCTTTAACTTCAAGCTGCCACAGAACACTGATGGGCATGCAGTAGTTTTCTAGACACCAGCTCCCAGGCAGTATGGCAGGTACTAAATCAGCATCTTTAAGGGCAGGGTTTGCAAAGGAACTGTTAAGTGGCATTGCAGTGCAGTGGTTTGTGGACTGATGTGGGACCTTCATAATCAGAAGGGAGTTTTCCTTCAGGTTCATTTGCGTCAGGTAGGATCAAAGACTTCTCTTTCTGAAAAGGAGGTACTGACCAAAAGTTCTCACTCTGGATCCTGCCTCTCCTCAACACTTGGTTTCAGGGTCTCAAGAACTCCCTTGCTATGAAACTGCAAATAGCTGTGGGTAAAAGTGTACTTGATTTTTTAATCAACTTTTATGTCAAAATATAACATAAAGTAGTGGAAAAGGAGCCTAAGGTAGGCTGCCAGTCACTTCTCCTCAGAAATACTTGCTATCAGCTGAAAATTCTTCCTTACTTTCATGACGAAGACTGAATTCTGAATTTCACCTCCACCCAAAGAAAGCTGTACACCCCACAAAGAAATTTGGATTTAAGGAAAAAATATGTGACTTTTTTTAGAGTAAGAGTCTCTGCAAGTCCCTCAAACCTATTACTTCTGTTGCTTGTACATGGAAGATGCTCAAATACGCAGTAATGCACAGTAATGTAAAACTAATACAGAAAGCAATTCTGGCTTATCTACAATGGGGCAAGTAATTGTAGTTCCTAGAGGATGGATATACTGTTGTCATTAAAGGAAAAGCAGTTATTAAATGTAACATATTTATTCTTTTCTGTGTTTTTCTTTTTTTTTCAAAGAGAATTTAATGAATTTCATCAAGAATATGTTCCTTGTCTTCAACTCCCTATCAAAGGCTTGGCATTTTTATTTTATCTGATCAAGAATTTGAATCACACAGAAATTTCACAGTAGAAGCCTGGTTCACTCTCATTGTTTTCTCATTCAGTTAAAGTAAACTAAATATTTTTTTTTCTAAACAGCTATCACAAAATAATAAATTATAATTTTGCAGCTATTCAACCCAGCCAATTTTTATGCAAGTGCAGTAATGGATCACAAGGTTAGCTGTGAATTGTGATCCCTTGTGCAGTTTCTTAAATGAGGGGCAATGCCAACTCAGCTTTGCTTAGCTCATTTACTCTGCATCTCAACTTGTAAATTAATCATTGCTGGCAACATCAATTTGGTTGTAATTAATCATACAGGGAGGAGCAAAGAAATTGCACTGAAGTGAGTCATATTAACAACGTTATCTGATTGCTTTCGGTGTAATTTACTAGGATCCTGATGTGTGCATACAAGGCTTCTAGCTGGTACTTTGGCACAGAAGGAAATTTGTAAATTGCTGTGTACGATAGATAGAATAATGGGTAGCCCAACTAGCCATATATGTAGATTTCTAATGAGATCTGCTTTGATGCATTACTTTTGTGCCCATAATTGCACAGGCTCTCAGCCCTTTAGCTCTCAAATTGCCAATGAAGGAAAGGGACCTCTAGTGCCCCTCTGTCACATAATAAATAACAACGAAGTCCATTTCCAGGCAAACCAAGGAGAATTCCACCCCGGTGAAATGCTGCTACAGTCAAAGCTAAAATACAGAGGGAAAGACAGTATTGAATTTAAAGCAAAAGTTAACTGGAGAAAATAAAAATGGAAAACAAGTAGCAAAACAGGTTTTCAATGTTGATAGGGACTTCTCCCCCCCCCCGCCCCAAAAAAAAAGCAAACGAAAAGATCAGTTGTTGACGGCCTTAAGGAGGCAATAGAAAATTTAGTTCTACTATTTCAAAGGAATTCCTCTGTTAATGAGATGCTTGAGAACCTGAAGCACTTGAAGTTTCTTTACACATCCAGTTAATCTCAAAATAGGTTAACGATAGGCAGAATTTTATTTTTAAAACAATTAAACTATGGCATAATTCCCATCTGAGATGTATATCTCTATCCAGAGACAAAACAGGAAAACAGTATGGCAGATAGTCTTAAACAATAAAACAAAAAGCTGAAAGCCAAGGTCTAGAAGTAAAACAACATCTGTTTTGCACATTTACTTACATCTAATGCAATTGTATGTACATCCAAGTTGGACAGTTATTTACAGGCATATGCAGTCTAACCTTGAAATTTGAGGCCATACTTTACCAGGGCGTCAAAATTTCATAGACACATACCTGACTGTACATATATCAATTACTGTCTGGAAAGGACATGCAAAGGAAGACTCTTTTTTCACACAGCATTGTACATTAAAGCTCTGAATATGTTAAAATTAGTTCTCCTTCTTTAATAATGCCAGTGTTCAAAAGATATAATTGCCATTAAATCAGCTTTCTCGTGGCAGAGCTTCAATGTTAGCGAATGAGAAAGGTCAGATATAAGGTAGATTGGTTTCATGTCTGACTGCAACCCAACTTTTCCAGGAAACCAGATGACCTACATAAACCTCACATCTAATAGTAGATGTATTTCAAATAGGGCAATAATTACAGGAGGCCAATTAGCCAGTCACAGGAGGCTGTGCAGCAGGCCACTGGAAGAAACAATTTAATTTCTTTTGTTTTAACTGGAACAGCAGCAGGAAAACAGATTTCTCCTATACTGAGAGCACTAAGCTGACTGAAAAAGGGAAAATTCATGTAACAGGGAGGATAAGACAAATGCCCACTGACATCCTACATATTAATTATTCCCCCTGCAACCTAGAGACATGGATAGCATTGTTGGCCCTCCCAGGACCTCTTCTCCCCCAGTGAGAAAGAAGGGTGTGGGAGCGGAGTGATGTCCTGCCAGCCCAGGAGCCTGTCCCCTGCAGCATGTGCCCGGGCAGCGCGAGAGCAGGAGGCAAGCACATGGCGACAGAAATGCTCCACCAGCCTCCAGCAATCTACGGCTCATGGACATCCCAAGCTATCAGTTATATTGTTATGTTTAAACTCGAGGTATTTAAGTTACAGGTGGCCCTGCAAAAGCAGAGAGGAAGTATAATTTATATGGCTTTTCTTTCTAAATCTCTGAAAAATAATTACCCATAATTGGTGCTTAATGCTAACTGAGTTCACTGCAAGCCGCCTAATGAAGTTCGAGGCTAGCAAACATTTTCTGTGCTCTTTGAGGGGATTATTACCTTCATATTATGCAAAACTGCTCCAGTTTGAACCCACAGGACTAGTAGGAGGCACTCTTAATCTCCCTGTTTTTGATGTCAAAAAGTAAAATAGAGGTAATATTGCTCACAACTTACTTGCATACCTGAAATAGCAGGGTAGGACAGTTTTTACCCCACTTGCAAGGCCTGGAGCAATAGATCAGCATTCTTGTTTTGTATGACTTCTAAATCAGGCAGCACAAACCATAAGACAGTAGGAATAAAGAACTTCTACAGGACACTCTGATTGCCACAAGAATACCAAATTGTTGTTCTTCAGAAAGGGGAAAACATGGTGCTAATTGTAAGTAAATCACTGGACACAAATCTCATCTTATATTACAGACTGGAGCAGCAACTGCAAAACCAGCAGATATTCTGGTAGGTAAATTTTTAAATCTGAATAGTGAGGATGGCATTTCTACATGCTGTAAATAAGTGTGTGCTGGCATGTCACATTCACTGTCCATACTCTAAAAATGACGTTTAAAAGTTAGAAAGGACTTAAAAATAAGTATAATTAGATTCTGCCATCTGGAAAATGGCCTTATCTTGAGACACTTAACTAGCTTAGCCCATTTGTTTGTCCAGAAGAAGCAGTAGTAGTGAGTTTATTTTTGTGTATGCGCATATAAAGGGCAGAAGTTACAAGGTTTAAGGAGCAAGGGGCCGCAGTTGTGACCTGCGTGGGAGGACAGATGAAAACCACTGCAGCTGGCTCTGAAGCCGATCTAAGCAACAGTGGAAAAACATAAAAAAACTTTAAAACTGCATGCCAAAGCATATCCAATCAGAGCATCACATGGTGCCCTGCTCAGACATATTGCAGAGAAGCACTGTCAGCCCGTGGCAGCTGAAGGTGCACTTGTGGGGTGGCTTTCATGCCCGAAGAGGTAGGCACATCTCTGAAGGGCCTGCCGCCCATAGGTGACCTGCACTGGAGCAGGGACAAGAGGGACTAGAGTCGCAGACATGGTTACTTGTGGAGTGGTGAAAAAAAAACATTAAAACATCAGCCAGCAGAAAGAAACGATCGGTCGCAGAACAAGGAAAAGCTGTTGGGCAGAGCATCTCAGCCTCCTATACCACCCCCACCTCGTCGGGTGAACTCTGATGGACTGAGCACAACTCACAGAAAACATGTGAAAAGTTGAGGCTGTGGAGACAAAAGAATAGAAGTTTATCTAAATGCTTGTATAATTGCTTGTGTTTTCATTTTTTACCCTCAACACTCAAACCAATGATCAGAAATTTATGTTTACTGGCAATGAGTCAAATACATTTCCCCAGCTCAAGACCATTTTGCTTGTGACAACGTATGGAAAACAAAAAGAGATATCTGATTGTAAATCGGTCTATAACAGAGGAAGGCATAACAAAACGCAATGGCTGGAAGATGTATGCTGGTCAAATTTAGGTTGGAAAAGGCATAGCAGCATGGACTGTAATAACTCAGGACAATATGCAGAAACATGCTGGTCTGCTCCTGTGCAAAATCTTGAAACCAAGATCAGATAGAAGGAAATCACAGGTTTGATTCAAAGATCTCCATGTCTGTAGCCTTTGCAATACAGGACACATCTGTGGGTATCATGATAGCGGTCCCTTGCAGCCTTTTAAATCCTACAGTATCAGTCATTCTACCTGAGAGTAGAAACAGTGTACAACAGCAATAAGTAGGCAGTATACAAAAGAGTGTCTTGACAAAAGCTTAATAAATAGCTGTTTCTCATTCTCCTCCTTTTCGTGTCTGTGCACATGCTGTAATTTTTACCTAGAAAGCATTTTGTTGATAAGGACATTTGTGTAACCAGACCATAAACTAGAGAATTGAAGCAATCTGTTTAAAAAATAAATCTCTAAAAACCAAATGCTGAAATCAGTGTATGGATAAATATTCTCCAAATAGTTCTTCCAAACTTTCACACCTCTCCTGAGCTCAGAACAAAGACTTTTCAAAGAGAACATCACAATCTCTGATCATTTTTTATGACTGTATTGTAAAAAGCCCTGCTTGTATTAACCTTTGAATACAATTTTTTGAAAGTGTCAAAGCAGTTTAGGAACCAAAATACAATTTTCAAAAGAGACCTTCAGCAAGGTGCAGCACCTTCTGAGATGAGCAGATGTAAGACATATAAGGACTTTCAAACATTTTCATAGAAAGTGTCTTTCAAATGCAAGAAGGTGGCCTTGAACATTTCTGATTCTTAGAAATTAGTACCTTAAATTCTTTTTGAGGGAATTATTATGAAGTTTTGCAACTACACAAGGCCAAGCTTTGCTTGTTCCCTGTAGTAATCCTGGCTTGAAACCCCACCTAATTTTCAGTTTGTGTCCTGCATGTTGCTTAGAAACTTATGGAAGAACATGAAGATTTTAATAAACTGGCTTTGGTTAGCGTGTGGTTTCACTTGAGAAATGTGAGTATGATTTAAATCAAATAAACACAGATGCTAGAGTTAGATGAAATCACAGCAAAACTATGTTTGCAATTGCATTAAAATTACAGGCCAACGAGTACAAAAAATGCTTGATTTACATGGGTGCCCATGTATAGGACTATCCCTCAAAATATCCCAGATATCCAGGATTATTGCTGATCAGTTCCACCCAGAAGATGTTTTTACACAACTCAGTATGCTAGAAATTATACTTGTAATATTTGCGAATTTCCTACATTCTAAATGCATAACTAGCATAAGAATATTTGAAATTTTTTATTTCTTATGAATTCGGTTTGTGAATACTCTGCCTCTATAGAGTTTATAGTCTTAAAAAACCAAAAAAATATAAAGCTATCAATTCTCACCTTTTACCAAGCATCTCAAATCAAACATTGCTAACGGTATGCAGCCCTGGACACTTCAAGCCACCAGCTGTTCCACAAAAGCTGGAATGTGATGGCATCATTATAGGCATCATATGTTCTCCAGCAGAAGCTTTGTAACCACATAAACTGATAAGGTGTATTGCCATGCTTTACTCCTTTCCAGGTCATCTCAAAAATTACCACATATCAAAAAAAGGTTTCTTAAAGAAAAAAAAAATCTCAAATCAATGCCAGCTTGATAGGACTTATCATTTCTTAAAAATGTATGAGCTTAATAAGAAAAAGTTCTGCTAATAGACCATTAAAGTCGAAGTGCAATAATAATATAAAAGAGGTACTAACAAGACTCACATGTAAGAAAAGACTCACATAATTTTAAAATGGAATTTGCTTCAACTCAAGTCACTTTCTGTTTTGAAAAATCAGCAAGAAATTTTAGGCGGATATATGCAGTGAAAAATATTGCAACTAAACTATCTATTCTGTGCTACAAACAAAGGGATAGCTCAGTTCATAGGACGAATTGCATCATAGAAAAAAAATCTTGAAGATAGAAAATTAAAATGCAAAGTGAATTCTTATGCTTGTTGTGTTGGAATCTGTCAGGGAATGCAACATAAGGCAGGACCTTGCTATCTGATATATTGCTACATTGATATTATTTGATATATTCATATCATTTTGATGCTTCTGCTGGCTGTCCATGGGCTGGAAAAACCTTTATGCTTTTGATGCATTCACAGCGAGAGAAACATGATGGGTGAGTTTGTTTCCTCTGATGCTTTTGAAATTGGCTATAACAAGAGATAGTGTGTGATGGGTCTCCTACTAACACTGGAATTTCTCGGTTGCCAGTTTGACATACTTTTCCCCGCGTTCAGGGCTCAAAATAATTGCCAGGTTTGGATTTAGAAGTTTTCTTTCCAGTCTTAATTTTGTTGTGGGTGTTATGTGGTTTGTGACCACAGGTGTGTTACAGCACATCAAAGGTTTCTGTGGATCCTTCAGCATTTATTGCCAGACTTATTTTATGGGTGTCTGTGATTACAAGATACTGAAATCAGTGGCTGAGAAGGTGTCTGTGGCATCAGCCTTGTGCTCTGTCGGTTCTACATGAAATAGGATGATTTCACAAGCTGTTGCCATTTGCTGTTTGATGTTTTGAGAAGGCACAAACTTGTAGCCACAGTCATAAGTATGTGTCTGCATGCATACATACATCCAACATACAGAAAACACACAACACTATTTCCGAATGTTAGGGGAAAATATTCTGGTTTACTCACAATATTTGAAAAAAAAATAAAAAAAAGACTGGAGGGAACACATTATTCTAAATAACTTGATGTAATTCTTAAGCAAACAAAACTAGGACAATGGAGGAAGCAACACAGGACATTGAGATGTTAATATTGCAACCCTTTTTAGTTTTGGGTTTTTTTAAAAATTTTATTTTTAAGAAAAGAGTGTATGCTTTACTCTATCTTGCTGAATCAGTATTATAAATATTCCCAAAGAGCAGTGATCTCAAATGTGACTGACGTGTACTTCACAGCTAAGGAAGAGCTAAAGATTTGTTAGATCACTATTAGGTATATGGGGCATATAATGTGTGGATACATGCTACACATTTGTTGGATGACGCAGCATGCCAGAGTAATTTCAGTGCTCCTTCACTGACAGAGCTGGGGGAGAAACAGTTAAAGTGGCCCACTTGGCAATTTTCATCTTTGAGACAAATATTAAAATTGAAATAGTACAACTATAAATTACAAATTCCAATCTCTAGTGAACAAATGGGGAGAGTATCATGTTCTGGAGGGTAAAGGAAGTCCTACTCATAAATCATCTACTGAATGTTTTGGTTTTAAGCTAGTGAAATAGCCAAAACGTGACACTACACACATGCCTGTTACATCACAGGAAGCTAATTCTTCTAAAAATATGCCTTTCTGTAAACCCATCCAAATGGTGGTGATGCAGTATCACACTTGCAGTTTTAAAACAAAGGAAGTCACAGGCATACAAGTCAACTGGTTATCCTGAGGTGGAGAAAGGAGGATTACGGCAGCCGAAAGTTACATGAGAAACGGCTCCCTTAGTTGTGCCTAAGCAGGGACTGTAAGGATGAAGGCTCCTTTAAAGAGGCATGAAATGGATTTTTTCCTTTATAAGTCTAATTTGGCCTGTCCTTCTCTTATGGATTGAAAGACACTTTTATTTTGAGTTTCACCCACTTGTGAAGAAAAATTAGTCAGGCTTTCTACAAGTCTGTGTTTCTAAAGACCAGATGGTATTGATCTGAACATAAGGTAGATGGCAGAATTAAGGCAGAAAGAATATCATGGAGGGGAAACAACAAATAATCCTTTATGAATTGCATAGCCTCTTATTATTGCTGAACTTGAAACTTGAAGCACTTGAAAATCTGTATTTTCCAGTCTAGCTGCACACACTGCGTAAAGTGAAACCTTCTTGTGTCATGTATTTTTCTCTTGTATACAGCAGACTAGTGATAACTTGGTTTTCACCATGATTTAATGTTATCTTAAGAAGCAGATATTATTCATACTGCTAAGTCTTGCCACCTATCTCTGAAATTCTCTCTCTAAATTTAACATGAACATGAGGAGTACAGAAGGTAGGAGAGTCAAAGAGCTATTCAGGTCATTTGTCATTGACGATAATGTTTTGAAGATGGCAGCCTTTCTCATACGCTAAATGAAGCATATGTGAATATTGACACTTTTTAAAAGGAATTGTAAGAATTAAGATAAGCATCTTATATCATTAGAGACCCTAAATAATGTATCAGATCTTATTAACATACTCAGCTCCTCATTAAAAGTAATGCCTGGATTTGAATGTAACTGTTAAAATGAACAAGATTGCTCCTAGAGCAATCTTTCTCAACAAGAAGAATTAGTCCATTGCAAATGGGTTTCTAATATGTCATTTTTGAAAATTCCTAGTATTTTCTGAGCTGCTTATCTTTCCAGAATAGGTTCAGATTCTTATAAGAAAATATAAAATAATATTCATAATAAATACATACAGTTCTATGTGAGGGTATCCAGTCCAATTTTCTGAATACCATACATTTTCCTCTGCTTTAACTGATAGGTGACTCCATAATGGGTCAAGTAATGACAGAACAAAATTATTTACACTTTCTGGGGTCTATGTAACTGTTGACCACAGGCAGGGACAAAAGGAAAAACAGCACCATTGATGCCCCTAAATGAAGAGGCTATATAGGTACTACCTATGAAGGCTATTCAAGCACAGATAAGACCTACCAAACCCTATCAATTAATGTGCTGGAAGCATTCCTTCCCAGTCAAAAAATGGGGTCATTTTAATGCTGAATACATGAACAAATCAGAACAACTATGTTCTGTTTTCTCCACTGGCCCTACTTCTTCCAGCATATTTCCTCCAGGAGGACAGGAAAAGACAGAAAATGCTGACAGAAGCCTTCTGGCCAACTACACAGTGAGGGGAAAATTAAAAAAAAAGAAAAAAAAAAAAAAAAAAGAGTGTTCCTGACCATTTGGTTAGTTATCTTAAAAAAAATTCCTTTTTACTTACTGCAGAGCAGGAATTTCCATGGTGTTGTTGGGAGGAGTGCAGTTAAAGACCAAGAGGGAATATTTTCAAGGCAAAGGTTCAGACATTGAAAGATACCAAAATGAGAAGGAACCACTAATAGATAATTTATAGAAATTCTCCTGGAAAGAGAAAAAAATTCACATCTAGACAATTTCACATGAAACTCAGTCCTGATAGTAACTTTTCAGCTGCTACATTCTCAGTGCTAAAGCCCAGCATTTTATAATTGCCTACTGCCAGCTGCTAGAACTTGTTACACTTTTGTCATTGAGATTGAGAAATTTGCCCCTTCTGCATGAGGTCTCTGGCCTGGGGTAGTTACTGAGTAGAATAAATACGTCACCTTTCTCCTTGAAGAATTGAATGTCCTTATGCAAGGCTAGTTATTCAGATACTAGGTCACATTCAAACCCTTTTCTTCCTTTATATTCTGAAAGCTGGTCTTAGCCTTCTCAATCACAGCACCGCATGTTACCTCCAGCTACCCGAGAGCTCTTCCAGAGTCACTACTTTCCAGCAGGTTTCGTACCCCACAGTCATATTCTGGATTCATTATCCTCACATGAATCAGCTGTACTACAACATCTGAGTTGGACTGTGACTGTTTAAATAGGGAATTCAGGTCAGTTTTCAGAAAAAAAAAAAAGATTCCCTTTTTATTATTTATTGCTAAACCAATCCTTGTCCCATCTGAAAACTGTTGCAGGAAAGACATTGTATCAACATTCAGATTTGTTCATAAAAATATTATTGGATGAAGAATTAGTCTCCTAGCAGAAACAGTTCTGTTGATTGATATCTCTCTGTTAACAACTATATTTTCAGAGCGGGCAGCAACAGAATAAAATTCCATTTAAAATTTACTTCCCTTGTCAGTTGCTTTAAGCTTTGGAAAATTGGCCCTGCTGAAGATCCAAAAATACACAGTAGTGGTTGGCGATGTGTTTTCTTGTCATAAGTAAATGCTGTAGGGTCATGATCAAGATATCTAAGCAGTTGCTAGTTTTAAGTTCACAAATTCGCAAGCAGAATGAGAGCCAAATTGAGTTACCTTCTGTTAGTTGCAAGACTTTCTGGATAAATAAGTTAATTTCTATTTCTTGGAGAAAATAAAAAGAAATTTTGTTACTGGATGCTTGCAGAATTTGACAAAATGTTACACACACAAAAATCATCTGCCACCATATTTTTTCTTCTGGAGAATTACAGACTGATGCTTTAGAGCCTCCCCCTGCCAGTGCTCAACTCTTTCTTTTTTTGCTGTTTGAAAGTGGGGATATTGTGGAAAACAGTTATCCATATCCCAGTCCAGTCTGCTTGGTGATTATGAACTGCTGATGATTAATAATTGTCTGATGTCTGGTATCCTCATCCTATCACACAAATTATAAGACGTGATTTTAATGTTTTACTTACATATCACATTTTAACAACTTTCAGTAATAACAACTGTCTCACCTTTCCTTTCACACATTAATATCTCCAAGGCCTCCTTTACTGCTTAGAGAGACAACATGAAATATTGACAATGTTCTTAAAGAACACAAATGTAACCCTTGTTACGAGTGAAAATAACAATGCAACACAACATAAATCTTTATAATTAGGCAAAAACATTTAAATAAGCTAATCGATGTTCTTATGCCAAGACAGCATGTCTGTTTGCAGTTCAGTAAAAATGACTCTGAGAGTCTGGTCTCTGCTTAAATATAATGTCTGAATTCATCTTCATGTGGAAAAGGTTTGTCCATTAAAGGAACTGCAGGAAATAGCATTTAATTTAGAAAATCTGGCCTCATTGTGTTTATTTACTTATTGTTCCTGTTTATGTACAAACATATACAAAAGCTAACCACATGCGTGCACACATACATTTATTAAACTAGGCTAGATCTTGTCTGGTAAGAATAAATATGCATTTTACTCAGCGCTGAAAATGTTATAGAGATACATTATTGTGGGCATTTTTCTTCAGAAAAGAAATAAAAGATCTTCGTGTGCCTTGCATGCACCGGTGGTTGTGATGAGAGCCTGGAATTTGGGAGACTTGTGTAAATGCCCTCTGGGGCTGGTGAGCTTATCTAGCAGAGTAATAGACAGATGACGTCCCTGCTCCAATGGGACAACTAAGCTTTGGTAAAAAGATGCACTGACTGGTCTGTGTGTTTCAATTTTTTAAAATCTATATGGGATGAGTTAAAAAAACCCAAACAAACTTTGAAATTTTCGAAGGCTCCCATGGGTCTCTCTCTCTCTCTCTCTCTCTCTCTCTCTCCCCAGGGGGGTGTATGTTGTACTCACCCAGGTGGGAGTTGTTCCCGTGGGCAGACAAGTGCCACCAGTGCCCCCAGCACAGCTGACCCCCAGCCGGGCTCTGTCTGCCTGCAGCCTCTCGGTGTGGGCATGCTGCTGCCGCCTCGCTGCCTGCCCTGGCTCCCACCCTTCTCCTGCCTGGTCCCGACCCCTGGCCATTCCTGACTTAACCACTCTGCTGGCTTCGTGTTCACTCTCAGCTTTAACGCTCAGACACCAGTGCAGCTTTATGAATTTTTCTCACCTACATTTACTTTGGATTCAAGAAAATAAAACATTCCTTCTTCCAACCAGAGGGGCAATGGAGGAGAGAATTAAAATAGTCCTCGGCCTCTACTGACAGCACCTTCTGCTGTCATAGAGAAAGATTGTGTATAGACAGACCTTGTGACAGAGCCAAAGAATATCAGATGGTAGACTATGACTACACATACTGTTCTCAGTAATAAGGATGACTACAGTGTCTCAAGAGTTGTTTCTTATTAAAGAATTGGATACGGCAGTGCGTTTCAGCTTTTTTTTTTTTTTTCATCTGAATTTAACATGCATGGCTTGCTGCATGATGTCAGTGACTAGCTTTTTGCAGTCATACTTCAACTATTCAGAAAGAATCTGCCAGACACAGGCTGAAAGCCACAGTTAGAAAATTTTCACAGCCCTCCATAAGAGATCGTTTGCCTACTGCTTTGTGTGTCGAACAGCTTGAACACCTATAAAGAAGTCCACATGTCAAAGATTGAAGGTGAGCTCACTTTTCTTTTTATACTTCTCAAACACCCAGTGAAGTGACAAATACTCATTCCCAGCAGAGTGTTTCCTCCCTCCCTTCTCCTCACGCCTCACAAATCCTTTACAACACACAATTTCCAAGAAAAGTTGTAATATAACATTACGTGACATCTTACACATTGTTGCCAATGTTATCAGAAGCAATATATAAAATGATGGATGACACTGAGGAAAAGGTAATATTTGAATACTGAACCATCAGTTCCCACTCGAGGTGGGAGCTCTATCAGGAATATAACAGTACTGTATACTTAGATCGCCAAAAAAGTGCTACTCTTTTGCAAAGATACTTGAAAACCTTTGCAGTATAACAATGCTCTTTAACAACAAATCTGTCATACAGCATCTCAGAGGGAGACACTAACTCACATGAGCAAAACTCCCTAGGTAAAGCAAGTTGCGTGTTCCTTGTCATGGAAGAATTTTTACCTCACTTATAAGGTAAGATTACAAACCATGGGACTCTCAGAATAAAAATATGGACTTAAATTTTATAGCTTTGTTTGAACAGGACTTTTTTCCAAGCATTTTCAAACCATGTTATTTAGACCATATTAAAGATTAACATTATGTATTAGTTCTCAAAATAAAGTTTTGAGACTGAAGACTCAGCTTGATTTGAGTTTCAAGAATGGAGAATTGGAATCTAAATGCAGTAAAATTCAATGTTTCTGTGATTACGGAAAAATTACTGTTGTCCAAATATTGCAGGTGCTCAAAAAGAAAACAAACCATATTTAAAGGTGATTATGGAAGTCCTTCTTTGGCTAAGAGATTGCTGCTAATTCATCTTACGACTAATGGGAATATTTCAATTATGAACCCCAAACAGAAGGTTCGTAATGGAAATGTTGACAGACACTTGTCTGTATTGGCAGACAGAGTTCCAATAATGCAGCAAATAGAGGGGAAAAGGAAGTATGACTCCTCAGAAGTCAGTAAATATAAGGGGGAGCAGAACATTACTTTACGCCAAACTTTTGATTTGTGGTTGGCAGTCGATCTGTAAATATACTGTACACAGAGATAGTTAAAGAAAAGAATCATCAAGATAGTTTTGTTGTTCTGTTTTAAATGATAAAGGGAGAGGAAAAATATGACAATGTTTTTATATAATGGATTTACAGCTTGTTCTAGATAACCGCAATAAATGAACTATTAAAATGAATACCCTCTCCCTAGGTATATAAACAAGACTTATCTCACTTTTTAAATATTTATTTTCTTCTTTGCAATGTAACTTCCTGCACTGCTGCAGTCATGCAATCGCACGTCGCTCAAGACCACATTCAGCTACTGGCCCAGAGAACAACTTTCAGGAATACCGCCACATAGATTAGACAGATTAGGGGAACAATGTTATGAAGAGATCATAATCTTTTGCCGATTCACTTGCTGAACTGTAGCCAAGCAGATCATACTAATCATTTACCATCTACAGCAAAGGGAAGAAACAAAACATTATAACATTTGGTCAGCCTGAAAAGATTGAAAACCAGTCTCTGAAGAGCAATGCCAAACTCACCTCTTAGTATAAATCAGCTCTGGACTTCATCTTGCTCTCCTTTTGGTTAACCACAAGACTCCATGCCATCAGGATCATACTTTTAACACTGAGATTGGCAGGGATGAGAATTTTACAATGTCCATGTCCTAACTGCTGTAAACTAATCAATTCATAAACCTTTATGTGCTCTTTAGAGTAAAAGGTTCAGAAACTTAAGGAAGGTGATTGAGAGTAATCACCATGGATTCACAGTGGGAAAATCCTGCCTGACCAACCCGATAGCCTTCTACAATGAAATGGCTGGTTTAGTGGCTGAGGGTAGCAGTGGATATTGCTTATCTCAACTTCAGCAAGTCTTTTGACACTGTGTCCCATCGTGTTCTCATTGACAAAATGATGAAGCATGGGCTAAATAAGCAGGCAGTGAGGTGTATAGCAAACTGGCTGAACTGCTGGGCTCAAAGTTTTGTGATCAGTGACATGAAGTCCAACTGTAGACCACTCCCTGGTGATGTACTCTCAGGCCTGATACTAGGCCAGTACTGTTTAACCTCATCATTAAGACCTGGCTGGTGGGTCAGTGTGAACCCTCAGCATGTTTTGGAAGATATGAAACTGGAGGGACTGACTGATTTAGATGGTTGTGTTGCTGTTCAGAGGGACCTCAAAAGCTGGAGAAAGGGGTCCACAGACAGGTCATGAAATTTAACAATGGGAATCACAAAGTCATTCCTCTTTTGTGCAATAATTCCAGGCACCAACAATAATTCCACCACACGCTGGTGGCCAACTGACTGAAAACCAGCTTGTCAGAAGAAGATCTGTGTGTCCTGGCAGACACCAAATTTAACTTGACCCAACAATGTGCATTTGCCACACAGAAGTGCAAACAACCTCCTGGGCTGCATTAGCAAGAGTGTTGCCAGCAGGCTGAGGGAGGTAACCCTTCAAGCAGTGGTTGACTAAAGACACGTCTATGCTTGTGGTCCAGCTCTGGGATACATGTCCAGCAAAGGACCACAAAGGTGGTTAAGGATTTGGAGTACGGCCCTGAGCGACCTACTGTATCTGACCATGCTTTGAGCAGGGGGATTGACTAGACGATCTCCAGAGGTCTCTTCCAACCTCTTACACTCTGTGATTTTCTGAGAAGAGACATTCTGAATTCGTTTGCTGGGATGTTTACATGAGCATCTTGGGAAAACAGAAACCCCATTTAGTCCCAGAGATGTCAGTTTCTGTATTCCGGTAAGTCCAAAAGAAATGCCCCTGGTTGCTTGCAGTCCCTCAAGTGACTGCGTGTGGTATTAATGAATAATGTCAAAAATGCAAATTACAATTTCTTGATGTATATCTTTTATAACGATACACTGTTTTTCAGTGTATATAATTCAATACCTGGTTTACCTCAAGACATAATGAACAGCTACAGAAACCAAAAATATTTTATGTCATTGCTTTGCTGATGTACTGGGAACCACACATTCCACCCACATTCTATCAAGATACCATTATGGAAAGAATAAGTTTTTTGTAACACAAGTCTCATTTTGAGAGTCTTCAAGCAATGTATGCAATCATTACAAAAACACTTTTCTGAAATATCCTGATTCACCACCAAATACATCCATTTGTCTAATTCTACATCATACTAACATTTGAGAAGCAGTGTTATCAACAGTAAAAAAATAAGTCCTTAAGCAATTCAAAATTTCGTCTAAAGACAGACCTTTATAGGTCACCCCAAGAGATAACAATTGAAGCCTCCTTTTCTTCACTGATTTTTGGTTATGAGCTTTCTTGCTGTAGCACCAGAAATGTAACTATTAAAACACCCTGTATCATCCCTTCCAGCCTGGCACAGCCACTCTGTTTAAATATCAGCATCCAGAATGCAAGTATATAACCAAATCTCAAGTACTGTTTATAGACCTTGAAGCTGTATCATTGATTACTATACAGCCTAGTTCACTTTGTTGGCTGTTTCACAGATTCAATATTGGCATGTGCTTTCTGACCTGATTTGGAGTTCCCAGCATATGCTACCGACATCCATCCTTGTTACCGTGATCCTTTCTTTGTTAGGCTGTTTGGCAGATACTTATGCACTTGGATCTTGGATTTATAGACACTGTTGCATCAAGACTCTCTGACTGAGGATAGTCTAGTTACACAGATTTTCCCGTCATACAGTTCCGTTTCTTTTACAGTAGCATTTTCACATTCGTTATTATGTTTTAAATTTCTTCTTGGGCTGAAGTTATATTTCAGATTTAATTTCATATCATTTTATGATCACTGAAATAGGAGTTGGCTGTTTATCTCAGAAATCTTTCAGAAAGATTTTCTTTTTATTTATCTTAGCAAATAAGTACAAAGTTACTAGTTTTCTAAAAGTAATGGAAAGTCTGTGTTTTTGTTTCCCTGCTCTTTATTTTCTTTCATTTTACTTAGATGCTGCTACGCACTGCAGGTTTCATGAAAAATTACAGATAATGTGGTGTAAATGTGCTCCGTATCAAGGACCATACTGCATTTACCATGAGTTCCAGATTACTGGAATATCTTTATATACTCTTCTCTTAGACTTTTTCAATGGCAAGCCTGCAATTAAACCTTAATTGTATTTGAATTCTTTATTCATTAAATTATACTTATAAAATGTAATAGTAGCATTAATTTTGGAGAGTTCTAAATGCAGGTTTTTTTTCATGCTCATTTCTCTTTTAAAATAGTAATAGATTACTTTAATAGGACTATTCATGTGTATAAAGCCAAGCATGTGTTTAAGTGTTTGCATGATTGGATTCTTTGTATACAAAAGGGCCAGTGAAATTACGTTTGTGTAGCTGGCCTTCCCAATTTTCAGGACTGGGAGAAATGCAACAAATGGAAATTCACTTCTTCTCCAGGGTCTAATAAAAGTTAGCACCTGTCCTTACTGGCTAAACTGAACAAGCCTGGGAAACAATCATTGAACACTGGGGGTCTTTTCTGCATTCCTTGGAAAGGAGTGTTAAATCAATCATGCAATATTTAAAATCTCAGACAAATTAGAACAATATAGACAGTGAGAAGGGGTAAAAAAAATATGAGGCTGCTCAGGCAATCCTTAGTGGCTTTGGTCTGGATATTGTGGGTAATTGTTATTAGGTATTATTCACACTGATCCTGGAAAGCAAAATCAGCTCTGAATCATAAAGGCTGTATACACTGCTTTTGAAGACAGACTGGAATCTGACAGAAACCCCTTTTTTTCTCAGCTGTCTCCATTGTACATTCTAGTTAAAAATGAGACTGTTGCTGAATATTTTATGAATATTTACACACAAAAAATGATAAAAAGAAATGAGAATAGAAAGAATAGAATGCAGCACTTTGTTCTGTAGTTTATAAATTAGTTACATACATTTTGTTGTAGTTTTGTTTGAATTATACAGTGCACTTTTGGTTTTGTTCCCAAATTCTGTTTGTTTCAGAAAAGAGTCAAAATCATCCACAAATGATTGCTCAGCCTTCTGCTGTGGTGATTACATTTTGTATGACTGGCATACTCTTAGGGCCAGGTCTAGCTTTTCAAGTGTGTGACAGAGAGAAATGAAATGCCCTTAGCCTTCAGTCAGTCCCCAGTGATTCACAGAATTGGTGCTTGAGTATCAAACAATTTGGCAAAAAGGTTCTGAACGTGGAGAGATTCACAAGGCTACTTCACATAAAATGTTCCTGAACTGAATGAGCCCCCTTATTGATTATTAGGTAAAGCACTACATAAAGACCATTTAGATGGATCCTGTGTCTCTTCAGAGTCCTTAGGACTTTTCAGGAACACAGCTGTTTCACAATGGTTAAATTCTTCTCAGAGTCCAGCTGTCTACTTTATATCTCACCTACTTGCAACTCCTGACCTCTTTAATGCCTTGTGCTTTTTTTCAAGAGACTACCAACAAACCTGCCAGCCGTACAATACTCACGGTGGAAAGAGTAAGTGGACCTGTGATCCCTTCTCAATAGATGTCACCAATTTTGACACAAGCTGTGTCGTTAGAAGTAGAATAAATTACAATTAGAATCATTCACAATGAAAATTTGCAGTTGGTCACAAAAAAAGAAAATGCTCAGTGGCGGAAAATATAAATTATTAGAGCCTATGGATAGGGTCACATATTAAAGAATAAAAGTACATTTTCCACCTACAGA
Organism: Rissa tridactyla; assembly: GCF_028500815.1. NCBI lineage: Eukaryota > Metazoa > Chordata > Aves > Charadriiformes > Laridae > Rissa > Rissa tridactyla. Next base: position 22,042,827 of record NC_071497.1, read on the forward strand.
AGGTGAATTTTTCTCTGCAATGTGTCTGGTTGGTGAAAAGGTTTTAAGCATCTGGGAACACAGACATGCAAAATCTGGAACACATGTTTTGCAAGAACAGCAAATCCAGGAATGCAATCAAAGTAGTGCTCACACCAAAAATAATTTTAAATTGGCTACAACTGACTGCATGCCCTCTTTTTCACTTTGAAATCATCAATTCTGATTTAACTTGCGTGCTTAAATTCATAGCTTTTGCTGCTTGATAAACACTTGGAGAATACACTCACGTACCATAATCCCTTTAAACTTCTCAAGTTCCTTCCTAGTCCTTTAAAGACCTCATGGAAAGAGTTGTTTAGTGAAGCCAAAACTAGGATGTGGTCTTTGCTGTTTACAGATTCCTAGAACTGATATCTGGCAACAGCTATGGAAATATGTGCAGGCTTGAAACACGGCGTCGCTTTGAAGCTTACGTCATTTTCCTGCTCATGGAAACAGTCAGTGGTTTTGTGCCTGCTGTCTGTATTTTCCCCCCTACCAGTGCTCATCTCTTTCCAGTTTAAGAAGTTTCCTTAAGAGGAGGATCAGGCATTACAGCAGATGCGTCCAGTGTGTCTCCTCTTCTAATGGGAAGTTGTCGTTCCCACTGCTGATACAGAGTACTGTGGGAGCCTGTGAAAAATACCCTGTGTTTGCAGTTGCTCTGCATGCTTCACAGTACACTTTTGGTAGCAGAAGTAGTGTTAAGAGGGACATTTACACTGACTGATTTTAGGCACCGAGTTTAGGATGCTGGTCTCCATAGACTCCTTACCTAGCCAGCAGCAGGAGAGGGGGATTGCTCCACAGAGTAATTCAGAGCACCTGATGCGGACTCATGGTTTAAGCCACCCTGAAAATAATTTATTTCTCTCTCTTCATTACTGATATGGAAAGCCAATGCAAATCAAAACATCCTGACACAGGACCTGGAGTTCAAACCCCAGTCAGGGATGTGAATGCTGCCCTCAGTGGTACAGTGGTCTATATACAGAACAGAGTAGTGCAATATAGTCAGAGCTGGATTGGGAGATACACTTATAGCAATTTTAACACAACACTAAGAAAATATATCATTTGTCTGCAAAAAGATATTAGATTGTTGATAAGCCATCAAACTACACAGATTTTGTCATACATATGAACACTTTTAATAGAAGGGCCTTAGATTTTCTTGGGTAGTAGTAAGTAGAGTCAGTTAAAAGCTATGGCAAGCGTGTCAGTGGAGAGCTCAAATACAGGTAGCGGTAAGGACAGGCGTTATCTGGAGTAGCCATAGCTGTACTGGAGGTTGAGAGGTAGCCCACATTCCACATAGTAAAATGTAGAGATAGTGTGAAGTACAGAAATACTGCTACATCTGAAGAAGACTTAGTGACCTGTGCTAGAAAGGGAGGGAAGACAAATGTTTAGAAAATGGTGAGTGGGGAGAGAAGAATGGGTGAAACCCCCCTGGCATCTCCAAGCCCGTTCACTACAAAAAAGATAGAGGTAAATCTTTACACTGTCAGATTCCTAGTAGTTCCTTTTAACCCTGGAAGCTATGCGGCTGCTGTTCCACTGCAAGCAACAAAGAACAAATTCCTGTGTTTGAATCCATGTCCTGGTTCTGTAATGGGGTAAGACCTGGAAATGCAGGCAAAGGAAAACTGGGAGCTTTCTGGGCGTACACCCAAAAGGTGATGTGAGGATGACTGGGAGCTCCAGGACTCCTGATCACAATGATCTCTAGGTTCAGGCTGTAAGAGCCTAATTGCATGTTTAGCATAAAACAGCTGCTATGCTGAGGCCTTAACTGTAACACCCATGTGTCACCCATAATTCAGTCAGATGCAGAACAGAATCAATCTTGTTTTTTTTTTTCCCCTGTGCAGCTCTGTTTACAACAGTTTGTTCCGTTTTCATCTTCTGGCAACTCATCAAGCTTTTTAAATTTTGTTATTACTTGGATCTATCCTGTCCCCTTATTCCCTGTAGATTTTGAAAAAAAGCATCATATTAAAAATCGGATGTTTTACTTTTCCTCAACTGTATTTCTCCACTCTGTCTGCAAATACATATATATATATATATATATAAAACCATACTTGTGGTAATAACACACATGTTTCCCTAACTAGAAGTTTTAAAAACTGGACCTAGTTATTCTGGAAGAGGAACATGTGTGTGTAAGCTATTGTTTATAACTCAAATGCTACCTGGGAATCAAGATGTTTAAAGAAATGTTAGCGCCATTATCAACTTTTAGGTACCTCTGGGGAGCATTAATAAATATGCCAGAACATGGTGTATGGGACATTTGAAAGAAGAATTGCAAGGATTTCTGTGTATATTCTTCTTTTGTGCTGTTTTCTAGTTTTGTTTGTCAACTTCTTGAAACCATGGAGAAGATCTGGGTAAGCAGCCAAACCTCTTGATGCTTATTCTAACTAAAGCAAAGCTTCAAACCTTTTGAGATTTAACCAACACTAATTATTTCATATCTTGTTCTGTAATCTCTCAGTCTCTTATGTAAACACACTGCATCTACCACCATCCAGCCTTACTTAAGCTGCCTCAGCTTTAGTCTGTACTTTTCTTTTATGAAGTCATATTTGGTCTGTTGACTGACTTTTGATTACTTCCATATTGTTCTGAATTGGCTTAATGTCCCTAAAGACTTTTCCCACTTTGTGCATCACTTTATCTTTGTTTCTTTTGTCTCTTGCTACTTGCATATAAAAACTGAAGACATTTTCAATTGTATTTAAATCCTGCAGATACAATGGAGTCCTTAAAACCAATTGTTTCCATTTTCTGATACTTAGCTTAGCATTATAATTGCATATTCTCCTTAGGGAATCTGTTTTGAATCAGCTCCTAACCATAAAAGTTAAGTAAAGTATTCTGCATAGAGTAGCAAAACCACAACAATAAAAGAACAATCTGTGGGGAAAAAACCAATTTCTTCTCTCCTGACTTGGACAGAATTGCAGTTTTCTTAGGTAACAACTTCAAAACAGAAAAAAAAGGTGACTCAAAAAAATATTTTTTTTTTTTCTCTACTGGACCTGTCTTCTTGTCATGAGGTGGGAGGCAGTGGATGGGACTTTATTAGGAAGAGTTTTGGAAGACTTTTTTTTTCCTTTATGCACACTAGTGTTCTTTGGTGGAGTCCACCTTTGCATCATTCCTGCTGGTAAGGGCAGAAATACTATTCCCTTTCTTTTGTTTACTGTTCCAAGGTTATCCCTTTGCTCCTCTCCATGTATATTTTCTTTGCACTTCATAAGTTCTGGGATTGCTCATTTTTCAAGAGACAGGTCAGTTCTAAGGCTACATTAGTATTACAAAAATATTTGCTTTATGCTCCTCTGATTTATGGGGAGACAAGAGAGCTGAATATCCAGGGATACATGTAGACAATTCTGAATAGTAAAAGAAGAGAAGGAAACTGCATATGAAAACAACAATAAATGAGGGAGTGATAAGGTAAGCTTATATTACACAGAAGTTTCAGGTTTTTGATGTGTTTGAATCTATCAATCACAGCAGGCTATACAGGGAGAGACCATACTGTTCACAAAAAAAAATAATAAATCCATATGAGAAGAATGCTAGAAATAAGAAATAAAAATTCAATGTCCCTGCCTCTTTCCCTCCTTCCCAAACAGAAAAGCTGTGGACTGAGTTAATTTTAAACAAACAATAGTTCCCACATTTTGTATTTAGTCTTCTGAGTAGGTAATTAATCAAGTATTTATTATTTAAAAAAAACCTCCAACCCAATGCAATTCACTGAAGCATCACCTGCCAAATTTCAACTACATTGTTTAAGAGGTTGATCTGAGGGACATATATGCCTGTCCTTGCTAACTAAGCCTCCTAGTTTTCAAGATACTGTGCTTCCACTATGTTAGTAAAACCCTGTTTCAGCAGCACCCAGATATATGCCCCCTACCTTGAGTACTAGACTTAAGGTCTGGAAAGAACAGGATTTTCTTTTCTTTATATATGATTGTCTTCAGCTCCCTGGCCTTCTGCAGGATTCAGTCCTTATCCTTTAAGTGTATCAGTCAATCAATAGCTATTCTGGAGAGTACAGCATTTGCCTCTGACTTTGAATTGTAATCCTCTGAGCACATCAAAAAACTCTTGTGTTCTCTGGGGTATTCAACTGCAGGATTTCTGCCAGCCTTGCCTCTAGCAGCAATAAAGATTCTTCCTCTTCTTACTTTCTAAGTAATGTGACCCTCAGGTTTGGGCCAAACTCCATTTGCGATAGGATTATTAAGTGGTGTGCATAGCTAAGTAATAGAGTTGCTCATTTTGGACCCTTACTTTGAGAGGCTGGCAACAGTTTCTTCCCATACCGTACAACAGATGAGCCCATGAAAACGCTGCCAGTATGGCTGTGCAGAAGTTCTTGGATTTCAGCTTTTTAGGCCAGATCATTAGCTACCTTTTGTCAAAAATCTTCAGGTAGTACTACCTGGTCCAAATACTGCTTTCCACTTCAGTAAGACAATGGTACGAACTGGTATTTTTATACCAAGGTGACCAATAACAAAGCTGAATTTGCAGGATCTGTTTTATGTAAAGTTAAAATTAGTTCTGTTGCAATATGAGTAGTTTAAGAAAGTGAATTAAGATGAGATATCTGTAATTCCCATAAAACCTTTATTTCTAAGCATGTTTGGTCTGTGAGTTGCTCATTAGTAAGATGAGAATGGTGTTCCACTAGGAGCAGCTTGGGTTTATACTTTGTATGCAATCTCTGTGCAATGTTTTTGTCAAGGGACACAAAATAAATACTAAACAAAGACTTAAATAAAACTATGAAATACATGTGATGCCCATAAAGTTGAAATGCTGGCAATACCTAGTTGATTTTTTTTGTAGTATTCCGGAATATGGATTCTGTAAGGAAATCCTTACCATTTGATTGCCATTCTGGAGGACGTCTTTCCAAAGCAAGGAAACCAATTCTAGTTCTCAGGAGTCTGATGGAAACGTTTACATCTTTCACCAGACTCCTTTCTCTGTTCAGCACCAGTGAAACTCCAAAATCAGCTACCAGGTTCCCAGGCACAATCCCAGCTCTTGGATACCCTGGGCACTTCAGTACATAGTGCCTGTGAAGCATATGCCTTGAACTTGCCCAGATTTGTACATTGCTCACTAAAGTCAGCAAACACAACAAAAACTGTGAGCAAATCTGAAATGAGGTGGGCTTCACTGCATTTGGAATTTTTTTATTGCGGGTGTGGACAGCTCTAATACAAAGGCTGACATTAGTCTTCATTTCATATTATGGTACTGTGCAAAATGGAAAGAAGAAACCTAAACGTTTTAAAGAAAGGGACTATTTTTGCACTCTAACAGAGGTAAGGGAATGCTGGAAAACCTAGCATTTTCTTTGAGTTGTCAAATATTTACCTACTTCCACAATGTAAGTTGTGGCATAAAAAATATTTTTCCAGACTGGTTTCTAGGACATCTCTACTTATTATTTTCTTGAGATTTATTAGTGTATCCTGTAAAGCTTAAGACAGAAAGTATGCTAATTTACATAAGTAAGAGAATTAATATGATGTTAAAAGGATCAATTAGTTAATTGTTAAAACACTGAACTGCAAAGACGCTCATAGGATTTTCAAGGCACCAAAAAATCATGTATTCCAAGCACAGTATTACCATAGCTTATTTAGAGACACTGTGCCTTTATATTTTCAACATATTACCTTATTAATTTAACTTTAGGACTCGAACTATGTGAACTCTTTTCACTGAAATGCAAAACCATGCAAGGCACAGTAGGGTTTAGGATTTCAGTGCATACTGAAACATTAGGGCATTCAGAAATCTTCAAGGCTGGGCCAACACTACCTTCCTCCCCCAACTTAAATTAAAGTTTTAAAATAAACTTTTACCTGCTCAAGTCATAGTTCCCTAAGTGGAAGCAACATGGACATGGTAGAGATTACACCACTGCTATTTAACCCTGCTCAGGGCTGCCTGTGTGAGCAGGACAACAAAAGGAAAAGGCCAGCACGTACTGCTAAGACTGATGGCTGAACAGTGTGCCACTGTGAGAGGTATTCTGGAGAAGCATTGCCCAAACAAACACAATGACAGCTTGGCTTGTCTGGTGAGAGCAATTTCTCATCAAAACGTGGGAGAGGCTCCTTCTCTCATCTTCTTTGGAAGAAAACTCCCATCTCTCACTGCATTTGCCCAGAGGACACATGCTGCTTTTCTCCCTTTTCACATCAGTTTGATATTTAGTGAGGAGAAAAGGAAGGGAAGAGTTTACCACCCACACTATCATCATGGCATAAAATCTTCTCACCAGTTTGCCATATTCCCCACTGTTCCTCTTCCCTCTTGTAGAGCTGAGTACTTGCCATACAGCACTGTGCTAAACTAAACTCAGTTTTGGGAGAAAACATAATGTTTCACTTATTATGTTCCTTATCTCCTAAAAAAGATAATTTCATGCCAAATTTTCAGAAGCACAAGGTAGCTGGGCGGTCCCAATATTTTATGAAAGGAGGCTAGGTGGGGAGTTGAAGATTAAAGCTCCTGTGAATTTTGTCATCACTTTTATACAGCAATATTTTTACCCTACAGGTACCAGTTTGGAAATTATAGTGCCATAACAACTTATTCAGACCTAAGAGTTAAACATGGATATGAATATTGAAAAGAGAATCATTGGGAAATTTATAAAAAGTGACTTGTTTTCCCTTTAAAACATACAGCATTAGGAAAGTTAGGACCCTTCCCTCCTCCCTTCCCCCGTCCTTCAGCAGGAAAACTCCTAATATTAAAGCTGGTTGACAAAGATCCTTTCAAATACACTCTGATGAAGCCACATGAATGCACAAAGATGGTGTGTATCTAAAAGCAGAACTGACTCCTGTAATAAATCTGCCTGCTTGAAATTTGTGAGCTATTTTCATGGAGACAAAATTACCACAAGCACACAGTAGCTAATTTCCTAAATGCAATAATGTGGTTATTTGCCATAATGGCCACAGGCACTGCATCAGTCCACATTAAAGACTAAGAGGTTAATCATTTTGAGTTTAAAAGAAGAAAAACCTGACTGGCTTGCTTTTGAGTTACAGGACTGTAAAATGCATTTGAAATCACCAATTTCATTTTTTGTGGCTTTATAACTTTTAAACAGACACATTTGCATTTATGTATTTATTTATTAAATCTTTTCCTGCCTGAGACCACATATGCTCTGTATGTGTAATTTTATAGGTCAGTTATGAACTTCTATAAAGAGGTGTGAAATGAAAATATTGACAGCTGAGTTTGCTGGCACAATTATGACATTCTTCAAAGTAAAGGTCAAAACACTGAAAATCATGGATATTCCACAGCTCCAAAAATAAACAAAAACATCCGAACAAATGTTAGAATTTTCCTGGAGGTTTTAGTATTTCTTTAGCTCAACCACTTTTAAATCATGCCATTTGCCTTGCCAGACAGGCAAATGGTCTCGTTTGTTTGTCTTCCTTTCCACCGCTTTTTCAGAAATATACAGAAAGGACAAAATCAGGAAACAAACAAAAAATCCTCTGTTGAAAGGAAAGCTGTAACACACAGATGTGTGATTTTAGGAAAGCAAGGGGCAGAGCCCTTTTGACAAGTTTTCTCCAGGACTGGCAGGGAAATAAGCACAACTGGGAGGCCTGAGCTGGCTGAGAAAGAAGACTGCAGAGCAAGGACAAGAAACTACCCTCACCAGCACAAGGCCCACAGCAAAAAGTTACAATAATGTAAGCTAGGTTAGTGCCTCACCCTCCAACACTCTCAGCTTTGCCTTTTAGCTTGGGGAAAAACTTGATCACCAGCACGCAGCCTGGGTGAAGGCAAGGTCTGTGTAAGAAAAGGAACAAGAAAACTTCCCCTGCCACCACCTACCTGCTGGGAAACAGAGACTTCAACCACAAAACTTGCCCAGTAGTGGGGCAGAACATGTTACATGTTTAATGTGCAGAAACCCTCTTATGGTAACCTATAGAGCCATTCCACTTCTTCCCTATAAAATGTAGTGCAGCACTCTGAGCAGATGTGTCTTTAAGCAGCAGAATGGCAACAGGGATGTCATCGGGTGGTGTGGTGGGGAAGGCACCAGATGGAAGGGTTAGTCAGAAACTTTCTGTGAATATTTATGGCTCTGTTGAACTATCACTTGAAATTAAATCCCAACCCAAATGAAGCCTATGGGATGCTTGGCTTTCAAGGGTAGCAGGTCAACAGACCAAATAAACTTTAATGTGGATCGTGATCAGTTCAAGAATGTTTTCCTGGAAAAACATGGGATGGGATTCATCGACCCGGGAAATTCCTCCCAGTTGCATGCTCAGCATGGCCAGAATTTCAGCCCTGGCTCCTGGCCATCCCCATGTCAACGTTTGTATTTTTTTTTAATTAAAATTGTTCAGGGCACAGTCAGATGTACTGTGGCTACAGCTTAACTTGATTAAGAGGTCGCTGTCCTCATCTGCTCACCCCCTCCTCTGTCTCGCTTCTACTCCCACAACGATGCCAGCACAACTGTATAAGCAGTGACACCTTCACTAGCTTCTGTGAAAAAAAAAAGAAGTGTAACAATAAAACAAAAAGCCTAAAATGTATGCAAGTTAGCACAGGTTATTCTCACCAGTTACAAATGCAGTAAAGCCAGAAAATCTGAACCAGCTGAGAATGTGCAAATGGAATCACTCATCTCCTAGTCCAACCAGCTGCAGCACAACTAGTATGTCTATCTATGCCCTTTCACCAAGGGTTTAACCTGATTTAACTATGAGCAGTGTTTTCAAGTGATATAATAAATTCAGAGATACTGTGCAGTGGTTCTGGCTTTGTTTTAGTGTAAGTCATTTGAAAACTGAGATTTAAAGTAGACTCAAATAAGCCTGAACAACAGCTTGTGTGGTTTTGAGTGGTGAAACAGTGTTTTTAGTGTATGCTGCTCTTCCTCCCCTCTGCCAACGCTGTGATGTATGAGTGCATAACCCACACAAGAGAGCAAGGGGCACCCCTTAAGCATGAGAGAACACAATGATTCAGGTGATGGTTTTTATTCAGTTGCCCAGTACGTTAATATGTGAAACCTGTCTCATCAATACCAAGATCCAAGTATGAAATGTATTCCAGGACTTGATGATTGCAGGCATTACGCAACATTAACAGGTCCTCGAAATCTATCTTTTGTTGCATGAGTAACAAGCCCTGAACAACGATCGAGTTGATGTCACTCTGCTTTTTCGCACTATGACAGCAGAATTTCACACAGACCTTCAAGTGTAGTAAAACAATTTACTAGGTAAATGAACAAGCAGAACCATTAGTCTAGTTGGAGAAAATAAAAGCAGACAAGCCTTTCTGAATCAAACAGGCAAAGCTGAAGTCAGGAAACATTTTTTCAAATAATAGAACTGTAAGTGCTTTGATGAATAATTTTTCAGCACAGTCTAGAATCTAAAGATCACCCAAACATAAAAAAAATTAAAAGTATTATTCACATAAAGCCCAGATATGATCTATTAGTCTTCTTGTAATAGGATAGCCTGTAGGTGCTGGCAAAACTGTTGAAGACAGCAATTATCAGGAAATTATCAGTACCTGGGAAACCAAAATCATCATGGATCATAATGTCTAAGGAGCTATTCATCACTTAAGTACCACGTGTGCCAATAGCCCAGACACTGCTGTAGTATCTAGTAGAGTTTCTTTGGCTTTACTCAGAATGAATAACTTCCGCTAAGCTGTTGAAAGGATCTCGTGGTCCTGCATGAAGTTCCATGAGCTGACAAAAATTGCTGGAAAAGAAGGAAAAGATCATTGTAAAAGCACTTATAGGATAGTTTAAAAATTAATTTTCAGCAGTTGGGGAAAAATGCTTGGCTGACAGAGCTGAAAATCGGAATCCTCTGTTTAGCCATACAGCAGATAAAACATTACCAACCATTATGCAAGATCCACTTTGCCTGTTCAGCATCACTCTGGCCTAATGAACTAGACGAAAAGATTGAAAAACGTAGAGACTGCTGCAGGAAGGGCTCTGACTCTCAGGCTGGTGCTCAGCCTTGGTGTCAGCTTGGGTCTGAGGCTCTTTATGAGCACTCCCAAGAAGAACGCCAAATGGCTGCGGGTTCTGGTTTTGGAAGGGGACTGACGACCAACTCGTTACGCACAAGCCACAGAGGGACAGCTGTTGTATGGAAATGACGTTTAGTTAACAGGCGTAGTTGACAGACTGCAACAACTGGCAAATTATTTCATAGGGTCTGACTGAGAAGAGAATCTGAGGACAGTTGATGAATGACAAAAGGGAACAGCAGGTGGGGTTTCATTCAGATTAATCCTTTCATGAGGCAGACCCTTAACTGCCCTTCAGTAACTCGTTAAGGCACACACCGCAAGCTGATCCCATTTAACTTCAACATCAACTTTAAAAAATAACGAAAGTAGAGACGCTCTGAGAGAACACTGTAAAAGGCTTTAAGTGAATGGTGTGCACAAGAAGGGTATGAAGAACTCTGATTCTGACAGACAGCATTTGTACCTCCAAATGTTTACAAATACAATTATCTAGGGTAGCAGTAGAGCACTTTCAAATTTGAAGGCAGCTTTTCAAAGTTGGGCTTCCTGCTGTGGGTAATAAATATGAAAAAAACAAATGCCTTCTCCTTTCCTTATTCCATGTTTCATCCTTGTTTCCTTTCCCTTCATCAGCGTGCAGAAGGGTGCAACAGGTCACCAGGTTTTGAGACTTTCCCTTTAAGACTTTGCAATCCAGAAGGTAAAGAGAGTGAAAGATTCTAGTTACTCTGAGATTGACCATTAATGAGAAAAGTTGAAAAAACCAAAATGCACCATCTTTGAAGTTCAAGACTCCTTTTAATGACTACTAATCTTAAGTGCAGGGTTGCCTCTGGTAGCTCTAACTGTGCTGGAACTGGACTATACTAGGATTGAACTCTTGCAGAGTAGACGTTAATTCCCAAAATAGCAGGTATGTGGCTTGCTGATGTGCTCTAAAATGTGACATGGAGAAATAAAGGCAAACGGAAGAAGTTAGGAGGAATACACTTGAAGGAAGGGAAAAAAAGCAGTCGTAACTTTGTGGATGTCATTGCATTTTACTCCATGAGGATGCGTTAGTCAATGTCAATCCCAACAAAAGAAAAATCCCTGCCTCCTCCTCATTAAGCAACCCTGCAACACACAATCCAGCATGGAAATTTCAGTCATATTCATCAGCTTCAATAAATGCCACCAAATCCTTCTTGATGATGTCTGGAGAGAGAAAGAGGAAACAGACAAGCTAAGTATCTGCAGGAAACAGGGCAAATGATAGGAAGTTGAAAAAAAGTCATTTACCTGCACTGCCAAATAAGAACAGATGGTGAGATCCAAGGGGAGATAAACATTAAAGACTGGAAACCAGGCAATTCATCCTGCCAGCTTTCAAAGATCCAGTACAGCTGAAAAACCTAAGAACCTTATAACAGCAATGTTAAACAACAATAAACAAGAGTATAGGGCAGGTAAAATGGAGTGAACATGCTGAGCAGAGGGAGTTGAATGCTTTCGACAGCAAGCCCATTAAGGGTTCTTGAAGTCAGACTGCAAGAAGTCGCCAAGCAGAAAAATATTAAGGAAGGATAAAGAGAAAAGGCAAATTGTGTGGTAGTGTATGGAGCAAAACCAGCCTTGTGTTGAGATATTGAGCAATCTCAGCAAGTATTTCAAAAAGCTCAATGGAAAAATAGGGTCATTTTGAATTTCAAGGCAGTGGATAACTTTAGAAGAACCCCAATTTATTTATTTATTTATTTATTTATTTTTAAAAATAAGGTCTCTAATATAGATCTACAGACAGTAAAACACAAAGAAAAGCTTTTTGACAGTGCAATACTTGGCTCCACATAACATTTTTCAGGCCCCTTAAGCGTAAATGTTGGCTTCCTGCTACTAAATTCTTCTGGCCCATGGAGTACAGATGTCATAAAGGAAAGGTCCAAATTTTTCAAGGTCCTCACACAGCTGCCATTTTGCTCAAAGAGCAGGATTTCTGTATCAGAGCCCTCCCTCTAAAAGCTCATCAGATAACCTGAAAAGCTGCCCTGGAAAGCTCCGAGGGTATTAAAAGGAGATTGTACATACAGTTGGAAACTTGGCTTGGCATTGAACAGCTGTAGCTACTGCTTTTTTTCCTCCCTTTTCAATTGCATTGCAATCCAAAGCAGTTAAGACTCCAACCCTGGGGCAGAGTCCAGTTGTGCCAAACAGGAGGGAGGTCTCAGATCCAGCCTGGAAAGCCTGGATCAGCTGCACCAGTGAACAGTGCCACCCAAGCCAGGAGTGCACACCAGCAGTCCCTCTGTGAAGGACAGCACTAGAGCATGATCTGCACACTACGTGCCCAGTACAAACAATAGAAAAGGAAAACAGGAACATTTTCACAAGGTTGCCATATTAATTTTAGTGTTAACACATAAACCTCATGTTTGAACTACACCTGCTTTGACTTTGTTAGATTACTAGCATGCTTTAGCCAACACTTTGACAACAGATACATTTTATTTGAACATGAAAAAGCCTTCTAAGTCATCAAACTGAACTGGAATAGTTGAGACATTTAGAGGTTAAGAGAATAGATAGGAGCGAGACATAAATATAGTGTAGTTCCGTAAGTCCTTCCATTTTCTGGGCAAATCAGGTTAAATAATTATAATTAGAGACATGCAGAGGGCTTCTAGTGTAGCCGCTGGAGTGAATACCAGTTGTATCTTGGAAGTCTTAAATATTTGTAATCTGAAAACAGAGCCATGATAAATGGTAAAAATAAAATAAAAATGTCCCAGATTCTCTCATTCCCAAATGAGATTTCCTTCTGCACCTTAATTAAGCAGATGGCCAAACTTCAGCCAAATAGCATCTCCTGATTCTAGCTCGTGTCCCTTTTTCCAGGTTCCTGACCCTCCTTTTCAAACAACCAGCTGTGCTCAGGCAGCAGGAGGTGCTCAGGGGCAATCTCAATGTCCTCTTGACACAGATAAATTTTCTTTATGACCACCGAGATCCCCATTATAGATGGTAAAGACAGGATTTCAGATGCTTTCTGTACCACTGTGGTGCCACAGCAAATTGATCAAGAGGAGAACAAGGCGACCCTCGGTTGTTGTGCCCAGGAAGCATTTCTCTTTTGCTCTACAGCACCTGGAAACTCCTCCTGTTCTGATGCCCATTTATCTCATTCTGTCCTCCCTTGCCTTATGAATGGTTACAGGGTGAGCTTTGACATTGTTGTCTGAGGAAAGAGATTTTGGCAGGAGTTAATATGCCTTGGGCAGAGAACAGATAAGCTCCTTGACCCCTCCCTGTGCTGCAGTAGAATGGCTGGGAATTTAACACCTCTGTGAAACAAGCACACTCCAGAGTCCACAGTAATATTAAACATTTATTTAACAATACTCCCTTAAGTTTCTAATGAAAATAAATTTACTAAGCAATCAAAAATCAACACCAATCCTTGCCAAAATAAAAGGAAAGAAAAATTTGGCTGGAGTCCCTGGGATAGTGTTACAGACATTTCTTTTCTAAACGTCCCTCTCTCCTCTTTAATTGGCTTTTTGGCAATTTTCAGGAGATTATGCATTCTCCACTCAGTTATGGAGACTCTAGACTAAAGCATAAGAACCCACAGGTGAAATGATGGAAGGCAACCTGATTTCCTGCCTTTGTTTTCTCCCAAGGCATGATTTTTCCAGTGTGCTGAGGGCAATATGCCCTAAAAGGCTGTTCTTTGGCAGAATGGAAGGGGTAACCTTGAGGTAGGAGACCTGAAGTTATGCTTGCCGTCAGGGAGTGTAGCTTCCCATTTGCAAGCAGAGACGAAAAGACCCATAACACAAAAGAACTCTAGAATAGTCTGGTTAAAACTAATTGGTAGCAGTTGTCTGAGAAAACTGGTAAAGACAGAAAGTCTTCTCATAAGCTTTTGCTCCAGCCTTTATGGCTTGCCTGAAGTGTTGAAGGCTCATCGTAATCACATACATAGACTTCTTTTTCCTTGTCACTGGAGACTTCTCTCCCTTCACCCTGCGAAGTGTGGTGACAGAACAATACCACCTTTTGGGAACCCCCCTCTGGAAAGTCTTCTGTTAAACTTGCAAAAAGCCAAATTAGCTACCCCCTTTTTGTAACACTCCTTTTTTTCTGAGTTTCTTTAGTCTACCATGTTCTATTTTTATCTTTCTTTTACTGTGACTGATCAGCCCAGGGTGAACAGAAATCTTCACTAGTAATGAAGAACAAAAAAAAAGCTATACAGAAATCAACGGGGGTGATTTATTTATTCCGAATAGCCCAAAAAAGGCAGAAGAAAGTGAAGATGGGGAATTCTGTCGTTATGGAATGCCAGATTTTAAACGGTATCTAGACAACAGAATCATATATAAGAATTAGAGGGGCTTTTAATACTAACAAGACAACTGCATTCAGATCACTAGTTATGTATTTTCTAACTCTTCCTGAAATCTGCCTATCTGCTGCTTTTCATGCCTGAATAACCTTAAAAGCACATCTCCAACTGCCCTGTGTAGACAGGATGAAGAACAGCGTCAGTGTTGATGGAAGTTGTTTGTTTGTTTTAATTTATCCATGTAAGGAAACTATCTATCATCACCAGAGCAACCATACACAAACAAAGAAGGCAGTCGTGCATAGGCCTCCATGAAATATAGTCCTGCGTGTGTACGTGCACCATGTACACGCATTCACCACCCCACCAACCCCACCCCCAGCTTTTTTCATAAGCCGGTTTACGTGAGAGAAAACACCAAGGAAACTGTAAGCATTGGGCAAAGTGAGGCTTTTTTGGCACACAAAGAAAAACCTTAGCTGAGAAAACACTCTGGTGTTGCCTTGCTGCTGCCGCCCTCCCTTTCCTCATGTGTCGTGTTTCCCAGCCTCTGCTTTAGATTACATTAAAACTCCAGATCTGTAAATGGCCTGGGGGAGGAACATGCTCGCGTTTCCTTCTTCTCCCGATTCAGGAATACAAATTAATCTACAGGAAACAATTGCTTGAGCAATTTAGAAATGGTGTGGGCAAGAGTCCACACATTTCCCTTACAGTAGCAAGCAAGAAAAAAGGGAGGGGGCGAAAGCAAGAGAATCGCAGGCTGCTATTGTGCTACTCCCCGCCACACTGTATTGATAGCATTCATTTCAGCTTCTTAGCAAGGTTAAGCATGATAACTGAAAATGTTCATAGCATTACAGTACTAATGCAGCTGCATTGTAGTTCTACACTTGGTTCCAACACGATGAAATTATCAGCTATTTAAAAGCCTTTTTCAGCTATTCTGACTGCAGTACTTTAATCCATACCATAATGCAAATGCAACGCCTGTCACACTTTTTCCTCTGTTGAGCGTCGAATAAAATTTTATACTGAATTCTACAAAACACTTCCTCACGGGGCAAATACCTTTTTCTCCTATTATAGAATTATGAAGGCATCTAAAAAAAATAATATATATATATATATTTAAATCTGGCACCTGTTGAAAATATTTGGCTCATAAACTTGTAGCAAAAGACATGTCAAGTGAAAGGTAGAGTTACACTGAAAAGAAAACATTTTCTGTCAGCACAGCCTAAGCAAAAATACTCTTGATGTTTCCCACACCACAGCTTTGTGCAGATTTATTTATTTTGTGTTGTGTACTGTGTGGGCAGCATAATTTGACATAGTGAGAAAACTAACAATTTTATGGTAAAGTAGATTTCTCAGAAAACTCCAGTCAGTTTAGAAAGCTAATCCATTGCAACAGAAACCTCCAAAAGGAAATGTAATAGCAGACAGAATGCGTAACAGTTGCCCCTTCACCCAATCCAAAATATAAATGGAGAAAATAATGAAGATATAAAAAAAAAAGAATTTAACAGCCCACCCCTCTTGCCCCTTCAGCATCCAAGGGCAGACATTCGAAGGGAATTCAGGGGCTATTAGGTGCCTGTTTTCCACAGTGGTTTTGAGAGTGATAAGTAAGTAGCTGGGCTCTCATATCTGTGGTGCCTAGAAATTCTTGTTGAAGTTTCAAGGGACTGAGTTTCGGCACTTTTCCAAGCTTATATTCAACTCCTGAAGCATACACAGAAAAAGCTTTTTTTCTGTTTAAAAAGAACCCACCCCACCCTTAACATCAGCACCAAACTCATCCATTGCCTCTGAGATTTTATCAGACTAATAAGTTAAATTAATATTGGATTCTACTAAATTACTAGGTATCTTTTTGTTTAATATTCAGAAGAAAAACTCAAGTGGTAAGAATTACATGGCACCAAGGGCAATGTGTTTATTCAGGGATTTATGTACAAGCAAGAGAGATTGAGGCAGGGAAAAGCAGAAGGATAAGGCCCTAGGAACCTAGGAAAACAACAATTAAGGTTTCTGGAGCAAACATTTGGCTGCATCTGCAATATTATTTTTGTTCAAGCAACAGTGAGGTTTTGAATTGAATCCGTTGAGCTTCCCCACCTGCCATGCCTTGCTTTGGTCCTCACAGTGCTTTTGGTGTACTTGTACTACGTTCCTCCCCGAGGAAGTTCAGCCAGAAGTTTCACTCCAGGTGCAAACCTATTAACATTGTGGTGGGTTGACCCTAGCTGGGGGTGAGGTGCCCACCAAAGCCACTCTGTCACTCCCCTCCTCAGCAGGACAGAGGAGAGAAGATATAATGAAAGGCTCATGGGTTGAGATAAGGACAAGGAGAGATCACTCACCAGTTACTGTTATAGGCAACACAGATTAAACTTGGGGACATTAGTTGAATTTATTACCAATTGAATCATAGTAGAGTAACGAGAAACAAAACCAAATCTTAAAACACCTTCCACCGACCCCTCCCTTCTTCCCAGGCTCAACTTCACTCCTGAATTCTCTACCTCCTCCCTCCAAGCACCACAGGGGTATAGGGAATGCGGGTGGCGGTCGGTTCATCACACATTGCCTCTGCTGTTCTTTCCTCCTTAGGGGGAGGACTCCTCACGCTCTTCCCCTGCTCCAGCGGGGGATCCCTCCCATGGGAGACAGTCCTCCATGAACTTCTTCAATGTAGGTCCTTTCCATGGGCTGCAGTTCTTCACAAACTGCTCCAGTGTGGATCCCATCCATGGGGTTCAGTCCTTCAGAACAGACTGCTCCAGCAAGGGACCCCCATGGGGTCACAAATCCTGCCAGCAAACCTGCTTCAGCGTGGGCTCCTCTCTCCATGGGACCACAAGTCTTGCCAGCAGCCTGCCCCAATATGTGTTTCTGATGTGGTCACAGCCTCCTTTGGGCATCCACCTACTCCGATGTGGGCATCCTCCATGGGCTGCAGGTGGACACCTGCTCCACAGTGGACCTCCATGGGCTGCAGGGGGATAGCCTGCCTCACCATGGTCTTCACCATGGGCTGCAGGGGAATTTCTGCTCCAGTGCCTGGAGAACATCCTCCCACTCCTTCTTCACTGACCTTGGTGTCTGCAGAGTTGTTTCTCTTATAAAGTCTCACTCTTCTCTCCCATCTGCTGTTGCACAGCAGTTTTTTCCCCTTCTTAAATATGTTCTCCCAGAGGCACTACCACCATGGGCTTGGCCTTGGCTAGCAGTGGGTCCATCTTGGAGCTGGCTGGCATTGGCTCTGTCGGACATGGGGACAGCTTCTGGCATCTTGTAACAGAAGCCACCCCTTTAGCTCCCCCACTATGAAAACCTTGCCACGCAAACACAGTACAGACGTCCAGCCTGTCACAGGAACACAAACATCTGAGTCAAAGACTGGTGCTTCAGACATCTTTGAGTCATGTGCGATGAGAATATTTGGTTTGAGGAAATAGACTAAACTTAGTTTGACTAAAAGCCACAGACCACATAGGGAACAAATATTGGGAACTCAGCATCAGCTACATGAATCTATTGCTGCACTCTGGTTGCATCGAATTACTGTTCACGTAGGCATAGCCTCTATCCTTCAAAATATACATCTTCCCATTCAGGCCTGTCACCTCTAGCCAGAGTTAACCAAGAGGCTTCTGTGTGGACAGACTTCTTCCTAGCCTTATACTGCAGTTTTCATTTGTAAAGTTGACCTTTTGCTTGGATGGACAGTTTTCCTTTTTATATCTGATGTGTACACCAGGGAATGCAATCAGGAGATTTCTATTGATTGCTCTCAAGCAATTTAGTTCTGGTCATGGTTGTACTGGATTTGCAATTATACTGAGGAGAGGTATTATTGACTCTGCCTAGTAATTACCAGGCTGACATCAGATTCTGCTCTAGCTGAAACTAACTTACATCTCTCTGACCAAGTTACCATAATGAGATACTGCTATTTTTTTTTTTTCCTAAGCAAAAGCAAGCTTATCATTTTGTCTTCTAAGGAACATAAGGAGGGAAATTTAACACCATATTCCTTTAAAGAGAGTCATGTGTACTTACAGCAGAGGATACATTTAACCTTAATTAGAAAAGGTTTGGGGATCTGGGATATTCTCTAAGTGCTAGTATATTTGTAGAGAAGCACTGCCAAAGCGTATGCAAGCTGAGGAAAGTTAGATCAGCTGTTATTTGAAGAAATTTAATAGCATTAAGCTGGACTTCTCTGGAGGCTCATCCTACATACTTGGAGCCATAGTTATCAGCTAAAATGCTTTAAGAATCATATTGGCATCCTTGCTGCATGAGCCCTGCGATAAAAATGAGAAACCATGTCGTTATTGGGAGTTCAGACATCTACATGGCACCCTTTCTCACATAAATGGCAGGAAAAAACACATTGTAGCCTGGAACAACCTTTTTTATGATCATACCAGGACTTTAAAGTTCACACTGGCATGTGTATTGCACATACACACTTTACCAAAAGTAAACCAAAGCAAATTAAACCTTCAGCTACAACTTTTGCATCATTCACAGCACTCCTCCACAAAAGCTATGAAGACCAGAAGCTGATGCTGCACATGGCTTTTCCAGTTTGCTTATTACTGTTTGCTTGGCAGTTACCCATGCAGTACTTCTGAGGAACAATGGCTGGTATGTGGAGAAGTAACCTCTATTTCTAAATCACTGCCTTCTTTTCACCCTGTCATGTAAAACATCTGAGTGACTTATCTGCTGTCTTAGAGATCAACTTTGGGCTAGGCTGTAGCTCAGGCAGGTGCAGGAGGAGAGTTTGGAAGTGGACAAGGACTTAGAGGAAAGGTGCCATGTGATTGAAAACAGCAGAGCTGATCCCTATGGAAATCCAAGCCAGAAAACACCACCGCAGAGATGAAAAGGCCTAGCAACCGCAAACACACAAATGTGCGTATCCACCACTCAAGAAAACTCTGGCTGCTTCAATCCCCCCCAGCCCCGTTCTGTCAGCCGGGGCGCATTAGTGTACAAACACCTCCTAGCACCTCGTAAACAAGGCAGCAGCACCTATACCTTGCATGCAAGTGCCAAGCTATTTTGTTTCCTCACTCCTGTGGTCAAGCTTTAGGGATTTCTCCAACGATGCAGAGATATTTGGTCTGTCAACAAGCAGAGCAGGTGGATCCTTCTGGCGCCAGCCCTGGATGTGGAACGGGTTGTGAATGCCTCTCTGGAGCACAGGAAACTAGTGACAGGGACAAAGGAGGTCCTGCAGAGAGCAGCCCAAGAAGCAGCCAAGCTTCAAAGCAAAATTTGGCAGGCGTGTTTGTTGTTATTTGAGTTAACTACAAAGGGAACCCCAGGGAGGGGGGGAAATCTGGAGCAGATCCAGCATGCGCATGTGCTGTGCGAGGAGCAGGGTAGGAATGCCATTTTCCAAATGCAGAATGTATAGGTATGCGTACACAAGAGCACACACACACATACATGCATAACTACTCACTGCATTTTCCTAGAGTCAGAAAATAGCTTATGTCTTGGCCCCGTATTTGTTGCTGCCTGTGACATAAGCACCGTTGATGAGAACAACAGTGCTGTGCATTGCATTTTGTAGAAAACAGACTGATTTTGTTGTGAATTTGGCTTACAGTGCTTAGCACTTCTTGTGTTGATAAGGTTTGTGTATTTTTCTTGCTGTCTCTGCAGTGAAATGGGAATGCCCAGGCTTGGAGCTTCTCAGATTGCCCCGTTTCGAGTGCATACTCCCACAGACACCCATCATCCGTGCAGAAAGCATGCTGATGTTTTGCAGCTACTCCCTAGAAACACCAAAAAGTTAAGGCTCTGCGCATAATCCTCAAACCATGCTTTTTCTTTTTTTCCTCTATGGTCATCTTTGTGAGTATGCACAGAAAAGCTGATAAGTCTGTCATCTCCTTGGGGTAACATTTTCCAAAGCCTTTAAAATAGCTTTTAGAAATAGCCTGAACAAGAAGGAATCTAGCTCTCATCGCAAGTCAATGGCTGTGTTCATACTAGCGATTTTCTTGCAGTAGCTGAACCGAAACACTGAGGCAAAGCAATTGTAACTGAGCTCTTCGCATGTCCTTTATGATGGGGTGCAGTGGGGGGTGAGGGGGGAGATAATTCAGATTTAAATACTTGCGTGAAATATTCAAGCTAGTTCTCCTTAAAGTGGCTAATGTAGACATATGCTTCAGATCTTTATAATCTACACACTTCAGTTGCATTAGAATCCAAGGTCAATTTATAAGCCCTTGTTTGCATTGTGGAAAAATAGATGAAATGGCTGCTTCTTGTAATACACAACTGGCTGCTGCAGTAATCCTGGCAGACATTAAGTAGAATGGGGCATAAAAATTCTCAATATTTTTAGTGAGCAGCAGCAGGATGCTTCTACCTACTGTTCCAGGAAAGCAGTAAAGCAGTAAAAGGTTATATCATTTAGACTTCTGGGACCAAAAATGATCACCAGCCTAGTTTTTCTTGTAATTGCAATGTAATGAATAAAATTAACATCTTATAATGTGTCTGCACTATTGTTTCTCAAGTGGCACAGTGTAATCTTGTTTGTTTGGGATTTTTTTTTAACTCAAAATATATAGGTATGACACACTGCAATACTATGTCTTTTCCGTGCTCTGCCCAAGCAAAGTTCTTGAAATTTATTTATGTTACTTCCAGAATTTAACATGATTGAAACTAATTTTACTATCATTGTTAAATGTACTGAGCTCACACGAAGAGCGATTTTCCAAGGCTCATAACCTAGCCAAATCAAATCCATTTTTTTCTCTGGAACACACAAAGCGCATGCCTGCCCATTATGATCTCTTTCACTGCCAGGTTTTAACTTTCAGCCTCCAGCTGTTTTGGCCAGGGAGCTGCTTGACATAAAATAAATAAACAAATAAATGCAAGATTAAGATAATGAGTAAAGTGTACTCTCTCTGTTCTCCTCTGGTTTCTAAACAGCTTTTCCACAGTCTTGCTCCTCAGGAAATATCGCTTTTAATGCAGAAAGTAACCCTTTGAAATGCATAGCACTCAGCGTCATACCTAAGCAATTAAAAGTGGTTAGGCTAGTTTTATCATAGTTTACATCAATGACAAGACAATGTCCTTATGCACTTTATGAAATACAGCAGAGATGCTATTGGTATGATTTTACTCACTGTTGGTCAAAAATGTAAATAAAATATTCCTCTCTTTGTGCTCTAGCGTTCCCAGGTAATCAGCTACGGAAAGTTCAACATGAACGCAAAGCAATTTCGCAAAGACAGTTAGGAGCTGCACAGAGAACTGGCTTTACGACAACCTCTTTCTCTTCCTTCACAAAGGAAAGACAAAGTAAGGGTTCTGAACAAAAGCGGGACTAACTGGAAGATCTTAAAACCAGAGCAGCTCAGAGGCTGTGTAACGGGCAAAACTCAAGGAATGGACAAACTCATAGTTGCAAAGGAAATTGGTCCTAAACACCTTTAAAAAATAGGAGCTGGCCAAAATTGTGAAGTATAGCTAGGAAGGGCTGGCTGTCCAAATTCTATTAACTGCTTATATGTGTCCTGAATGTCATAAGTAGTTTTTCAGATGACCCTTGTCTCTACAGGTGGGATTTTCAGTTAGAATTAGCACAGACTTAAGATTCAGGATGCGGTGATAGAACTTCACACTCAAATTCTCTCCATTTCTTGTCAGATTAACAACACAATTAACAAATACTGAAGACAGTAATCACATCTTTTGTCTTCAGTTACGTATGTACTTAATAGCAAAGGAGGTCCTCATTATGTAGCCAACTGTCTTCTAGAAGTTTCAGTAATTTTTACCACTTGACCAGCAAATCAAATTCTGTTCTGAGCTACACCAGTACCAGTGTATCTCCATTGCAACTTTGCTGTGTGCCTGGCAAGCTACATAGGCTTAGACAAAATTCATATCAGAATTTGGATGCAAGGATTTGGACGCAGGAAAAAAAGAAAAAGAAAATTAAATCTGCTCTCTGAAGTAATTTGGTTATGCAGACAGACATAGACTTAAACCTCCCCACAAAATTGTTGCATGTACTCATTTAATTGGCTGTCTGGTAGTCACCTATCAGTCATATTAATCTGATTTTCAAGCTTATCGAATGTTTAACCCTTTGAAAGAGTTTCTTGTCTTGTGACCTAAATATATCTGTATTGTTGAGACAAAATGCTTAAAACAGCTCGACAGGAGCTTGAACCAGTGGTTTTCTGTCCTGCTAAATTAGGCTCCTGGTAGTTTTTTAGATACAGTATTTGCAAAAGAAAAATACCATCGCAACCCCTCTGATCATCTCCTAGGAAACAGTTTGGGGGGGATGGGGGCCAGACAAAAGGAAATCTGAAAAATGTCTAATTTGTGTTCAGATATACATGTGCATTCATACCTAGTTAAATAGATGTGAAGAGACAGATCTATGTACAAACATGCGTACCTCAGAAAGAAACAGAAAAAAACTGTGGATTTAGTTACCATAAATGTTTCTAAAATCAACCACTGAGTTAAGCTGCATTTAGTTCTCACGTGGGGAACAGAGAGGCCAGAAGTAGGCTGAACCCAAAATGTTGCTCTTGTCATAAAAGCTCAACTAGGCAGAAAGCTGGGAACATAACGGTTGACAAAGATAGAGCAGAGAGCTCCACAGCTTATCCTTAATTAGGTGTTGGCACTGGCTCTTGTCAAACAGGGGGAAAGAGTGTATGCTGAAGCACACTGACACACACAGACAGCACCAGTCACAGTTGGAGAGAATACAAAGTGCATTCAAGCTGGCATTGAAAGGGATTTAGATAAGTACTTGAGGTAACAAAAATTGAAAAAAGAGGATGATAGCAATGGAAGCTTTAGATGAATTGCAACGGAGTGCACCTTTATTACAGCTTATCAGTCTCCAGACAGCAACAAACCAGCCTTCCTAGTGCATTTCTCTTCTTGGTCTCCTGGATTAAAGGTCAAAGTAACTCAAATTTATATGTTCTGTCTCTCTTGCTGCTCGCACACATTCAGCACACATCTTTGTGAATTGGTATACCAAGGATGAAAGCTTCAGCTCCTCGAATATAACAAAGGCCTTTTCCTTTGTCAAAGAGGCTCCGTTTTCCCCCTCAAACAATTATTGTCTGGAAGAGGTTGCAAACAATGTGATATTAAAAGGTCACAATAGTACTGTTGGAATAAATACACATCTGGCAACGTGCCAGTCCTAATCCTTCTTGTCTAGAATCACTGTTCTATTTTACAATCATTTGACATATTCAAATAGCTAATATGTGGGTTTATTAATAATACATATAGGCAGTATCCTAACATACACAAAAGCTGTGTGTTTTCACAATGTGTATAAGCACTTCAAGCAATAAGCTGTGCACATTTAGCTACCAGATGGTAGTTCTTATCACAGATAAAAGCACATATATGTTACTATAACTACACCCTCAAAAAGAAAATGGTAAGAAAAAAATACTCTCCACATCACAGCTTACATTATCCATCTACTTAGGCAGAAAACAGCATATGTTTTACTGGTAGGGAAACGCAGTACTTGAGAGAAAAATATGATTGCAGAGGGGGAAAAAAGGTAGAAATCCAGGGTGACAGATTTAATGTGGATGTTCAATGAAAGGTTTGTTTGGTATAATAATAATAATAGAGTGCATGTGTTGCGATTAATGTATTTAATCTCTGAACCACACAAAACATGCAGCACAAGATGTGTCCATCTTAATCCTCTATCTATTTCTGTTTTTCAGCGCCACACGATCTGCACAGGAGGTCTGAAAGTGAGAATTTTAGGGAGATACTTTTCATTGGGATATCACAACATTTTGGTAAAAAAAAAAAAAAAAAGAAAAGAAGTTTATTTCATTCACTAAAAGCAATAGCTACATTAGACTAAATTGTCTTTATGACCCAATCTACATCCATTCAGAAGGTTATTAGGAATCCATAACTTTGTTTTCTGTGTTTTATACTTATTTCCTCTCATGCTTTCCATTTTAAAATGGCAAAAAACCCCCCACACCTACCCCAAAAATCTAAAAACTTTGAGTAAAGAGATTTCCATTTTCACAGAAAGATTCATCTCCTGCTGGAGTGCCACGTAAACATCTGTGGATGAGCAACCTTAAACGTATTTTGATGCAAAGCAAATTTAAGGGGTGCTGCCCCCAACACACAAATGCATAGACACACACGCACAGACACACACGCACACAGAGACACACATAGACCCCCTCTTTGCGGCTCCAGCGCGCTGCTGTTGTCGCTCGGCTCCATCGGCCGCCGCCAGCCCCGCGCTCCTGGCGGGCTGCCAAGCAATCTCCGTTTCCCAATGAAGCCCTGATTCCATCTGCTCCAGCAGCGCAATATATTCCACTTCAGGTCAAAAGCAGGGAGCCAGTAGTATTAACATTACACTAATCTGTAAAGACATTTTCACTAGGCTAGATAGGCTAATGTTACACGGAGCTTTTAAAGGCTGCGGGGATAAGGAACAGCAGTAATTGTCAGGGGAAGAGACAGTATGCAGAATATAGTCCAAGATGACAATAGATAGAGCATTGTCAGAACTGAATAAAACAATTACTTGCCGGGGAGATTAGAATTTGAATATGGATACAAGCTCACAACCAATTTCGTCTTTCGGGCACTTAAAAATAATTGCAAAAATATTTTCCCTTAATTGAAAGGAGAATCCTTCAATGTTGTGTTTGGAAAAAAAATGGGATATGGAAATAGGTCAATCTCAGCGCTACCTTCTGTAAGAGATAAACCTCGAGTATTTCAAAGCATCTAAGGTTGTTCTTTGAAAAGAAAGCAGATGTGTCTTTTGTTTCTGGAAATCAATATACACTACATATTTTGCAGATACAGTGGAATTGCGATCAAGCACTTCTGAAATATACATTGTTATATTTTCATTATTACAAGTGCTCAAGAAAACACTACAGCAATACAAGAAAAGTAGGTTAACGTACACAATTGAAATTCACTATTTGCCACCAGGAAAAAACAAAAAACAAGCCGAAAAAAACAACCCACAACACATTTTTCAGTTTCTCCCTAACACATTTCTAAGTAGTTCAAGATTCATGCCTTTAGGCACATCAGAAACCATTAAGAAGTACATTTCTGGAAATCATAATGTATAAAAATTCAATTTAGCCTGCTAGAGATTTTCTTTTGAGCTCTGAGGAAAAAAATATTTGGCTGGAAATGAACCGTCTGCAAATCCACACAATTAAGTATATGACTATGTTTTAATACACTTCAAACCATGTGGCACTGACATGAAAGATAACTTAAATAATAGAACAATAGAGATTCAGTAGATGGAAATACATTGTTCTTTAATTAAAAAAAATAATTGCTAAAGATCCATCACAGTTGTGTAACATTTCTCATACAAAAGTACAGGCTTCATTTATATTTTGCTAGTTATTAATTTCCACCCATCTCAGTCCTTCATCTGCATCTTAATGAGCAGATGTTAAACGGTTACTTCTTTAGCGGACCTGATTACCATCTCAGAAGTCCACCGATCGCTGCCGCTTTGCGAAGAGGATTTTGTCCCCATTTGTGAAACCGAGCTCTGCGCTTCCTGTAACCTTATTTTTGGTTACGCACAGCACGCAGGACACGGGCTCACGTGCACACGCTGTGCCCAGCCATGCTGACGCGGATTTCCAACCCAGCCAAAGGAATGGTGGTTTAGAGGACCTTTATCTGGCGGGAGAGGTCTGCAGTGAGTTTGGGTGAAGTGGGCCGACTTCCACCCCCTCACCTCAGCCTTTCCGAGCGCTTTGCATGCTAATCGCCGTGCCCGGCATCTGCCTCTGACAGGCAGCCTGCTCAATCCGGCAGATAACAAATGTCGTCTGATGGCGGCCGGGCCCGGCCGGGCCACATGCTCCAGCAGCTACCGCGCTCCGTTCCTCCGATTAAACAGGCAGCCGGAAAGAGCTTACAGAGCTATAATTGCCTCCGTTATGAAACATCTTCACCTGTTATCCAAAGCTAAGCTGAATCACAGCAGAAATTATTAACAGTGGCTGTTTTCGTGCCAGCTTAATTTGAGCTGATGCTGCTGTTCACTTAGCACAGATGAATAGGTGTGTAGGATGAGACTTTAAACAGAGATGACACCCCAATGAATATTTGCTAGCAACTGTACTGCAGGGAGCTGGGTGGAAGAACAACAGACAATTGTTAAAAGCAAGCGGACGGGGGTAAGAGGAGGAGAAAGGAGCCGCTGCCATCACTGTCTGCACTGACAATAATTTTCCAGCCCGATGTCAGCTTTTAACAGCTAAATAATTTTTTTCAATTAGTTTCCACAAACGTTGGCAAACACAAGCTGACTTTTTGTGCATACACAATGGTGTGAGAAAACGACGCTGCATCAAACGTGGCCAGAAATGTGCTACTATGCCAAACAGGCATTAAATTTTAATAGTCTGCTTTCATTTTCGCTGCAGTGTGCTTCAAGACGATTATAAATTACAGCATTCTGCTTACTTTTGACTAAATAAGGCATGTTTTAGCATTTGATTTAGAAGTAATGTGTGCTTGACATATGAAACAAATCTTGCAGATGTAATTTATCACATGGTGCTCTATGTTTCAATAGAAATTGCTGCACTACCTAGTCACCACTTTGATGAGTGGTTATGACTTAGATGTGGCATTTAGATAAATGCGTTATTGGAGTCAGAATAAGGCCAGGATTTACCTGCGACCTTCAAAACCAAGGGGGCACTCCTCGTGTTCGACTTCCAGAACCATTAATCAAATGCTTCATCAAGGCTTAGAGGGATGGGAGCCCTGAGTACAGAGCCTTTGTAAATTAACTTTACTGAGGAACCCCCGCAGGTTGCAGGTGAACAGTCCTTGACCTTCCTGCTTTGCGCTCCCACCCCTGCACATGTGCTTCACATACCCACAATTAGCCCAAGTGCAGCGGGAAAGAGCTGTGCAGACTGCTGAACGCCCTGGCTGCCAACCCCAAAGCAGACCCAAACACAAGAAAGAGCTCCCGCCAGCACGGGCAGATACAAGGGGCCCAGGCACAGTTACTGATTTTGAGCACTGGAAATGTGCTCGTTTTTCTACAAGGTTCAACGGGTGCCTAAATTATTTACGCGTAAATGTGCTATTTTGGCTTCGAACCATTGCTGGTGACCCATTGTCTCCTGCCTGCAGGAAAAGGAAATTACAGTGTAATAGCAGAAGCATTACTGAATGTTTTAGATTCGCCTTTCTAATCAGAGAGACATTAGAGATAGCAAGCCCAGGCTCAGTAGCCAGTGCCAAAGCATTTGGGTGATTTTCTGCTATCTTTAAGGTCTGCCTGCCTAATGAAACAGGTCAAGATGTGTCTTGTGGTCAGTCCTTACGCAAACAGGAACAGGAGTAATAAACCACCCTGTTTATGGATGTGGGGATGAACAGCAGATCAGAGACGTTCAAAGGCCGTTGAAAGGCTGAAATTTTGGTAGCTGTAGCTTTAGTATTCCAGTGAGGAGTCATCCCTCATTCTGACCGCTTTCCTTCTCCAGTACGTACCTTTTCAGAGCACTTAACTCTATTGGTGGTGTGGTTTTAAACGAATATAGACTTATTTGTTATCCTAAAATGTGATACTGTGCTTACAGTTAAACTGCTGAACAGTTGCACTGACACCATCTAAACTTATTATAGATAGAGCTGTGAGGCCTAATTAGTTTGTAGATCTTATGAAACCTTTGGATGAAAATACTTTGGAAAGGCTAAGTGAGTCATGTTCTGATTGTACGAGCCAAGAAAGCAGACTTAGAGACTCCTACTATATATTCTGTCAAGACACACCAGCTACAAACAGGTTTCATTTTTAATGGTCTTAATAAAAGGGATGTGCTGGTTTAGAACAACATCCATCTGTTGCACACAAATGAAATCTGCGCAAAACTCTGAGACCTGCCTTTTCCAAATTGTTTGAGAAAGAAAAGGATCACAACTCTTCAGCTCAGATCATAAAGTATTGATTGGGGGGAGGGGAAAGCAGTAAAGAATGCAGCTTAGCTTTTACAAAAGACAAATGGAAGAAATACAGCGCTTCAAATCAAAAGCTGCCCCTCTAAGGTAAAGGCAAATGGATCATCTTCAGTGGGAAAGAGGAAAGCTTCACATGGAACCACATGAGGTTTTTTCCTTTTTTTCTCCTTCAAACTCGCCAACTTTTAGGAACAGTGCAGTGTAATGCCTTGTGTCCTTTGTAGCATAACCACTGGAGCAAGAGCAGTAGGAAAGAAGGATTAGAAATTGAAGCTGCAAACGCTTCATGCTCTGCCCTTTCTGAGAGCTCCTATAGGTTCCCCCTTATTACCTACTATTCAAGGCCCTGTGTTTGGGCATTGGAGTGACAGAGGGAAGTGGACAAGCAGAATTCACTTCCTTTTCACGGGAGACAGAAATAATATCTGTACATTTTCTCCCCTGTGTCTTCATCCCAGCAGTTTTCCCTGTTGATTGTGCTCTCTAAACAGACCTCGCAGCAACCCGCCCATTTAGAAATTCTAACCCGGGGAGCTCTGTACTTTTCAGTGTGGTCCAGCGTGTGGACCAAAAGCCACAAAATGAAGAAATGTGACCTTGAAAGTAGCCAGCAGCACAGGAGAGTGAAGAAGCTCCTTCTCTGTTTGGTACATTTGCAATGCAGAAAGATAGATCCAATGCTGTAAGGTTATGTATAAGCAATAAAGGATGCCTAGAAGAGTGAAATCCTTTCGGATATGGGTCTTATCTTGTCATTTCTACATACTATCAGAGGAACTTTCTTCTGGCAGACAGCTGTAGCTGTGACCAGTGGATATTTTAAGCATATCAATTTCTCTTAAGATGTCTACTTTCCTCTGGAGAGAACAACAAGCAGAAGAGACTAAACCAGCTATTTGAAATGTAGTTTTGCCAACAGGAGAAGGCTTTGAGGAGTAGTACTGAGGAGTAAGAAGTTTGTCTGAAACTGTAGATCCAAGTTTTAGAAGGACTCACAAATAGGCACTTCAAAAAAGCCATGATTTACATACTACATCTTAATTCAGATCAGGAAAACCAACAGGAAGCAATTAAAAGTAATTGAAATTATAGATCAGATAGCTGAGCAAGATATGTTGCAGGAAATCACCTTCTAGAAAGGAAAATACATTCCTCTCTTCTAACAGATGTCTTTGAGAATAGCAATAATGTAGTTGCTACAGATATGATTTACTTGGACTTTAAAAAAGCCTTTGACAAAATACCTTACAAGACATGTGAGAAATTCAAATGGTAAAGACCGAAGGGTTAGAATACTGCCAGGAATCAGAAATCAGTTCACAGACAAAAGAAGATTAAAAAAAAAAAAAAAAAAGAAAGAAAGAAAGAAAGAAAAAGAGAGACTAATAGTTTTCATCATGACAGGTTTGCAACGGGATTCTTCGTGTTTCTGTACTGGGATAAGACTCTCTTCTCTTTGTTAATGTTCTGGGAAAAAGGGTGGGAAAAAATTTGCAGACAACACAATTATTTAGATTAGTCATCACTTGAGAAGGTTAAGAATGTCCAAAGGGACCTTACCAAACTAAACGAATAGGCAGCAGGGCTACTCATATGAAGCTGACAAATGCAAGATAATGTAGATAGGAAGGAGTAATTAGAAGTAATCAGACTAAATTAATTATAAACATCTGGGCACCTCAGCAAACACCACAATGCAGAACTCCACACAATAGAGCCATTGAGAAAGCCAACAATGTTTTAACGCCTGTAAGGGTTTTTCTTAGAAAGCATGGGTGGATAGGGGCAAATTAACGAATGGCCAGTTTATACCGGCCCACAAAGTCTGGTTAATTTTCATAGCTTCAGGATGGGAGAAGTCTGTCTTCCTTCCACCCTCCTCTCCAAGCACCTCCCAAGTCGTCACTCATTAGGGGAAGCTATTTCCAGAATCTAAACAAATATCATTTGTAATTTAACACCTAAAAAAGGTCTTAGGAGCCACGCAGGATTCCAACAAGTGTAATTAATGTCAACTTGAGTACAAAGTGGTATTGCCCTTCTGCCGCCCTCCCCACCTGCCACCCGTCTGGTGTTGCCCCCCTGCTGGTCCATCCACCTGCCGGCTGTCTGGGATTGCTCTCCAGCTGCTGTCCCCACCTGCTCACCCCCATCCTGCTGGGCGTCCCGGGCCACCGCGCTGCCTCTGCGCCCCGAATGGCCTCGAATGGATCTGGCATTGCAGCATGGCCGCGTGGAGGAGGACGGAAGAGCTGTCAGGGGCTGGAGGGGCTGCAGGTGGTGGGAGGGACACTAGGTCCATCCAGCAGCACAGGCAAGGTCGCTCAGGCCATGGGAGGTCTGAGGCAGCTGAGGCTGCTTCAACTGCTCCGTCCCCAGTGCTAAAGGCTGTTTCAGCCCTACTGCTCAATAAAATTTCTTGTTCCCAGCCCTTGCACTTCACTGGAAGGGAAAAGAAAGGGCCCTGCCATAGGTAGGCGCGCTGGTGAGGATTTCAGGTATCTAGGCATCGTCATTGCATTCAGTTTCCACTAGAGAAGTCATAAAACCTGAAGTACACTTAAAAAACAATGTTAGTGCTTCAGTAGATTACTTTATAATGGTCTGCTTCCACTATGGATCAAAGCGATCTGCTACACTACACGGTTCATTTCTCTGCTGGCAAGAGAAGGGAAGGATGATATCTCTTTTTCTTTCACATTTCGAGTTCTGTATTGTATCAGCAAAGGAGAGCACAGTATCAAGTCACAAAATGACCTGAACACACACACAAAGAAGTAACATCAATAATAATGGTTAAGGGATTTCTACTAAGCTCTCTATATATTTATACACAGATAAACACACACTCTGGATTTTACCATAATGGGAATTTACTATTTTTATTTTGAAATCTTTCAAATTTACAGCCAAATGCTGATAATAGTTTGATTTATCTTCCTTTGACCAGAATATCAGCATACTGGAGTCCATTGCATTAACCATGGATAACCATGATTCATACCCTAATATAAACACAGCATCGAAGAGTCAGTATGAGTAAAAGTAAAATATAAATCTTTTGCCTTCAATGAATGTCTGTCCTCAGGGGGGCAAGGTCTCATGATTACTGTCACTCTTACTGGAAATAAACATAACCACACCATCCCTTTCTACCTGCTGTATGCTTTCACATACAGTTTTTGTCACCTTGTAACCTGAATATGCAATATTTTCCTCCTGCTGATAGTATTCGCAATCATTTGACCTGAAGCTCAGTTGGGAATAAACTCCTCAGTTGAAAAAATATCCAGGATGGAAATGAAAAGTATTTTCTGGATAAAGCACTTTCTGTCAGTCAGTATGAACAACAGGATTTAGAAGAGTGTTTTGCTGCATCCCTAGATATTTTAAACCATTGGAATCACAGCAGCTAAGAGTAAACAGTAAAAAAATCTCAGATGGTGATCTTCCGGATACACAGACCCTTGTAATCTCCAGCATACCCTGTCTATCCTAAGCCTAAAGCTACTCAAACACTGGAATATACCATCCAAAGCCACGTTACTTAGCTGTGCTTCTCCGTCTGTATTTCATAATCTTTGCTAATTTCTGGTTTACTTACAGATGACACCTACAAGAAACTGTCTGATTACATCTGATTTAGGCAAAGAAAACAGGGACAAATGAACTTGTTAGTTTGCCATCCAGGTTGGTTCTTTTTAACCACACTTGCCTGTTGCATTTTTTGTCTCTGCCATCCATCTGTTCAAGTTGGAAATGGTATGTGTGAAAAGCACTTGGGACTCTTGTTTGAAAATAAGACCTGAAACACAAAAGAATTAAAAAAAGCAGAACAGAAACAGAGGGTGGTTTCAGGTCAAAGATGGATGAATATCCATTCTGTTCACTGTAGGGAAACTGGAAGCTCAGTCAGAGATGGACTGTTAGCTGTCAACAGCATTTTTAATATTGTGTCAAACAAGTCTTCTTAAAAAAGGTCCAGATAATGTTCCCAAAGAGGTAATTGGTGTTTATTTAAAAAAAAAAAAGTTTTGACATCAGAGAGTATAAGTATCTTATAAATCAAACATAACTTACTTTTTAGACACTCTTGCAAGACAGAACTTTTCCTAGAGTGTTACAAAACATTTTTTTTCCCAGGTATTAATATTAAACATGGCCGCATACTAATAAGGAGGAAAAGCTTTGGGAAATGTTCCCTGTTTTTCTCTTTCCTGAATGCATGGTCCAAATAAAAACACATCTCCTGAACAATTTTTCTCAAGTTCTAATGGAAAACAAGACTGGTGAATATTTAAAGGAAAATATTACAGTCAAAGTGTTACAGTTTGAGGAGCTTTCTGTAACACTAAGGGATGAACCACTTTCTACTACATTAACTAACTTTTAAAGAAAAGCTAGAGAGAGGCATATTCATTTTAAGAATAATAAGTATCCTTCTAGCTAACAGTCTTTTTCCTCCTTTTGCCTGTGTGTAGGGAACCTCCTGGAGGTGGACATTGCTGTTAGCCTTCCCGTAGTACCCAGCATCACTGAGAGAAAGGCAAAGTCCCTTGGCAGGAAAACATCCTCCCGTGCACTCTTCTCTAGGTACTCCTTCGTCTTCCCAACTACCACAGCTTGCTGCTTAGCTGCTGCCCTCCAAACTTGACGTGTTCCCATTGAGTGTCAAGGATGTGCAAGATAAAACCAGCCGTGCCAGGAAATGTGTTTGCCATATGTATAACACGTCCTGCTCCACGAACCATGCTGGCACTCCTGTTCACCTACAGAGTAGATTTTCTGGTTAGCACTAAGACAGGGGAAGGTCACGCACCCCGGTGCTGTCAGGTTAGTGGTTACAAACCGGCAATGCTTTTTTAATATATGTCAAACTCTAGCCTTTTTTTCCAAATGGGGAAGGTGCAGAACTGATGTTTTTGACATAAATGCTTGGGATCCAAAGCCTGCAGCAAAACACACAGTTTCTACAGCTTTCTACTGTCCTACTTTGCTAAATGACCTGCTGAACTGAAGGGAGCTTTTTCCTAATCCACCAATAGCAGCTGGATCCCTTTCCCCCCCTCCAACTGTTCAGTCATTTTACCGACTTGAAGTTATGGGAGGAAAATAAAATGTCAATAAATGAAGGTCTTAGCATTCATTCTGTGTGTTATTTGCTAGCAGCACTAAAAGGGGAAAAATGGAACTAGGCTAGGCAGTCTAGAGGGAAACTGTGGAAATGACTTGTAACTAAGAGGATGTGACCCTCTGCATAATTCATAATCATTAGTCTAAGTGACACTTCTGCAGTATGTGCAGTAGTGCTCTCCAATACGACAGGTCTGAGCCCAAATGGCCCACTCAGCAGCAGTCTATTTGTGATCAGATTTCCCTGAAAGACAACTCTCAAAGCTACATTTGCTCTGTGTACGTGTATATGCATGCCTTTTTTTTTTCCCAAGTAAAGATGCTGGCTCAGCTTCATCATGTGTGCAATTTAAGGGTTGCTCAAGTGATTCTTTAAAACTGCATAAAGGCAATTCTGCTGTGCCTTGGAGACAGCATTGCTGTAATGTTCTGTGCATACATCTGCATGATTTCTCAAAGCTAATTCAAATTTAATGCATTGGTAATTCCTTTTCAGCAGAAGTCACCCAGCAGTAATCTGAAGGTTACAGAATGATCTTCCAGATCAAATAACACTTCTAAAATAGTATAAACCAGGAGGCAAGATTATAATGGGTAGACTTAGGCTTTCAATGAGTCACTCTACCCTCTTTGCAATCCTAAACATAGCAACTTGGTGTCAAAAGTATTTTTAGAAAGTGCAGCCAAAAAGAAGGTATAGTGTTTAAATCAGCTACAAGACAGGTTACAGCACTCTGTTGTCAGAGGGACATTATAACAGAGGCTTGAATCAGTGGGAACTTTGAGAAGCAGGGGCATTTATTTGTTTGGATGTGTACAGAATTATGGCATTTGGTTATTTATGTAATTTAAACAAAATATGGAGACTATCAAAACTGTTTATGGCAAATGTAAATTATTCACAGTTAAATTTTGATGTAAATTGAGCCTAACCAAATGAACAAAAAAAAATTACACTCGTCTTGGGGTTTAAACGTCACAGTACTAATGGGCCATTAGTTTCCATTTCGTCCAGGCAGGCACTTACTGTAAAATGTTACCACGTTGGACTACACTGAAGCAGCAAGTTAAATGAGTTTATACTTGACAATGACCAGTTCCAAAGAGAACAAATCTTGTTCCGCTTTGGACAGCCACATTGCAATTTAGTCCTACTTGGCCTCATATTTGACCACAACAACAAGCAAGTGTAAGGATATAATTAGATTCCCTGAACCCTGTGACTGTTTCCTACGCTGTAGCTGGACACTGTCATGGGGTGTCCTATAAGTTTCTGAAAAGCATATTTCTCTATAGTCTCTACCTCCACACCGCAGAACAAACATGTTGCACCCAGCCCCTGTGGCTTAGTAATGAGATACAGCTGGCAAGCTGGAAATAAACCCCAAAACCAAGCAGCCACGAGAAGTACATACTGAAAGACACAACACCTAGTTTGGTTTTTGTTTTTTCTTTTTTTTTTTTTTTTTTAATTTGGGCTTTACTCCCTTCTCTGTTTTATTTTAGGCAGTATTTATTTGCAGTTAAATCCAGAAGATATTCCACAATGCCCTCCTCAACCCTTACTGCATTTCCTGAAGATCAGCGTAGCCCGGTTTTTTCACTGTCCCCCATGTATTTCCGCAGGAGAGAGAAGTTGGATCTTTCCACTGCCTCTGCTGTTCGCTTGTGCAAGCCAGTCTGTGGTTTATGTAGACAAGAGACTTTGGTCATCTTGGACTGCTGTGAAGAATATGTAAGAGGTCAGCATCTCTCATTGAAAACCATATTCTGCAGGGGCCTGACTTTTCAAGGGACACTAATTCCAGCTGGCTTCTTCTGGATTAACACTGTTTGTGGAAAAAGAAAGGACTTTTTCAGCTGAAAGAATTAAAGAACAGATGGGGCAAACCAAGACTGAACACTGTCATGGGGTGTCCTATAAGTTTCTGAAAAGCATATTTCTCTATAGTCTCTACCTCCACACGGCAGAACAAATACAGCTACAGCCACGTTAAAATGCACTTACACTAATTGAGAATAATACGACTAAAAATTTCTCCTACTGAGCCACTGAAAGAAATAGTGTTTCCAGGAAGTGGCCTTTTTTTTGCCAACATTGATAATGGTCGCCAGAAAAAACATCACATTTATTTCCACATTAAAATAATAATAACTAAAAAAAAAAAAGGGTTTCCAGTAACTTGTTCTCAATCCTGCTTAGAAAAGAAAAAACCCTTCTCCCTGATTGTTAGATAAAAAAAAAAAAGAGGAATAAAACATAAGAAACTAACACTCCTTCCTCCCCCTTGTAAGTCACTTTTACAAATGGACATAATTTGCATGACAAACGTTTGGTATTAATTATTTGCCAAGCTCCATATTGTGTGGGTTTTTTTTTTTTTAAAGATATTTTATTGTATAAATTTTGAACGTCAACAATGACTTATTACCTTGAACAAGTTTAAAAGGAAAGCTAATATGATTTCTTATAGCAAAACCCCTATGACAGCTGCTCCATAGAGTCAATTACACTGCTGTGTGCTCTCAAGCAGACTTATTTTTCATAGTCAGAGTGAATGAGGAACAAGGCGAACAAACATCTCTGTAGTGATTGAGGACTGACTTTCTTTGCTTTGCAGCACTTGGAATAAAGGAATCTTGCCTAATGAGCTGAAACCATTTATCACCGAGCAATGCAGGGCAAGCATTACTGCCCTGTCACCCTCAGAAGAGTTAACATAGAAAATATGACTTGCAGTGTCCACCGGCAGTTTTTGAACTCCACCAAAACAACAAAACCATGAAAAAAAAAATCATTCTTCACAGTAAAAAAAAAAAAAATCCACTTTCAAATGCAGGCAGTTCCACTTTACCCTGAATCCTGTTCTGTACCCTTTTGACTTCCTTTGCAAAAGGAAGGTTCAAATTATAAACATTGCAATCTGCCTTCTAAGCATAGCTCAGTAATGTCTGAAATCAGCAGATGCAAAACAAGAATTGAGAGGTCTTGGCATAAAGACAAAAGCAACACAACAAACCTCTCCACCTCCCCCACCTGAGATCTAAAAAATAACCTGCTATCCCCAAAGGATATGTGCTAGAACAGCAAGCTAAGTTTTAACACCGTGAACTACAGTTTACATATTGGTGACGTTTTATCAGATGGAACAATCATGGTGGTGTAAATCAGGTAAAATTCAGTGTTTGCAAAAGTATTTTCAGATGGTCTGTGGAGGCAGCAAGGTTGTATACAAAAAGAATCCATCGATATTAAGGAAGCAGTCCCCTCCCTGATATTTAGTTTTGCTTTCTGCAAATTTTTATGTTTTAAGTTATGGCTTGCTTAGTCTACAGGATTTCCATTGCCAGTGTTTTTTAGTCTGACCCGTGCTGTTCTGGTCAGATATACTGTTATATGATTATTGTCCTGGTGATCCACTTAATTAATTAAAAATACTAATATTTTTAAGATCAAATCCAGGCTACTAAGAGCTATATCTGTTCTTAGAATTCTACAATCTGCTAATCAGACTATATTTTGACTCATCTGTTCTTTGGATGATCCACGTCTCTTTAGATTTGCTCTTAAAAAAGAACAGAATTTAGTCATTTCATGTAGGCAGAAACAGAGGGAAGAAAAGATGCACATGGAAAATGATTCCAAAATAAGAAATTAGGTGCATACAAGTTTAAATACATGCTTAGTTTACTCTGTTTAGAGAGGATGGAGATGATAGCGTTCTGTAAAGTTGGGAGAATTACACTGCAAGACAAGCCAGGCATGTCTTGTACAAATCATGACACATAAAAACCCTATTATATCTTCTATGCCATTGCATGCACTCTGAAGCAGAGTTTGGGAAATATATCGTGACATTAATAAAATTGTTTCTGGTATCATTTTCCAGTTCTCAGCTGTAGAGCCAGAGTCCAGTAGCATCAGGATGTCTCCCTGTGAAACAAATACAGAAGGAAAGTAACTGTAAGCAGTGCCTTTCCAAATTCACCATTATCAACTTGAAAGCATTTTAAACATTTTTGAACAATGTATTAAAAAATGGTCCCTAGCTATGCAATATCTAGAAAGATGGCAACGTGGCTTTTTACTGGCAAGGAACACCTGCTTTTATCTTTGACTGATCGTGCGATGCTAGACTAATTCTTCACTGTTCCTGGACTGAATCTTATGCCATCTGTGTGTACCAGATCTGTGTAGTTTCCTTGGGAAATTCCATATTTGCAACCAGCGAAGGAGAGACATGCTTTACTATGAAAGGTAATTAATCCTGTGTGTTGGATGATGTAGGAAACCCAGGGCTCAGGGCTGGTCTGGTGTACATCTGAGAGGGAGCTCCTTCCCAGATGACACACAGAGACTGCTGATGAATCCTCCTCAACTAAGAAAAAGCAAGTCGTGCCTTCTTTCCCTGGGCTGACTTGACCTGGCGTTTACTGCTGATGCATAGTTACACTGGCTTGCTGAAAAGTGGCCTGTCTGGGTACCTGACCTGCTTATCCTGTATCTGGCACTGCATCCGGAATTTAAATCAGGTTGAAAATTGCTTTCTCTCAGGTAGGTACCCCATAAGTATTAGAAAGTAAGGAGTTTGAAATTGGCTTTGGGTACATTACTCATTTCAAACACACTCTTGCTAATGGTTTTCTTCTGAGAATGCACATAAAAAAACCCCTGGGCTCATCATGGATCCACTGCCTCTATTTCTGCTTTGCTCAGGCCAACTTACTGCAAAAAGACATCATAAAATCATAGAATCACACCATTGCTCTGAAAATCCCCACTATTCCCCAAATGTATCACAATCTATTTGGAGTACGTGAGCCTCTTCTCACAAATCTGTAAAATTAGTTTAGTATGAATGACTTCTAATGATAAATAATTGCCACTGAAAGCTTACTGAGCTCATCAGATGAGAAGAGCTGAATAAACGCACATATTTACAAACACCTGTCTCACTGACAGAAGGAAAAAGTGTCCACTGTAAGTAAAAACACTTAAAATGTGGATTAGATTAATATTCCAATTTAAGATGCTGCAGAAACACATATCAAGAAAAGCCTAATAAAATCCTTCAGTAGTATCTTCCGATGCCTTTACACTTGGCTACAAAATGTGACATTGCAGAGACGATGCACAGCACTGTAAATAAATAGATCCCTTTAAGTGTCTAATCATTAAGTACACTCTACAAAATTTAAACTAAAACAAGATGACAAATACAATAAAGGTTCTCTGATTAAGCACTGTAGCAATATTTATATCTTTGCTACTGAGAGATAAAAGATTAATTTCCCTTCACGTGCCCTGGTTTATAAGCAGTTTAGTGGCCTCTGCTTGATGAAACAAATTAATGACTACTCTGGATTTTGTGAACATCTAAAAGCAACGAACAAAATTAATACTAGCAGCAGTGTGTGCATGTGCATAAGCACACACATGCAGCTTGATGGTCTTTGCACTGGCTAGCAGTGGCTCAGGAATTGAATGCACAAAATGGATAGTATTACTGTAAGAGAGCAGCAAGAGCAGAGCTGAGGGAGAAGTAATCTGACATATTGCATGAGAAAATTACATTATTATCCAAAAGTAGATTGGTTTACTTGCCCAGTACTCACAAACCCTATCCCTTGATAATCATCTTCACACTCAGCTGCACTTCATAGCTTGTTTACCATGTTGTACTGATGTTTACTCCCTAAGTTTATTTGATGTTGGCCATTTGAAAACATTATCATTTAAATTAGTTCCTGTAACTAATGAGCATATGTTTCATTTGTGTTCCACAGGAAAAAGGAAATAAAAATATTTTGGGTTAACATCCTCTTTTTTGATCAAGTTTAAGCATCTTGGAAAATACAGAACAGACTACAAAGATTTATTCTGACCTAAGATAATATAGCAAGAATTCAAAGGAATGAACATATTACATTATAGGAATTTTAGAGCCTATTTAGATATCATAAGCTCATGACTTTTCCAGCACAGCTAAACCTGATAGGTACGAGGCCTCTAAGAAAAACTGATTGCTTAATAGGTGGCGAGGCAGAAGAAATTCTGAGTGGCAGCTCACTTACCAGCTCATAGTCCATGCTATCGGGTCTAGACTATAAGTGCTGAAGCACTGAAACACCAAAGAAAAAAAGCTATGCAATAAAACAAGGAAAAGGGATAACAAAAATACAATAACACTATATTTGAGGGGCGGTTAGTAGTGGCTCTTCAAAACTTTACCTGTTCTACCTCTGAAGGTCAAGGGAAGGGGCTTTAGTCTTTCAAAAGATATGCCAGTCCTGTCTGCATTTTTAGTTTTCCTGAATAATTTGGAGCTTAATATAAAGGTAGAGAAGAATACTGGATGTGAAAAGTCCTGAAGCAGGAAAAAGCAGTATCAAAACATTGCACCAAGTGGGAAAGAGGATGTTATACTGGGAAGAGAAGAACTGTAAGTGAGGAAAAAAATGGTGGAGACCTAAATATGCTATTTGACCTTCTCTACCTTCCTAGCCAGCTCTGCATGTTTATAACATTGGAGTAATTTGGAGGTACCTGCATTGTCTCTGAAGTTTTGGCTTTGATATATTCACATATCGAAACAGTTCACACTTAAAAAAACAATCAGCATTTTACAATTTGTGATGCGCTGATATTTTAGATACTAGAGTTTGTCTCAAGAAATAAGTTTTTTAGGCAGTGTGGGCATACACATGGCAGGCTGGGGAAAGCTCTATGCGCATCCCATTTGGAGCAGACTGGGAGGAAACCCTCAGGCTCTGTAGCTGACTTGTGGCCTTATCTTGTCTAAAGATAAGGAGTAGACAACAATTTGGTAGAATAATATTATTCATACAGTTTTGAGAACTAAAAATACTAGCATTTGCCAGCTTCATCAATGTTATAAAAGACATATTTTCTGGTTGGTGGTTGCATCAAAAGTTTGGCATGAGAGTTTCCACGCATGTCCTACTTAAGTTACGGAGTTCGATATGCAGAAGGCTTGAGGATGTACCATCAGGGTCTTTAAATCCACTCTTGTTTTAAGATCTTTGTGATCTTGTTACTCATCAGTCACTTAGTTTTTAGCATTTCATAGTGGCAAAATCTTGTGGCCATTCTTCCTAGTTTTATATATAGACAATAAACGTGAAAACTCTCTTTTTAATCAAGCAAATATTCAAAATGTAGAAAGTAAAATTCTCCTAATTCTCGGCTTGACTGAGAAACTCACAATAGCTTTTAGTTGCACAAAAGCTCCTGATTACCATTTCAGAGTCTACTGTCTGCTTTTTTCTTTAATTCTGGTTAGCTTTTCAATTTTATTTTTTTTTTTTAAATATCCTGGTTAGAGATCTTTTAATCTTGGGCACTTGTGTTTCTTCATACTTTTGAAGTACATTTATGATATGTGATCATTCTACAGTATTTCAGAAAACTGTTTCTATCTTACTGAATTAAAACTTAAAGTGGTTCCTAATACACAGTTTCTGGTATTAAAAGTAAAACCTTGGCCATGATAAGTCAAGTGGGGAGCTGTAAACAAAATGGTAAACTTTATTTTTAATAATTGAGCCTAATAACTTGGCTCCCATGATTGGTCCCATAATTTAGCACCAGTACCAAATTAATAGCGTGGAACAATTTTCTTCTCTGTTCTGAAGTTTGGCTGCAGTCATATGCCTGCAGTTAACTAATATAAGCAAGTACCCATCATCCGGGTGCCTGGAAAATCATTTTAGTTTAGGACAGAGAAATCTTGTGGGAGAAGAAGCAGTAGTAAATTTTTCTGTGAGAGCAAGCATTAATATCATTGTGAGCTACTGGGGAAAAAACAACATAGCGCTTCATAGTTATGATGGGAGGGTTATGTATATTTCGGGTTTTCCTGCACTGTGTCAGAGCTATGTTTCTAAATGAAATTTCACCTTCAATAGTTAATCAAACTTCCAAAAATATTCTGCCTTCTACAGGGTAATTTTTCTTAATGTCAATAATAAATTTAGATCTCAAAAAAAAAAAAAAATCCATCAAATAATTTCTTTTGTGGGTTGGCTTTAATTTCATGGGTATTACTGGGTTTTCATGAGAGGGAAAATTATGACTGCTATTTCAGTTTGAAATGATTCTTTGCCTCTTTGCTGGGACAGAACCTGTGGCTTCCTATAAAGCTACGAAAGCATAAATCTAGGGAAAGCCCCTGGAAAAGGACAGCTTTGCACAAGAAGAACCAGAAATTCAGTAGGAGGTGAAGTGACAAGCACTGTCTCAAATGGTCCCAAGGAAGACCTATTCCTCACATCTGATCATTATTCTATTGGGTTTTTTGGGGGGTTTGTTTTGTTTTTTTTTTTAATGAAGTATCTCAGCTCCTCTTCATATCAGCTTCTCACAGGGATTTAGCAGTAATGAAAAACTCCCCTGCCCACAGTGAATTTCAGGCTCCACACAGTGTTAGACAACTGAAGCAGGGCAGAGCATCCTCACGCAGGTCCTGCCCACGTCTCCCTGCAGGCACACTGACTGCCAGTGGTGTGCTCGCCTGCCCTGCAGTGCGGACAGGTGGGAACCCCTGCCCGATTTCCACCACTGATGCAGTGCCATGCTGCTGCATACCAAGCAGTTGCCAGGTGGAGAGATTAGCAGAGGACAATGAATCCCTGTGAGCAAATGAAATCCAGAAACTGCTGCCCTCTGACAGGCACTAGTGCAAGCAAAAAAAGGCACACACAAAACCCAACAGCACTACTCTCCACAAATAAAACTTGTCATACAAAATGTTTAATTTGGCTGAGTGTATCTTAATCCATTTCTAATACCACAAACAACATTCTCATAGTTGATTATGGGGACAAACAGTTCTTTAATCAATTTAATAAACATAATCTTGTTAAAGCAACTCTTGAGTCAACCATAGACCAT
This sequence comes from Rissa tridactyla, assembly GCF_028500815.1. NCBI lineage: Eukaryota > Metazoa > Chordata > Aves > Charadriiformes > Laridae > Rissa > Rissa tridactyla. The sequence continues at coordinate 22,085,396 of NC_071497.1, forward strand.
GTCCTCAATTAACCTGTTATAAAATACTCTGCTAAATGAACACACATCAAAGAGGCTGCTGAATTCAAAGATAAGCTCCACTGTTTGGAAGGGGAGAGAAAGGAGAGAAAACGCATTTTCTGGTGGATGCAGTTTAGCTATTTTAGGTTTGCTTTGAATACCAATAAGCAAGAATATTAGCCACAGCTACCTGCAGGAATAAAAGGCATCCTGGAAAAAAACCCCCAAGAACACACGAATTTGAATTACTGCAGAGCTACCCATGCCTCTATATTCTCTTTTCCCTAGCTGCAGCAAGTAGTTTATTGTACTCACAGATGTCTCAAGACACAGATGTTGTCCAAGAATCTCACTGATCTTTTTGCAGGGAACTTTAGATTTTTGAACCACAGACCTACTGGTCCTGTTGTTCTCCATTAAAGCCCTGCCCACGGGGACAGATTTACAGACATGAGGACAGAGGATAGGAAAGGATGTCTTACTATGTTAAATAATTACTCAATCCACACTCACTTGTTTCGAAGACTTCCAAAGAAATTAAATGTTAATTTGTTTGCTTTGCAACACCAGAGGTTTCTGCTGGGCTGTAGATGGAGCAATGCTGCACATCTCCTCCCTGCTGCCCACCTGCGTGATAGCAGAGGAGGCTGCCTCTGCTCAGATTTGCATGGAGCTTCCCACAGCATTTCAATTCCTTCTTTTCTTCCTGAAATTGCTTAAAATTAAATTTTCCAATGGAGAAAAAGAAAGTGAGTTGCCATACTGGTTCTAGCTGTCCCACAGTATCTGAGCTGAGAACAACTCTCAGATCTGAGAAAGCACAAATACTCAGACACATGAGTTATATATGTTCAAGAACTGTGAAACATTCTATCAACAAAAGCAATTAAAAAGTTCTTAACAAGCTATTTCCGCCCCCCCTCCACCTGCTTCTTCCAAGCCCTTATCTGAACTTCAAATGTGTGTATTCTTAGAATAGCTGTTAGTTACTAGTATTTATCAACTCATTTTCCTTATGTATTATGAATGCATTTATTTGTAAACAAACAAATGCTCAGGCTGTAGTCACAAAACCAGCTTAAAGATCTGTTCACGTACATATTTATTTGCAGTTGTCTGCAAAACAAGTCTTAGGCTGGAGTGGTGATGGGTAAGTTGCAGCTTCCTGGTCAACATTATAAATGTGCAAACATTTCATCATATAACAGCAGCTTCTATAGTGCTGCTCATTTTTACATCTCAAAAAGCACAATAAAAGAGACCTTTATGGTTATGGCTATTTCTATATGGAGAGATAGTGCTGAAAAAATTACTTCCCTGTATTTTTTCTTTGGGCCAGTGGTACAACTTAGAAGATAAAACAGGTGCCCACAATACTAGGCCATCATTTGCTTAAGAGGAAAACACTGACTTAGGAATTGAGAGGTAAGTGGGTTCACAACTGGGACATGAGCATAATTAATATCATGTTTTACTTTCACATGGTTTCTATGCAATCAATTTTTCCTATTCCTCATTAATATTTTAATTGTTTTTCACAACAATTGATTTCTAATTTTACCTAAGGTTGTTTTGAAGGAAAAATGCCTGGAAAGTTTCTTCTTAAGGTGAGCAATAGTTTGGGTTTGGTTTTTTTGTTTGTTTGTTTTTGTTTGTTTGTTTGTTTGGTTGTTTTTTTTTTTTTAAAAGAAATAAATCATGGAGAAACTGTTAGAATTTTCTCCGTTATAGCCAGAGATCATCATTTTGCTCTTATTAGATCCACAGAGAGTTAGATTTGGAAACATGAAGTCAAACCTAAGTTTAAGATTATTTTTGCAAGCCAGTTTGCTAAATGCTTTTAAAGAAAAAGAGCAAAGAGAATATTATAATTACAGTATCATGAAAGGAAACAATAAACACATTAAACTATGAAGGCATGATCATTATCAAGGCTTAAAGAGAAGATCAGGGTCTAAGTCAGGCATTTCTAACAAGAACATCAGTAAGGTTCATTAACTACCCTTACAGCCTTCTGAATATGGTAATTTACATAAAAATGGATTTAATGACACCAATTGCTCATTACTGTCGGTTTGCGTTTAGGTTCATAAAATATCATTGTAAATAAACACACTATCAATATATTTTCAAAGAAAGAGTCTCACGGATGAGAAGGATGAAGTTTCACACTATTGTTCAGTATTATGCAGTTATATCTATGCACAGACACTGCTAAAGCAGTGCCCCAAGACTGGTACTCTGCATTCATTTATCTTCTTGTGCGTTGTGCTCTCTCTTAGACCCCCTCATCTTATTTTGTGCCATATTTTTTAGCCTCTGTTATTCTTTCCTGCACGCTTATTAAATTTTGTGATTTACCTTCTCCTTATTACTTCTTTCTAGGAATTGCTGTCTACAGAGTGTGTACTGTTTTAACTTAATAACATTTTAACTCAATTTAACATTTTAATTGAATAACATTTTAACTTAACAACATTAATAGCATTTTAGACCAATGTCAAGTAAACCAGGAGAGCCATGTAGGGATTCTAATTCAACTTCTGAAATAGACATAGGCCATTTGAATTTAAGCACATTCAAACTGTTTAAACAAATCATTCACAGAAAGGTAGAAGTATTCACAAAGAATACAGTATGTGGCTTAGATTGGCAAAGCAAGTTTCTTGGCCTACTGTGCTTCTTCAGAAGATGCAAATAGTCAAAAGGAACCATTGCACTAACAGAGTTCTTGGGCTTCTGATCCCAAGCTGGATCAAGTAAATGGATGCAGGCAAAATGTTTAATGGACAAAATAATGTTCTAATAAATTAACTGATGGGGTGGGGGAAATGTATTTGGACAAGCAAGGTCTTTAGATGTGAAATGGAAGTAATTTATACTTCAGTATAAGAAGAGACTGGAAACAGTGATTAATGTTATTAGCTTAAATGCAGAATAATTAGTATGATTGAAAGAGCACCTGTGCTGCTGAGGGGGATGCTAACAATGGGAAGGTTATTAGTCCCTTTGGGTCTAAGGGCGACATATTTCATCATTTCCCGTAGAAAGGTGAAAAGTTAAATTCATGTTCCTGTACAGCAAACTAATGTGCAATCAAATATTTCTATTGATACCATGATTAACATCTTTAAAATAGACCTTAGAGGTAACATTAACAATTTCATTAGTTTTTCCTGAAGTCTTCTTTGCTGGGCTGGTCTAAAGAAAACAAAAGATAAGGGTATTTTTCTATGGAATACATGCTACCTTTTCCAGGAGAAAATGTAAACTCTTTCAATTATCAGCATTAGTTTTCTCCAGAGTATAACAGTTGTGTGGTTTCACACGTGTAGTTTCTATAAGGGTATTTTTTTGCACTGAATAAAGAAACAATACAATCTAGACGTCTATGTAAGTACTATGACTTTTTTTCTGGTTCTTCCATAGGCGTTACGTAAATTTGTTGCTTGATTCTGTATTTTTTTGTTTTGGCAGTGTAATATCAGCATACCTGCAACAAACAACACATTAACACAAAATATGTTTCTACAGAAACTAACTTCTCTTGCTCTTTTCTCCCTCTGAAAAGAAAACATCTTAGCATTACACTTCACCTTCTCATCCCCTCTGCTGCCTTCTCTGTGCTGCTTTGTCTTTGGAAATATCTTCCTCAAATTGTCTATTTTTTCTACATTCCTTCATGCAAGCTCTGCGATCTTTTATTCAAATATTCATTTATCTTTCCTTTCAGCTCTCAGTTTCTGACTCATATTCTGTTCTGTTTAGTCCTTTAACTCTGGTCCTAATTTAGTTCTGTAAATAATAATGCCAACGTGTTTTGCTAGGAGTAATTATAACACTCCAGACAAGTTAAACCATGCCATGTCTCCTGAGCATAAGATAAAGTTTGGATCCCCAGAACCATAAGGCTCAAGATGAAACATAGTTAGGTAGAACTAATTTTCGAAAGAGCAGTATCATACTCTCACAAATCTGTGAGGGTCTTTGGGTTATCTCAAACATATGTCACTATGGGGGATGAAGTTGGACACCTCCCAGAAATAATTAAGAACAAAAAAATTCCAGAGGCAGACATCTCTCCTCGTCCTATGGTTGAAATATTTGTCAGAAGATACCGCTACTATTTCTTCCATAGCCTCTACATAAGCTCATGACCTACAAGTGCTTACTGAAAGCAAAAGCCATAAGGAAGGCAAATCCAGGCACTAATTTTGCCATTTATACAAAAGCTACTTAGTCTTAACCATAGATAGAGTTGCTACAGGGTTGAAATACTGCCTTTTTTAAAAAACACACTCACTCTATTAGCAGCATAATACCATTTGGTACTTGGAAAGAGTCAAAACACAGCATATTACAGAAAATAGAGAATTCTCTCACTGCCTGAAAAATCTTAGAAAAAGCAGAAGTTGAATTTAAAAAGTTATGTATACTATTTTATGAATTGCCTGTTATAAATATGTTTTATGAATCCGTTTTAACTATACGATGTTGAAAGTGCATTTATTATGATAGGGTTGCATGTAGCCATTTACAGTGACACCCAACTGGGCTAGTGATATGCAAACAGACAAAAAGACTATTCTTGCTTCAAAGAGTTGATGTTTAACCTTGTTTAAACAGAATTAGGCTGCTGTAAAAATAGAGATGCCGCGCCATTTCATCTTGCAAAAGTAAAGCAAGAAGCCAAACCAAGTAACAATCAGTAGAGACAGATGTCATTGTAGTAGGAAAAACTCTTCCCTGTGGAGTTCCAGTAATTGAAGTGTTATGGTTAAAAACAAAAAAAACAAACCCCAAAACAATCACCATCCTTAAAGTCCGAAAAAAAACCCCAAACAGCCAAAAAACCTACTCCAAGTGAGTTACTTAACACAAAGTTTTGTGCCAATGATTCCAATAAGCACACCTAGAGGGGAAGGTAGGGAAGACTTTTCAAACATGAGAACATGAGCGTGTATTAGGTGAAAAGCTGAGTACTGTATGAATTAGAGGGTTAGGAAGATGAAGATGGTGCTTTATGGCATCTTCATCCATTTGGCATTTCCAAAAATACACTGCAGACTTAGTTCCATGCAAAAAGTCTTACTTGGTTGTTTGTTTTCTTTTATAATTTATACTGCTAAAATAATTTCTGTCAGGATCTAGCAGAATGCAATAATAGGTTTGGCATCTGCAATCCCAACTTCCCTCTATTTCCTTGCAAAATTTTGAGAGACATGGCACTTGACAGCATGTCCTCTATTTTACTCTAGACTGCGGTAAATTCTGATAGAGAAGCCAGAAGGTGAGGCTAAACAATATTTTTTAGGGCTTGAATTCTGCTAATAAAGTTGGAATTCCCAAACTCCTATATTATGAAGGTACTCTTGGTAACTTCAAACAGAATTTGACCAGTATTCCTGGGAAACCGTACTCTTTTGAGCTATTTCCTGTATATTTTAAATTTCCTTTTATTTTACATTTACCAGGGATTAATTAATATGATTAGTATGCATTAAATATGTTTAATATGCTAACATGTTTATTTATGAAAGTATAACGTACTTATATTTTGACATACAGTGAAATCTGCCATCCTACCATTGGTGGGGAAAAAATTGCAGAAAGACAAAGTACTTTCTATGGGGGCATGCAAGTCCTATTGGAATCCAGTTTTAGAAGACGTAGCTGTCAACATATTCCCCGCCATCAAGCAGAAAACTTCCAATGAGTCACAATGAAGATGCACAGCTCATATTGCAGGCAAGCACCATCTTCAGAAACCTCTGCCTAAATCTAGCTACTCAAAACTTTGGATATGAAACCACACTTTAATTTAGTCACTTGTAACCAACAGAAAAATTACATTAAGATACTACAATTCTAAGTACACACTATTGTTAAAAATAAATAAACAAATAAATAAACATTACACATCCAATTTAGCAGCCAGAACACAAATAACTGCAACATTTTTTTCCCCATTCCACATGGTTAAGCAGTACTAGTAAAAAGTATTTCATTTGCAAATATTACTGTAAACACACATGGTCAATTTCATATTCCTTCCAAACTGTTTACTTAAAATATGTTAATGGCACTGCATCACAAATCCTTTAGTAGATGCTTTATGGTTAAATAATGAGACAGTATTTATTATATTGTTTGCTTATGAAAACATTGGATGCTTACATGCCAAAGCTTTCACGCCAAAGCTTTCACGGTCAGTTGGGACCTGCTAAATGTACCCCATTGCTGACAACCAGTTCACCAACCTCGGATCCCAATAGAAGGTACTCCAAAATGACACTTTAATCCAGAATAAGCTCCAACTATACCCAACATGCAAATATCTAATTCTTTTTGCTACATTTTCCAAAAAGCTTGATCTATTTTTGGCCAAATGTGTTGAGAAAAGAATATTTATGAAAGTTTTTTGCTCTCTGTTTGGATTTAGGCTACTGCTCTCAACTTACATCATCCAATGAACCCTTTGTGCATCAGAAACCCTTTGTAGATCAGAACCTAAATTTACCATATGGATTCTCTTAACAAGAAGTCTTTTGACTATATGCCTACCATAGAATGCCAAAAATGGAGTACAAATCTACATATTCTTTTTTTTCTCTCAAGACAACTGGAATTCAGTCATTGACTTCAGCAGTTCAAACACAGGCCCCCAGACATAAAAGTCACTCAGTCGAGATGCTCTGCCTTTCAAACAAGACATAAATGGAAGTACAAGTTAAACAACTCAGGTCATGCATGAATTAGGCAGGAAAATTCACTGTGAAAAATGGGTCCCCAGATTAGAGCTCTTAATGTCTGATGTCTTAAAGATGAATTCTGAAGGAGAATAAGAATTCAGCAGCTTAGATGAGAATTGCCATGTCATGTCTGAGAAGCTACCAGTAGATATTTATTACAATGACAGGCTTGGTTGTTACTTAGTACTTATTAGTGGTGCATTTGAAGTTATATTAGAAAAAAAGATTTAGAAATACTAGATTTTCTCTCTACCTACACATGAAAGGAAGCTTTTTGGCAGTTTTTACCATTATAAACTTGCAAAATCTGTCCCAAGATGCTTTTTTCCAGTCTTGTGTTTTGTGCAAAGACTTTTGTGCAAAGATCATTTTTGATAAGCACAGATATTGGACTAATACTGTTCCCCTGATAAGAATTACCTTAAGAAAACAGTTAAGGGAAGGGAGATGTCTCCACCCACTACTCTGATCAACTCAGGAAGAGAGGTGAAACAGCCATCACCTGCATCAATTCTCTACATGGTCCCTTTTAATTCAATGACACTGGGTCTAAGCACTTCAATTGCACGTGTCTGACTATACTATCCTTCAAACAAGCTTCCAGGATAAGGCTAGTTTTGAAAGTTAGAAGCTGGAACCTAGGTGCTCAGCTATTTTAAGCACAGCAAATTTTTTCTATGCTTGAAAGTACACCAAGAAACGGCCCTGTTGCAAGAGATCGGAAATACTAAATGTAAGAGCAAACCCTGTACCTCACAGCTCTGTCTGACTTGCACTTACCAGCGTAATCATATTTACTTTGTGCAAACTCACTGGCATGGAAATTACAGCACATCTGTAGATTAAAAAGATAGGGATCACCTTCAATGGTGGCTGCAGCTAAAGAGTTAATTGTGTGTGGATGTCAATCATCATCAGTCAGTCAATCATGCAACTAATTCCTTCAGGGGTCACAGTTGCAACAAGGACAGCAGTTGACAGGAGAGCTGACAGACCGAGAATCCTACCACCTAGGTAACAGTTTATGCATACCAAGTCACTCCTTACACAAACAGATGGCATAGTCCATTCAGCACAGGGTAAGCCCTTGGGCGTTTTTGAGATTTTAACCAAAACAATCCTTTGAAGAACAGGAAGGAAAAAAGTGTCTCCATTTTTGTACTGCCATTGCATACAATTTACCACAGCAAACTGATTTTGTCTTCCTCCTTCTCTTCCCTCCCTCCACCACGAGTGTCTTTTGCTAACAATTAAATGGGAAGAAAATGAATGCAATTGATTTTTAAAGATTTTATTCTTTTAATTGACACACCGATTAATGCAAGTATACTTTTATAGTGGCCTGCATCCTGTCACTTCTTTAGAAGAGATAATTACCTTTGCCTGGCTATAATGTATTTGTTATTATGTTGAAGACAATTTTTATGTAGACAGACTCCCACCTGCTTTCATAAGAATGAAAATTCCTACTTATGAGTTTTTCTTATCATAACATGAGCCTAAAAAATGCTAGCATGATTTCTTAGTAGAACTGGATAGCTCAAAAATACCTTCCTTCACTTTCTAAGCAAAAACCCCCCAGTGATCTGCTGCTAGGTCAATAAAATTTGGAAAGGGGTATTAATTTCAGAAACTTTGAAAAATAAATAGAAGACCCTAGTGCAAAAGCAAGAAGTGCAAACAACAGAGAGAAACAAATGATTGTGTATATATTTAGGAATTTATCAACAGAAGACTGATAACCATTACCTGGATCACTGGATTCAGTTCTTTCCTTCCCTGCTAAGTCTAAGCAGACTAGTTGGAATAAACATTTAGTGTACACATACCACAGAACACTATCCAACAGTCCAGTAATTCTCTTCAACAACTGGCATAATGCCCAAACCCACAAACTAAAACAGGAAAGGAAAGGAGAAGGAGAGCTTAAAGGGTATCACCCCTGACCCAAGCCCTGTAGTAGCCAGGCTGCTCTCCTAGAAATGGGCGCACATGCCTTGCAAACCAGACGGAGGTAGTTCACAGATGCCCAGCACTCCCTAGAAATTTCAGGCATGGGAAAATCCTTTCCAAATTTGAATCTATCAATTTTTCCAATTCTTAGTATAGAAGGAAGACAATTATTTTTTTATTATTTTATTTTTTGTTGAATGGAAGCTGCAGCCCAACAATGACAGTGGCCTATCTCAGATACATAAGAGAAAAATGTAAAAATCTGCGGAACCCAATATAAGTCTTTAGGGAAGCAGAAGTCCTACTCTGCTTCTGCAGTTGAACATTAGAAGCTCCAAAACAAGGGAATAACATAAAGATGGTGCCATAAATGCAATCAGCAAGCAAAGGTTAAGTTCCTTTTTTCTGTTTTTTACACCATTAGCTTGATTTCAAGACTATTTCAAACTGCTTTTGTTGGCTACAGAGACAGTGATTTCAGAAATAGCTCAAATCATTCATTAGCTTCATATTGTGCCACTATTGAAGAAAAATGCTTTAAATTGACTTGGATTGCTCCTTGTATTTTCAGCACAGCCATCAGATTAATTATAGCTATGTTATTTTTTTTTCCTATTATTTTTTCGTGCTAGTTACCAGCTAGAGATAAAAGGTCATATTGCATTCATGACTTGCTGTCTTCAGAGAGATATAGACAAATTTTACACCAGTTCCAGCGAACAGGACTGCAATATAATGTGAGCTAACGTCAATTGTATGATCCAGTTATTGGCTTAGTTCTCTGATATTGTAATCCTGTCACCTTAAAATGAGGGTTTTATAGCAGTCTGCAAATCAAGCTGTGACCTTCAAATTGTTACACTTTCTATTAAGGTTATGTCTATGAGTCAGACCAAGAGTTAGCAAATGCTGAATGAAGTGTATAAGCAGGTAGTAGATATAAACATGTGACAAGTATAAGGTGCAGTTAAAAGTGATCTGCTACATAAGTGGGCTACTAGTTTGTGTGAGATGACCAGCGATTCATACATGGAATGGTAATATTGAAAGTTAATGTTCAGGAAGCTTTAAAGGCTTTATTTCTAATTGTTTGAACTTAAAGGAGTCAAACAATGAAAACAAACTCTAAAGAAAACAGAAGAAAACCATTAAAATTCCAAAGTGAAATAACACATCACACACAGATCAGGTGCCAATTATGAGTCATAGGTGCTACAAAAAAAGAAAAAGTCAACACATTGAACTGTAGTATCCATTTTCATCAGACAGCTTTTACATACAGTAAATAATATGCAGAGCATGGGAATTTTCTCCTGGAAAATCAGCAAAAAGAATCCCCCACAAAAAGAAGATTTTTGATTGATGGGATTTTTTTTTCCTGTTGTATAATTTTCATCTGATTTGGATCCAAACCAGACGTCTTTCAAAATTTCCCATGAACCGGAAACTCTCTGAACCCTGCAGCTGTTAAGTCAAATTGATGATCTCATCAGTTTCACTGCTTGTACCCGCAACAAATTGACAAAAAGGTCGAATTTACTGAGCAGCTGCAGGAGGTTCCCGGGGACAGTTTCACCAGCAGTTTTCTTCAGACCATGAACACAATATTGCTCAGTTTTGTTGCCTCAGGGTGGACTCTCCAGGTCACTGCCCCAGAGCCTGTGATATTACAATTAGCAGATAAATGAACAGCAGTGTCCCTTCAGCTGCTTAAAACAAATAAATAAAAAAAATCTTCCAAGCTTTCAGTACTCAGAGAAATAGAATCGAGAAAATTGCAATTGCAAGAGAAAGATCAAATCTCCAAATAAAGATGCTTTTCATCATTAGTTCCAGTCCTGCCTCCTTGGAGGATAATTGGCCAATCTCATCTCAAAAATAGCACAAAGAACTGCTGACGGATGCGTATGAAATATTGTTCTGCCTTTCCAAAAATATTTCAAAGAGAATTCCCTCCCTAAAGAAATGTTCTGAGAAACTATTTAAGCATGTCCCTAGTTTAAGGCACGTCCTTAACGATTTTTCCAAGAATAGTCTGCTTTTCTTACTCAGATCACATCTGCATTGGTGTTGCATCCAGGTGACACCCACCTTTAAGAAAGAGGAAAAATGTTTTTCCAGAGACATCTTTCACTTATATACCATATCTTATATAAACCATAACAACCCAATATTTTTTCCTAAGCAGACTTTTACATTCCTTTTTTCACCTCTTTCTACCACCTTCCCCCTTTTCCACTTCTAATGCAGCTTTTTGCTGCTGGGATATCTGGGGTACAACCTCCTGGCAGGAGGGTGTAAGGGTTGTGTAGGTTCAATCACAGATTTTTATTTTTGATTTGTTTAAAAAAAATAAATAATCAGTTCATCAAGTCTCTAACTCAAGCTTACGGATTGACCCTTAATGGGCCCTGGCAGAACTGCAGTGCAGTACTCGAGAGATTTACCAGTTTCCACTGAGGACGAAAATATTTCATATCCATCTGCTTGTTAGCCAGTTAATAACCTGCTATCTACGTTTCAAACAAAACAAAAAAGTCATACTGCAAAAGGAAAAAAAGAGTAACAATGCAAGAATCTTACCAATATCTGGCTACATTTACCAAATGCAGCATATGTTTAAGAGGAAGAGTCAGCAGTATTGAAGTTCTCTGAGAAAAGATTTGAGAAAAGACTTCTCCCCCCACCTAGCTTGCAGTGAATCTTGCATAGTCTTTGGAAGCCTACTTATTCAAGACAGCATTCTAAACTAAAGTGTATTCTAAGGTGCTGCCCTGAAGGAATTGCTTTTGTTCAAAACTGCAGGTATACAAAAAGTGACAACCTTGTGAACTAACCTGACTAGAGAAAAGAGAAGAGAAGAGAAGAGAAGAGAAGAGAAGAGAAGAGAAGAGAAGAGAAGAAAAGAAAAGAAAAGAAAAGAAAAGAAAAGAAAAGAAAAGAAAAGAAAAGAAAAGAAAAGAAAAGAAAAGAAAAGAAAAGAAAAGAAAAGAAAAGAAAGAAAAGAAAAGAAAAAGAGAAAAGGTTTGCTTTAAACCTTTCAATGCATTACATTTCTTCACATGAAATTTTTAACTAAATAGCAACTTGCTTTTAAATCTTTGAAGTTTGTTGAATGACTTCACATTTACAATTTTAGGGGTGGTGGCAGGAAGCAGAGAAAGGAGTGAAAAAGCTATACAGTGATAGTAGTAAATTCACACCCAACACTAAATATAAGAATGGAAGGCAGTGAAACTGCTACAAAAAAGAAGTGCAGTTGAAACGTAAAAGAAGCTTTCATTACTACAGGAATTATATTTACTTTCCAGAATGGGATGAGAAATCAAGCAAAAAGAAAGAAAAAAAGAGAACAGAACAAACAACAACTTCTGGATTCATTTTGATATAGTAACCTTGCCAATAAAAATGCTTAAACCTCAGTTACAACTCCCTGGGGAACGGCAGCTATTATCCCCTATTGAGTTGGTGCTTACCATACAGAGCCTGAACAATTCATACAGAAAAATAAACCATAACATTCCTGTTTATTATTACTTTAGCTGAGAGGTGCTGACATTAAACAGTTCTGCACTGCTGCTATAAATCAGCATGCTGTGGATGTTCTCAGCATGGGACTAGGGCTCCCTGGTAACAGCTCTCATCAAGGCAACCAGCTGTCAGAATTCTTCAAATTAAACTGTTATTACTGTAGTATTCATTAGTCAGTTACTGACTATTAAGATATTTTTAAATCTGAGCCATTGACATTGGATATTGCTTTTTAATATGCAAGTTATATATAAACATGATTAAGTGGTTCATGTGGGGTTGACGGCTTCTATTATAGCTTGATCTCCCCTTTGTAGGGACTACAGTGTGGAGATAACATCCTGGTCTGTACTAAAATTAATTTTCCATTTAAAAGTCTTGTATTTCTGCTGTGATTGATAGGCTGTTTCCTTAAGCATCAGCATTCACGTTGCAGAGGTGTAACACAATACAGAAGGGATGTTGAATAGATGTCTTTTACCATGATATAGAGTGATAAAGTTGGTAATTTTAATTGCATTTCTGTCCATGCTCTATTTCCGGTCATTTTGCTTAGGAAAGAATGAGATTAACTATTTGGTATAGAAATATAACTCATTTAAATAGGAGCATTCTTAACATTTCAGCAACTTTTTTCTTTTCTAAAATATTGATTAAAAATTACTGAAGTTTCCAACACATGAAGTAATTTCATCTAGGATGTTTCTCTTACTTCCAAATAAAGATGTGTAATTATAAGTTTTTTCCCCACCTTTTTCTGCTTTCACATGTTTGGGGAGTACTTTCTATGTCAGTAATCTTGTTTTCGCCTTAGACATCCCCTTTTTTTCTACATTCTTTGGATAAGTCTCCCTTAGCTAAATTATTGTTTTGATCCTGTTTCAAACTGTGTTCCCCATGTCATGCTATGTGGACATTCGTGAGGCACTGCAGAATTTACACCAGAATTTTACAGAATTTACTGTAGGGTTTTGTTGCCTTGACAGAGCTTCTTTAAGTGAGGAAAAATGATATTTTCCTAGCATTACTGTACATTGGCAAGCACAGAAAAGCTTTGTACAGGACTGCTCTTAAAAATGTGTTTTAAGAAAAGACACAGAAGAAAGCTTTCCCAATTAATTCATCTCCAGAAGCAGTAGCAATGAGTTTAAATGCAGCAGTAACTAAGGCAGCATGGCATATGTACTTCCCTGTATCATGTGAAACATCTCCAAGCCATTCCTAACCAGAAGCATATCATAAACTCACATATCACCACTCTGATAAAAACTTTCACAGTTTCCTATTAATACAGCTAGAGATCATAGAAAAACTGTCCTATGGTATGTTGCACAATAGTGAAAATAACAGCAGAATCTCAGCCAGCATCTTATCTTCTGGGTGTACATAACCCTTAGCTCCATGAACTGCTTCACATGACCCTGGAAATAAATGCACTTATAGTTGGTTCAGGGCATCCAAAAGAGCCACCTTCCTCCTCTCCCACATTAGCTGCAAACACACCAAAGCTTCAGAAGAAGCAAAAAAACTAGGAGGTAGTGGTGTTGCTTTTTTTTCTAGTGGAAATCTAGAGTAGTTATACTGAAATTAATAGAATTACTAAGCTCAGAAAACAAAAAATTGTCCTGCAAATTCTTGCAGTGAAAGCAACTCAGAGAAAATATCTTTTCAGAATGCCGTAAAGAGGAAAGTTGCAGACCATTCTCGGGTTACTTGAAAGAACTCCATGTAACTCTGGTGGTGATAGTCTTTCAGTATTTAAGACAATAAAGATTTTTGTGCCTTAATCATGCTTTTATAGGAGGTTAACCATAGAGCTAATCAATGAGAAGACATTCTTATCTCCTCCTTTACCCCCTAATTTGATGGTTAAACACACAAAGTAGTTAGAAAAGCTTGGAAAATCATCCCAGAAAGAAAAAGTCAAGATACTTTATAAATATAAGAACCCCCATATGACTAAAGTTGTGACAACAGTTGTATAAAGGAGTCCCCTATTCCATAAGGAGTTTAGCTTTCTGAACATCTCTAAAAATGGGTTAAGAGAAGTTGCGCTTAATCACTATTGGGGCAGAGTCATGAAGGTTTCTCCTGCAGTTGTGCTGGTATATGACAGTCCAGACTGGCACGCTGCCATCCCTTCTTACCTTACTCAGGCACTTTTATAGCTATCTACTCAGTTATCTAATTCAGATCTCCATTTGTAATAGCTTCACATAAAACTAGGGCTGCATAATTATATCTCACTCCATTATGCAGAGGCATTGGTAATCTTTTTTAAAAAAAATATTGCTCCTGTAAATTTCACACAGACCTTACATACCTGACAATTTTCAGTTGCTTCTGAACACTGACAAAATGACCTTGAATTTCTTCCTAAGGCTATGGGTAGAGAAAACTTCTATTACTACACTTAAGTTTCAGCAGCACGTCAAGTAGGGTATAAAAATGCTTTTTAGATCATTTACAAGAGATGGAGATCTGAAGCCTCAGACTGGAAGAAAAAAATCTAACATGCAGGGTAGAAAGATGTATCTGGCTAGTTTGGACTCAGAATAGAAGTTTACCCCACTGGGAGCAAGTGTACTGCCAGCAAGCCACACATGCATGATGAATGAGACAGTAAAAATGTGCTTATGGAAGTGTGATGACAGTTCTGTGTCCATAAGACATCCATCCCCAAGGTACACTTGCGCATCTGTTATATATTTTGATATTGTTTCTTCTTCAGCTTCAAGTTATTTAAGAAGGTGAGAGAATCTATGCCCAAAAGGCCATAAAGAGAGAAAAGTTAGCAGAGGCCATAAGGCGACAACATGAGTGGCTAGAAAGATTTATCATCAGGAAGATCAGAGAATATTGTAAACACCCTAGAAGACTCTGCAGCAGATGAGGGCAGCTCTGCTGCTCACTCTCCCATTACGTCAAGGGTGAATTATGTTTTCCTCCTTATTGTGCACCCCCTCCAACTCACTGCCCCGTCTGGTCTTCTCACAGTACACAGCCTGCTGATTTTCTGAAGTGCAGCAGCCTCCTCTCCAATACTCAAGTTTTCTTTTTTCTTTCTTGCGATTTCCAAGACTGGCAAAAAGTAAACTGATACTAATTTTTCTGCAAGAAGTGTAAAGTCTGTATTTCCTCAGATAGAACAGGCAGATGCAAATGGGAGTAGAAGGTCAAGATAAAATTCAGCAAAAAACCCCAAAACCAACAACCAAATGACAAAGGAAAGTGTTTCAATACCCTACATGTTATTATGCAGTACTTCATGCTGGTTATACAAACTCTTCAATTTTACTGACAAAGCTTGAGCCTAAAGGGTTACAGCATTCAATGCCTTGCTACTCTTAGGTCAGCCTGTTTCTTGCATACAAATGAATGAGTCTCTCTCTAGCCCAGTGCCTGGGTTAGCTGATTTCTGGTTTCTGCTTTGAAGATAGCAAATACACAAAGCACTACATCCAGGACCATGCTCTAAAAGTTTATCTGAGGCAACTGGAAAGAAGCCCTGGTCTCCAGAGCTTAAACAGAAAGTGCTACAAGAAACAAAAATTTAGATCAAATGATACAGATGAAAGGAGTTCAAAAAGAAAGAGCACATGACAACAAAACAAACGACCTAGCAAAATGACACTCGGGATACATGGAATGTTTTGAAACTTAAAGAGTGGGAAGTTCAGTATAGATTGTTAACCAAGAAAGATGCTTTGAAGCTGTGTAGTACATTATAAACAATGCTACAGAGCCGTATCCTGCCATGAAGCCAATTTGCATGCAGGGCAGTTCAGAAGCAGGTATTTATAGGAATTCAAAAGGCTAGATGTATCACTACCTCAAACCAGATGCTAGTTCAAGGTAAAATTGAACTCGTGTACATGATAGGTAGCAGTGCAAGGACAAAACAGTTTTTGTATCCACAGGTGACTCAGGTATGACAGCTTTCTTCCATGTTAAACCTTTTTCCTTTCCTCAGCAGTTAGTATAACAAAGTTTCTGTGGCTTCACTGGATCATGCTTGTGCTGAGAAAGTTGCACCAACTTGATCAGGACTAAGATAAATGCTGTCGGTGCTATACAAGGTAATTGTACTGTGCTAAAGAGTCAGACCCATTAAGTCAGTGTATAAATGAGTCAGCTGTTGTTCAGACTTCTTCACGCTAAATAAAAGCAGCAACGGCAAAATTCCCTCACTCTCTACAGCCTAGATGGACAAACTATTTAGGACCAATATTCAAACATTTAATTTTATGGGAGATGAAAACAGGGAAAAAAAAAAAAAAAGAAAAAGGATGCATTTCAACAGCTTTTATGCTAAATGTGAGCATCAAAGTGTTTGCAAAAAGCTGCTACTGCTTTAGGACAGCTTACATACTGTAGCTGCCAAAAGGAAAACCCAAAAATTTTCCACACATTTATATGCAGATACGGGAAATTAAAATCAAATATAGGTTGAGAACATCCACCATTCTCACCACAGCTGCTTCAATGTCTTAACACATACCACATTGCCAGTTCATAGGAAAGAAATTGGCAACTCATTTATCCAGTATTCACTTTCACCTTCTTATGTTTGGCAGGGCTTCTCCTCTCCTGGAAAGTAAGCCATAATACTCTATTGTTGTGCAGAAGCTGAAAATACAAACATCAGCCTTTTCCTTCATCTGTTAAGAAAAGAGCAGAAAACACTCAGTACTGCTAACTGGGAGCTGTAGAGCAAAGAATGATTCAACCAGCAAAATGACTGGGCTGACGTGATGTTTACAGGAGCAACCAGAGGAAGAACTCCTTATTAATGTTAAAAAAGCTCCTTTAGGCATGTGCTTTCTAAGGATTTATTTTCTGACCTAAAGTACTCCTCAGAACTGGGGAGAGGGTGACACATTGCAGAAATCAGGTCTTTTCAGGGAAACTATACACTTAGTGAACACAAGCATGAAATTATTGCATGTATTTAGACCAACTTCAACATTATTCCTGACATAACTGTCTGATATTCACCACTGTGACTGGAAGACGTGCTTTTAGGGCAGTAGGATTTTATGTGCAGGTGTTACATATTCATTACACAGCAAGTAAAAATTTACAAAAGCTATCTGCGTCAAAAATACTAGCAGATAGTACAGTGACTGAATTCAGAGCATATTCACAACTTACATCTAAAATGCTCCAAGCACAGATACTAATTCTGCAAAAACATGGCCTAAGTATTACACCAAGGCCCTCAAGTACACCACCTTTCCATTTCTGTAAGCTATGAAACACACAGATGGCAATACCCTTCAGGAAACTAAATAACAGTTTTGCAATAATAAAGTGTTAGAGCAGGTTGTGTTGAGAAAAAATATGCTTTAGATAAGTCAGCACCAGTTCCCCTGGTCACTGCTGGAACCTGGCAGCCAGATGTCTGAAGTTACAGAGACTCAGAGGGTTACCTGGCGTGGTAAGAAAGAATGGGATTACTACAACAAGAAGTGAGCAACTGGTCTTTACAAAACAAAAAAAATGGTTTTGTCTTTACAAAAAAAAAAAAAAAGCAGCATATCACATCACAGGCTTTGTCTGATATCTAAAGTAATGTAGGATGACTGTGGCTGATTGCCTTGATGGAAGGGTATAGTGTGAAGCTTGGTCCATTTTTTTCTTCCAATCACAGTCTTCCAACCAGGAACTTCTGGAGAAGGCAGCTGGTAAGAAATGAACTAACTGTAACCACATTGTGAAGCCATCTACAGAACATGAACTTAATGTCTGAACACAACATTCCACACGTATTCTCCTTGCAAAAGTCATCAAAATGACAAGAAATGAGCTTTTTCGCAAATAATGTCAGACTTTGACATTAGCAAGATAAAGGAAAATGTATTTATGATGTAGCTTGGGTTTCAGTAGTTGAAGAGTTTTGGCATAGCATACATCTAATTCATCTCACGTATACTTCCAAGAAAACATCAAAATATCTTACCTAAGCTAAACAAGGTAGGGTTTTGCAATTTTACTACGTCAGCAAATTCTCTCTCTCAAGAACTAGAAAGTTTTTCTCCTCACTCTTAGAATAGACTCGGAGGTAAGGTTTTCCCCTGCTTTCCTTACAGTTGCTCCTACAGCAACTCAGCAAGTTAGCATAATAGTCACACCAGCAACAAAAAATTATACATACAGAGCACTTCCTTATTCACAGGTGCCCATTCTATGGTCATGTTAAGAAAAGTGATTATCTAAGAAACTGTATTTTATTATCTTTTTAACTTACGCGTAACAGGAGATTTGGTGGATCCCAGTGACACATTAACCGTTATGTTGAATCAAAAATGACTCTTTGTGATGGAGCACTTTGCTGGGAAAAGATGGCTTGTGCTGGATTAGATATTGACCAAGAGTTCTCAAAACATCTTACACGATTAAGTTGCTGCCATATCTGCAACTTAGTCCTGGTGTCACACCTTTTTCATGATATGCTCAATAAAATTTATGCTCAATTTAAGCTTTCTTATAGTGGTCAATGTTCTGGCTGAATCAGATTTCTGAAGATCAAAAGCTTTAATGTTTCATATGAAAAAAAAATGAAGCTTTCGACAAGAAAGTGTAAAGCAAAATCAGTGTTTTGTTTCAAAGAATTAGGTTGTTCATCCCCTCACTGCTGAGATTTCCTTTATTTTAGGTTCTTATCTTTATGACACTGTTAAGTAAAACACAGAAAACAAGGCTGCGTCTTAATTTTTAACATGAGGCTATTTAGTGCTTCAAAAAGTTCTATTTGAATTTGAAACAGTCATTTAGAAAGAAATCTGTAACAATGGTTGGTTTAGTTAATAACATTGCAGAAAAGATAGGACATTCAAACAGTGTTACTCTCTTAGAGCTATTTTAAACAGCAGTGGCAACATGCTGATCTCACTGAAATCAAACCATGTTCCCTAGAGAATGTCCCAAAGTTAGAATTTCACCTAGACTTATAACACTTTGCAAGGTTAAGGACCTGTTCTTTACTGCTCATCACTTGGGACGTGTGACTACTCATTTTCAAAGAACCCGGTCGTCTGCTTAAGGACATCTATATATGCTTGTTGTCTGTTTGCTTGTTTAAATGCGGGCATTCTCGGATGACTGCTTAGGACTATCTACTGAGCTCACAGTAAGTGAAATCTAGTTGAAGCCAAACGATTCCCAATTGAATCAGTTTAACCCAAAGCCATTTGTTCAGTTCTGGCTGACACAGGGTAACAGTCTTTTTTCCTCATGTAACGTTTCAGCAAAGGGGGTGGGGGTGAGAGGAAGAGAAGAAGAAAGTCACAACCTTGTGAGCATTCTCAAAGTGTGAATGTACAATACTATTTTCATCAAACAGCTTATATTTAAAATATAAGGCAGTAACCACAGGGAAAGAAAAAACCCTGTATAATCTCTGTGCTGTTTCCATGAAGATTGACTGTGACTTAAAATAGCTGGAGGTTATTAACACTGTAAATCTTTCTGAAAGAGATTTCAGTTGCATTCAGAAAAATCAGCATATCATGGATCTGACATAAATTACAGACTTTCAGGCTATGTTAAAACAATTAAATCATTTACTATACCCAAAATTATAAGACTGACCTTACAAGCGACCCCTCCCTGCACCCCCCTACCCCACAAAAATATCTCTAACCAGTTGATCAAGTCCATCTAGTCCTCCAGACTGGAAAACTGATTTTTATCCTGGAATATTGTTAGTGGAACATTTTTAAATCAATGCATAAGAAAGAATAATTTCTGTGTGGAGAATTCTATGGATGAATCAAAATTCATCTATGCAATTTGTAATAATTGGAAAAACATTGTAATTTTTCACTATAAAAGTACTTCTTATTTTTGCTAAGGCCCTTAGCCTGACCATACTTAGGTATGAAATTAACTTTGCACCTGTGCTTCCATTGTCTACATTGCTACTCCTGTACGAGAAATAAGCTCCTCAGACGAGTCATGGTTAGAGGCGTGAATTAGACCCAAATGTTTTTAATGAGTGCCACACTTTGACATGTTGAATATACTAATAATGTACAACTGAAGGAAGGCTAGAAGCTCTGTGTATAAATTATTTCTATTGCATTAAATTCACAATAAACACTGTTACCATAATGCAAAAATAACTAGATGGTGTGCCAGAGTCTGTGAGATTAGAAGGGTGCAAAAGTTCCTTCAGACATGAGATCCTAAGACTCTCCTGATTACATTTTACATGTCCTCTGTATGATGTTTAGGATATTCACCCAGGCCATTTTTCATAAGAGATCTGAATAGAAAAATAAAGGTCTAATTCACTGCAGGTTCCCCACTCTTCCTCACCCCAACTTCTTCAGACCAACCTAGACTAACTCAAACACATAGTATCTAACTAAATTTTTTGTTAAAAAACCTCCTTATTTCCAAACACTTTATTGTACCATAAAAGTTACACAATTCACATGAAAAGGTATTTGAGATTTATAACTCAATATCTTACAAAATATGTAAAATGTCATTGTAGTGGTACTGAAACATCAGTTGGACTAATAAAATCAATATGCTTACACATTCTTTTTCATTTACTAAAATAATAAATGGAACATCTATCTGGGGATGCCCTTATAGCAGTTTCTAAAGGAGAAGAAACTTTCATTTCTACTGAGAAGAAACTTTTCATTCCTACAGCTGAGCTAGTAGAAATTTGAAATGTAATTTAATGATTGACTGAAATGGTGCACAAATTGCCACAAGTATTTCACGGTAATAAGTTAACACACACTTAAAAAATTTTGGTTAAAATCATATTAAAGTTTGATATTTTACTGTGCTCTTCAGAACTTACAGAAATACCTAATTTTTGATACAACCAGTATCCTTGTTTCCTATTTTAAAGTTTTCACAAAGGAGAAGACAAACTTGAAATGAAATCAATATAGGAAAATGCATGTAAGGAGAGATCATGCTGGGTGAAATTGTACACACAAAAATGTTGACACGAAGAGAGGTTGGTAAGATTCAAAGTAGAAACAGCAAATAGTAAAATAACACCTCTTAATCCCACCTAAGTCTTCCCCACACTGCTGGGGAAGTAAAAAGAATACAAGAAGATTACATATAAGAATGAATTTTACACACTTCCACACAGTATAATTATGGTATTTTGAAAGGTGTGACCTGACTTTACAAGCTGAGCACTGAGGAGTCATCAGCTGTGTAAACACTAGCCTTAACCTTTTGCTTGGACTCCCACAACTGTTGTTTCTCATCTTTTAATTACATGCTTATTTCTGTTCATTGATTTTCTAAATACAAAGCAGATATACA
The DNA here is from genome assembly GCF_028500815.1 of Rissa tridactyla. Classification (NCBI taxonomy): domain Eukaryota; kingdom Metazoa; phylum Chordata; class Aves; order Charadriiformes; family Laridae; genus Rissa; species Rissa tridactyla. The sequence continues at coordinate 22,106,938 of NC_071497.1, forward strand.
GTCTAAACTGCAGGCCTTGTATTAAATAATTAATATTAATATTTTGGGTGTCTGAAAAACTTCTCAGTTCTCTTGACTGCCAGTGAATTTATTTTATTTTGCACTATGCTACAGTTAACTGTGAAATCTATCACAGAGCAAAAATCTGGAAAACGTAGAAGAAAAAACAATGAGGGACTTGATGTGTAACAGAAGTAATCACTGTGAATTATCGGAGTCGATAACGCTTCAAAAATCAATAAGAGAAAAATGTTACTCTTTTTAAGTGTCATATTACAACAATGTTTTTGCTGAAAACTGTTGTCTGCATCCAATTTAGGAAGGCATCTGCTCATGTTTGCTTAAAACAAAAGGGTGGTTGACTTAATGAATTATTTACAGGCGTGCAATATGGCAACAGCATCATTATGAACTCTCTTCTTAGATCTCCTCTGGCTACTCCTGGCAGGGTGTCAATTTGCTTGTTTTTATGGTAGGTGCATGAAATTATGGAGCTATTCTCTGAAATGAGATTCTGCTATTCCACTTGCTAAATGTTAGCAAAGCCAATGAACAAAATGCATCGTCACTACATTTCTGGGAAAAGGCTTATTTCTTAATAAGAGAACAGTGTTCACAAACTGTTTTAGAACAAAATTTTTGAATAGATATACGGAGATTTACCACAAATAGGTAGTTTCCTAAAGCTACCAAGTTTTAGAAAGTATTCTTGATAGTAACAAGAGCTTGTCCATAGCGTTTAAGAACAGTCTTTTAAATACAAGGATATTTTTTCATGAAAATTCCTTATTCTGTAGCAGTGTATTAAGGAACTAACTGTCAATCACACCAGCATTGCTGAATTACAGAAGCCAGAGGAAAACATTTGCCAGCAACGATCCAGAAGTATGAGGACTTTTTCTGAGAAGCAATGGCTACGACTTTCAAATCACTTTCAAAAAGTATCAAGTCCTCAGGTCCGCAAAGTTTAGAGAGGCCACCCCACCATTTCATTCCAACAAATAAGGTAGAGAAAAAAGGGCTTAATGAAAATATCCCACACTTGCATGAACCTGCTGAACAGTTACTAATAGATCGCTGTAAGAATAGAAGAGAAAAATCAAGTGGGGATTCCCCAAAGCTCTGCTCCCAATCTCATACTATTTCAGTCACTAATGACCTAGATAATGGAGTGGGGCATAATTAGTACATCTGAAGATGACACCAGGCTAAAAGCAGTTGCAAGTGCTGGAGGGCAACTTTAGAATGCAAAATGATCTTGACAAAGTGGATAAATAGCCAGGGGGGTGAAAAAAAAGAAAGAAAAAAGAGAAGGATTACAGAACATTATTCTTGTCCTTTGGTAGGAACAATCAGTCACTCAAATATGGAACAGGGAACAACTGCTCAGTGGCAGTACTGCACAAAAGGATCTGCAGGTTATGCTTAATCATAAGTAGAACATGAATCCACAGTATTCTGTCACTGCAAGAAAGACACTTAAATTATCAGGATGCACAAACTGTAGCATTACTACAGACAAGTGAAGTAACACCTCTGCTCAGTGCTGCTCTGTTTACCTTGCTCCAGGAAAGAGATTTTTCTAACCTGTCTCCAACTGGTCTATAAGAGAAGCTTAAAAAAAACACAGCTCATGAAGACTGAACTAACTGTTCTATATCCTGCGGAACAACAGATGAAGAAGGAGAGCCCAAACCTTTAAAACTTTGCACACTGAAGTAGTTTTCATGCACATGAATAATCTAGTTTAAAATCAATATTCCATCTATTCAGTTAATTTCAACAACTTGTGTGGTAATTCTTGACTTATTAGTTACCAGATTCGAAATAAGCATGCATTATAGCAGATGTATAATTGAGCTTCTTAGGCACTCATCTGAGGAGACAACAGGCTAGACACTGCCAAAAACTGGTGTTTATCTTGTACTTAGTACATTGTACATAAAAATTAAACACTGACTATCAAAAAGTTACTTTGCCCCTTTGATGGCAAATCTGTTTGCACAGAACTTCTAATACAATGATATGACCCAGTAGACACTGCATCATATCTCCTTAACAATTGATTTGCAGCAAGATACCTCACAGGGGGAAAAAAAAGGAGGGGAGGAGAAAGGAAAAAAAAGGCTGAAGAAGCCTCAACTCTTTTGTAAGCCTAGAGAGCGTGGAAGCCATATTGTTTTCAAGTGCACCTGTTTGTAATTGGTTTAATAAACACTGTGGTTTTACAAATTACCTTTGCGTGTCCAGCTGGGGTGATAAATTGATGTTCCATATTAACACAGACCTCATTCATGTCATTTGTGCTCAGTGTCGCTTGTTTTTTGACCCAAGCAGTATGCTTGTTTCTCTTTGGTTTAAATCTTCTGGGAACTACAGTATTTCCAACACAGCTCTAAGTCACATGGAAAAGATTTCAGGGATGCTATCAACTCATTGTATAATTGGTTAATCTGGGCAGGTTCTGGGTGACATTGTGTTCTCTGTGCTGAGGTCTTTTTTCTGCAGAGAGACAAGGACAGGAAAGCTGGTACTTGTGTGTGTCTGGCATCCAGAATGAACCACTTTCTCTGCATTTATTACACCCCAGTAATGTAATGTGAGAGAAACTGCAACTGCACTTTTCCTGTGGGGGACAAAAACCTGTCAACTTGACAAGTCTATGGTCAGTTTGAATAACATGAGTAAATGGGTATTTTTCAGAGCTATGAGAGGGCTTTAACTCTTTTAAGGGAGGCAGAGCTGAGAAACTGCAGTGGAATATCCCAAAACACAGGAAGAGGCACCTCGGTAGCTCTTATTATAGATTCCAAGGAATGAACTTTAGTCTTTATGTGCTGTGGTAACACTAGGAAGCTCCTTATTCTATTATTTTGAAAAAATAATTTCCTCTGGAACCCTCTTAGAGTAATCTTCCCTTACGTGATTCAAAAAGGACACATTCCACTCCTAATATTTGTAACTTAAAAATTAACCAAATACAAATTTTAACTGTGCTTTATAGCATGTTTACTGCTTTATAGCAGTATTGCCATTAAGTTCAAAAAAACTGTTTGAACATAAACAGGCCAGAGGCTTTTCAGGTTCACAGGGTAGGGATGAGGCCAACTCTATTGTTTAGGTGTAATTCAGCACAAAGCAGGAAGGAGATCAGAACACTTATAAACATAACATGTAATTTCAGTTAATTTTTCTGGCTTAAAAAGATGTGTTCCCATTTAGCACAGCTGATAGTGTCAGTTTGTGACAAGGATAGGTAGATTGTACGTTGGACTCAATTTATTAAGTGGGAGTCTAGCTCGTGCAGCCTTCAGCAGTTCCAGACCTTCTGCTTAGCTACAGACAGTGTAATCAGTCTTCCTTTTACAACAGCACTGAACTTGTTGTTTGAAAAATGCATTGTATTTATGAAGAGAGAGGAAGAAGGAATAAAGAGAACTGTTTAAGAATAACAAATTAAATTATCTTTACAGTTAAGAGTACAGCCCTGCACTTCCTGTGTTGTTGTAATTTTAAAGACATTCCTTGATCTATCTTCAGCGAGGAATTGTACTCTTCTAACAGTGTGCTTGTCTTCATCATTGGTGTCTCAGGGTGACCATCAAGCGTAGGCAATACGAACATCTGGGGGTTTCTGGCAGAGGTACCTGGGGGTATGTGACAGGACATTAACTACTTCTAAGTTGATATCATTGCCTTACCAGGGTTCAGCAAGGCTTTACAGTCCCACAGGTGCCAGCACTGCCTGTCTCTAATGACCGCTGTACTCCCTTTGCACTCTTGGCAGCTGTACTTCAGCAGTGTTTCCAGCCAGTGCTTCTGCTGCCATTATTTATCTGCTCACATCTATGTCAGTATATCAGAGAACAAGCCTTGGGCTCTTTCAGACAGTTTCATCAAGGATTTGCTGTTTGTTGATGAATATGCTTTCGTACTTGGTCTTCTTAAACAGGCAAAATAACACATCCAGCTTTTATACGAGGCTGGATATACTGCATCCTGTGGCTCTGAACCATCTCCTGTATGTTTTTATCTTACAGTGCAATGTCTGTCTTTAAGCTGCTTTTTCTCCCCACCCCACACCCCTGGCCCCCGCCCCTCAGCCCCCATTTTGAAATTTCCACTGTAAAACAAGACATTTGATGTCTTGAAGAAGCTGAATGGCCTGAAGGTTATGGCAGAAGGAAACGTTAGAATATAAAATGAAGTGTTTTCTTAAGCAAACTTAAATCTTGCATGCTGCTGCCTCAGGCACTTACTCCTGTGTTGTGTACGTGAGCTGTGGCACCAGTGCAGTGGCTCCAGAGGGGAGGGGAGTTTTGGGAGATGGGGTGGAGGCAGTGCCTCTGCGTGAGCCTGGCTCAGCCAGCACCATGTGTGCTGCTGCCTAGTTGCTGGTGGGAGCTGCCTGCACCTTGCAGAGCCCTCCGTCACCAGTGCCACTACACTCAGACCTGGTGCAAGCAGCCATCTTGAGTTGGGGAATTTCACTTAATCTAGTGCCAAACAAACTTCTGGCCACTGATTCAGGTGTTGAGGGAAAAACAGACATCAGGATTTACACACACACACACTGAGGTGAACACCTGTTCTCTGCTATCCCAACTCTCTGGTCCCCTTGTTTTCACAGGTTGCAGAGCCCTCCATGGCCACAGTCCCTTGTGGGTGTCCCTGTCCTAGCATGTGTGTCCCATGGCTGCAGTAGTACCACTTTGGGACATTATGCCCTCCCTAGGGTACATCCTCAGCCCCAGCAGCTGGGACCTTTCATAAACACATCTTATCGGGGTCTGCCTGTTCCCCAGCTGACACAGTCATGACTCAGGATGGGTTTTCGTTCCAGTGCTGTTTCCGTTGGTGTCAGTGGTGGCTGCAGCCAGCTGCCATGGGCCCATGTGGGTCCATGGCCTCCTCCCACACCGTGCACTGCTGCAGCCCCCACCACTTGAACCTTGTTGCTCCTATTGGTCACTCCCTCCCTGCCTTGAGGCAACCTGTCCTGCCTCATACAAGGAGAAAAAAAAAGAAAAACATGGCTGATTTAACTCCTTAGCAGCCCTGTTCTCTGTTTTCTGCCTGTCTCATGTTGCCTTGGTAGCCTTGTAATGGCAGCTGAGGGCCCCCCTGGCCAAGGTCCTTGCATGCAATGCAACTTCCCAAGCAAATAAATAAATAAAACTGTGCTTCCCTATCTCACACAGGTGTTTTGAAGATGAGTGCACCCATGGTGATCTCTGACATAAGGCCAGGTCAGTATGGGGAGGGTGGCTGAGTGCTGCTGCCCATCCCCATGGGAGAAGCAAGGGATCCCCTGCATGAGAGTCCCTTGCACGAATTCTAAAACTGGCATAAACCCAGGGGGTGGTCTCCCTGTTTGCAAACTGAAACAAGCCCCAACAAATGTTGTAAAATTTCTATCTGCTATTAATCATGCCATTAGTCATTTCTCAGAAGTCTTCAGGAAAGTGCTTTGGAGTGGCTGTCATAGCCCCAAGCTCTCTTTTGTCAGGGTATCTGTCTTTACATCTTTATTTTGACATGATGTTGCTAAATTACTAACAGCAGTTGATGGTTTGACCATTGTTTTTATATTTATTAAGTTTATAAGCTCAGAAGCTGCAGATATGACCAGGTCCCAAAGCTGTAGAAATAGATGAGGACACATCATCATCAACAAGAAAATATCATGGATGTGAAGAAAGTAAGTTATTAAATAAAGCACAAGAAAATTACAAAGTTTTGTATGCTTTACATATAGTTCTGTACAGAACTGTATGATAATTTAAAAAATAGTTAAATTGTGCATCTCTAGACGCTAATGCCCCTCAGTTGACCTGATAATTGCGTGTAGATATCATTTAAGGAGTGGGTGTTGTGAAGTCAATTGAAAAGCAAGAGAAGTTCAGATATTTGTGTGATACAGAGATGAAGCTGGATAAAACATGAAGCTGTTTGTGGCCCATGACTGAGAATGAGGGATTGTAATGGAGAAGTGCAATAAGAGATGTGGTGGGAAATAAGGGAAAATAAGTATCAGAGAGAAAATTGTAGAAATTAAAGAACACAGGTAGGAGAATTTATAACAGTGTAGAAGAACATCTGGCACCACTTAGGAAATTTCTGTGAAGAAAGCATTACATGCCAAATATATTGTCAGCTAAATGTCACAAAAATTTTAAAAAGTCATCTACCTCCTGAATTAACTACAAGTCACTTATTATGTGCATTTAATCTCAGTTTCTAAATGTGTGGAATGATTTCATTAAGAATGCTCTCAGAAAGAGTATGGTATTATTTCTATTATTTGGTTGGGTATTTGTGAGAAAATACCTTCTGAAATGCATGCATAATGAAATAATTTTCACAAAGTTTTCCAGACTGAAATTAGCTTTCTACAGATATTTTACCAGAAAAATCTACTACACATTGTCGCGGCCGGACACATGTATACGCACAGTCTGCTTGCAAAAGAGGTCTGGTCTGTGTCATGTCTTTTTGAAATGCAGATACAAGACTACTTGAATAATAGATCAGTTCTCATAATTTTGAAAATCTGAAATAGTCACAGAAATAATAAATCATTTCAGTATCCCCACGATTGTTACCAGGATGCCTTCTCTGCCATTGTTTTAATGTGAACTATTATTTCTTATATTTTCTATGGATCCAGACCATGATAAAAGCGAAAAGGAAATGAAAGATGAAGCTGATAGATGAGGCCACGGATCCCAAAAGGTTGTTTTTTAAGAAAGAAGGATGCTCCATTTATGGACAAAATTGTATTATGCCAGAAATGTTTTGGCACCATAATTATTTTATAATCACTACTGCATTTCTAAAATTTCATGTAATCCCTTTTCTTAGGTCATTATATGATATAACATATAATCTATGAAACAAAATATGAAATAAAAATGTATTAAATAAAAATTGTCCTATTTTGGTGTTTGGAAAGAAATAAAGGAGAGGAAGATAGAGCTCAAGAAAGGGATTGCTGGTAATGACAAAATCTTCCATGTTATTACTCTCAGTGATCACTGAATGTAAATGCACCTGCATCCTAAAAGGCAGCACTGAAGCTTTTAAATAATGTACTGTCCAGACAACAGTGCAGCAGATATCACATATGTTGTTGTGATTTTACTATTTTTACATTATAGCAATAATAATTTTGGCAGATTCCAAGATCCTGTTTCACATATTTGTCCTCCAAATATGCTTTTTAATAAGACTACTCACAGAATCAGATAGTATTCTCATAGCACATCGGATCCAGCCTCCTGTACTAAAGTAAATATGCCATACAAATACTAATTATTAGTACACAGCAATTATAAAAGTCTATTTCAGAATAATGTACATCATGCATTCTGCTCCTACTGTGACGAAGGCCATATCCAGTAAGAGAAATAACTGTTCAGACATTCTCAGAAGTTGACAAATTAAAACAAAACAACAAACAAACCTCCTTCAAAATTGTTAAATTAAATTTTATCTGTGACAGTATTCAGAACACAGAGGCTTCTGCCCCCAGGCAAATATACTGTACATACTAAACCGGTGTCAAGGAATGGAGCTACACTGCCTGGAGTCCAGCTAAGAATGTGTTACATTAATCAGCCCTGTAGCCAAAATACCATGCAGTGCTATTGCAGGTTAGTCTTGGGATAAATAGAAATGTGGTCTGTGTAAATGGCACTGCTTAAAGAAGTGCTCTTGCCATGTTGAATATATTGGTTTTCAGGGAAATAGAGTGGTCAGATGTGACATCAGGGTTACTAGCCCCTCTCAGGAACAGCTAAGTTAATAGTGAGAAAAATTCTTCGCAATGATATAGTACATACATTATTCCCCATGGTTTGCAGCCAGGCTGCTCATATAAAATATATTTTGCATATAGCAAAGGCTATAAAGCTTCTTCCTAAGAATGCTAAAGTGTTAATATTAATGAAATATTTCATTTAAATGTCAAAATTAATTAATATAGTGTTGAAATTGCCTATTGAGGGAAAGAAATGTGAGTGGTAACAATTGACTTAGATACCTGTTTTCTGTCCTGTTACCAAATGCTGATACTCTCAAAGGAATCATTGTAGGAAATGGTGTAAGAAAAATCAATATGTCCAAATCAGAGGCAAGACTGGTACCCAGAGACTGATGAAATATCTTTATATCAATAACTTCTCACAATAACTTCCAATAAATACAGGATTATTCTGAGGAGGTCATCAGCTAATATCAAGGCTTTATCGAGGCTTCAATGGTCAAGAACAGGATAGACAACAGTATATCATCACAAAAATTATAGTCTGTACAGAAATTATAGTCTGTTCAGAAAAGGTTTGCACCAGCCCACAGTTATTAGTAGAACTAAGCAGAGGAGCATAAGCTTGAATTTGGGGCTGTGGAGGAAGGGAGAGAATGATGAAAAAATATGTGTCTTACCAGAAAGTAAGAATAGGGTCTTGCTTTCCAGATGTAAAGATATGAATTTTTGACATCCTGCTGCATCCTTCCTGATAATACAGAACAGCAAAACACCTTTCCATTTCTTCCAGGAAGACAATAGAATGTTCTTTCTAAATTTCAGGTCAAGAGTTCATAAAAATTCACAGTGGACCAGACATTGTGACACAGAAACTAGTCATGTCAGTATTTCGTCAGGTTTTGTTAGAATATGCTCTATTGCACCTCTCCATTTTGGAGGATCAAGACAGGAATAGTCAAGTTTTGAGGGTTCTTCTCAGTGGAAAGATTCCACTGTACTCTATTTCATATGGTCCTGCTCATACGAAGTCCAGCTGAGGTCAGTTACTTCTACATTTTTTTCATGTTTTGAAGGTCGGGAAAGTCAATTGGGATAACTCAGTCTGAACTGCTAGTTAAAGCTACTAGCAACATTTTGATTATTCCACAAGCTGGTGAAGGATTTTTATACTGAAAATTCTGTAGTGAATTAACAGTAGGGGAAAAAAGGAAAAAGAAAAAAAAATATCCTTAAAAATGTTTCATTATGCTAGAACTGTCAGACAGCTTTGCTCCTTCAAGATTTCCAGGCCAATTTTGTAAACTGAAGAGACTCAAATACCTCACGAAAAATACAGTTACATTTATTTTAACGTCAACCAACCTCACCGTCATAGAGTGAGTTGTGTTTCTATCTCAAAAGAATCAAAGTAGATTTTATCATTTTTTTGTTTATTTTCTGAATGACAGAACTATGAATCTTCCTTTTAGCAGAGCATTTATGTTTTCATGTTTTCCAATATTTCCTGCCCTATCCCCAAAAACCCACAAAGGAAGGGTAAAACAACAGCTTGTTTTGGTGATTTTCCTTCCTACAACTTCTTTGGAGGTATTTAAAAACAGTCTGGGTATGGTGCTGGGCAACCTGTTCTAGCTGACTCTGCTCAAGCAGGGGGGTTGGACAAAATGACCTCAAGAGGTCCCTTCCGGCTTCAACTATTGTGTGATTCTGTAACTTCAGAGCATGGGTCACTCGATGGAATACGTATGTGATAAAGACCATGCAGCTACTGCATACAAAATAGCCCATGTGGAGAAGACATTCCAGCAAAATGCTGTCACTTCCATCAGGACAGATGGATCATCGAGTTGTGACCAGCTATGTCATAGTACAACAAACTAACCATGGGTGGAACAGGAGTAGTCTAGACAAGTTGTGTAATGTCTATCAGACAGAGTTGGGTTTTTTGTTTGTTTTTTTTTTTTTTTAAAGAAGTTTTGTGTATTTTATCCCTTCTAGTCTGTGCTATGAGGGCTGCTACATTATTACAGCCTGATATTAGGGATGATAGGAGAAAAGCATAACCCATAAGAGAAGTGTCGGAGTTGGGGCAAGAATTTTCAATGATGATGAGTTCCACAATGTTGCAGCTTTTATCTGCCGTCTTTGACTTCCTAATTTCTCCTAAAGAGGTTACATACATTAGCCTTCTCTTTATGATTTTATTTTCCCATTTGTTTATGAGGAATTTGACAAAGGACTGTAATGAACACGACTATTAGATAAATCAATAGATAAAATAGGTCAGTATGTTTTTTTTAAAAAAAGAATTAAGTCCTTTTTCAGTTCAGAGTTTCATAATCCATATCATTCCCTGATTCAGCAGTGTGTAATCACAAAGAAAAATCTTGATCATTTTGTACTTCTGAATTCACTGCAGTTGTTCATGTCATTGGCGTGCCCCATTTATGACAGGAATTTGGGATAGAAGATATATGTTCATCCCCCCTTCCTCCAGCAAGCAAAACTAGAAGATGCTACAGTGTTAATAAATGTATTTGTGCTTCAAATTCTTCTCTTCATGGAACTAAGAATTTTGAACATCAAAAAAAAATAATTGCGTTGTTCCCTCAGATTAGGTCTGTGTCTTTGAAATACACTGTGTTAGAATGTTAATTGAGTTTGACATAAGCATGGATATAAAATGCATCATGCCACTCAACTTACCAGCAGTGAAACTGATTACCAATTATAATCATTCTCTGCATGGTGACAGCGTACCAAGATGGAGATGTTGAATATTTCAGTTTGCAATATTATCTGGGTTGTTTAAAGTACTGACTACGTGTCCTGAAACCAATAGAGGTAATTGGTATGCATGTAAGAGCTGGCAGGCTGAGCACATCACTTATTTATAGAGTCTTTTGATGTAACTCTGAGGAAAAAAAATGTTAATAAAACATGGTTCAAAGGAAAATTTACACTCACCATTATAATATGACATAAAGTACAAATTATTGTACCTAAATAACTGTTTTCTAGTGAATAGTGTTCCTTTTTCCTTTTATCGAACTAGTCCACTGAAACCTAACAGAAGGGGGGAGGGGAACACAAAGAACAAGAAGGCTGTTAACTCTTTCCATTTTGTGATGCAGCTATCTGGAAACTAAGATACATATACGAAACAGAGAGTGGAAAATCACTGCGTATGTCGTTGCTTTCATAACCTTCTTATTTGCTCCACAAATTGGTTTATGGTCCTCTTAGGACACGTTCATCAACAAACTCCATGTCAACAATTGATGTGAAGCTTGAAATGGACCAGAAAACAGGATATAGAAAATAACACTGTGACCTTAGTTGAAAGGCAGCAAGCCAGTTAAATTAGCCTTCACATAAGTCCTACTGCAAGGACACCAGCAATCCTAACTTCTCTTCAAACAGGAAGGCAAATGTAAAATCTTAAGATAATATTTACAGAATGCTTTGTTTTTCTCAGAACTGGTTTTAAACCTCATGGGATCTATGCAGAATCGAACTTTGTATCAGAGGCAAGAAAAACATAGAGCTTCTGGTCACCAGATAAGAAGTGAAAAGTGACATGGTATTAGCAAACACTGGTAAAAAGCAGTTTCATTAGACTCAGAATGTATTTTTTGTAGAGTGAGGGAAATCTTTAAAGCTGGAGACAAAGGGAAAAAAGAGGGGTTAGAGAGTCCAGGCTATCTCATGGGGTTAAATATTAGGATACTATATAATATTTACTGAGATATCCCATTTAATCTTGTCATTAATGATTGAATTGTTATGTTCATGCCCTAGTGATGGCAAATTAAAGTTGACCAAGCACTTACTGTTGTTATTTCCACAAAGTTGACCATCTGCATTTCCCGCTTTTAAATGCTTCAATGTGTCACCTCAGTGCTCTGGGCGTGTATTTTTTCAGGAATTGTTAGCATTTCATGTAAGCTCAATAGCAAATTAGCAATGCCTTTTGTTCTTCAATTTTTGCCTTGTGATGCCTGTCCTTCATGGCAATGAAAACTCCGCACAATCCCAGAGTAACGTCTCAGTAACGTCTCCCAGAAACCCCTTAGCCCTTCACTGATCTTACCTTACAGAGGGGCAGATGCCAGTAAAATAATTAAAAGCTAAACAATAAATGAATTCCTAATAGTGAGTTCCACACCCAGGTAGACTCATTAATGTAATTTAAAACCTTCAGTTTTATATGACATGGAAGGCTACATCTGTCCATCAAATATACTTGTTGATCTTGTGGCTTGCCTGCAGAGCTGCAATCATGAAGATCCTCCTGATTTCATTTTGGCTCAAAGGAATACCTGGGATCACTTTTCAACTCCACTTTAAGAATTAAAGTGGTTGAAATGAAATGCTTATTTACAAGCACATCCTCTTGAGACTATGATTTTGCCGAAGCAATATTTAATTACTTTTAACATATTTGCATGATTACAGCATAAAGAGAAAAATGGCAGTGAAATGTGGGTAAGGCCAAATTCCCTAAGAGTTGACTGCTATCAAGATTGTAAATCCTGAAGAAAATACCATGGATTTGAAGTGGGAAGGAAAAAAATTCTGCTAAGCGGTATATATTGATGGGCTAACCAAATTCATGTTTTATTCATAAAACACATAATATAATGCCTGAAAGTGGAGCATTATTTCCCTGGTGCCAAAGTCCTCAATAGATGTCAAGACACGGCAGGAAGGAAGAACAGAAGATTGCACATACACCTGTCCCCCAAAAACCTTTTTTGGAACTGTATTGTGGGATCAAGTGAAGCCCAAGCACACTGCCAATAAAGAAATTCACACAACATGGGGAGTTAGGGCCTCTTAACAGTTAAAGTGTATGGCATCCTTCAGACAAGTGAATAATCAGCCTGTTTGCACCCAAAATAAACCTGTATAGCCTGCCTTGGCAGGAAAAGTTCTAGTCAGCCAACTTATGGGTCAACATTTCCCCAAGACTCTTGCAAAAGGTGGCTCTACAGGAGACGATAAATCAACGGGACCTAGATATGTATGCCAGCAGCTACTGCAGGAGTTAATTGTAGAGGGGAGACTTGCTCCAGCAGTGGACCATTAAAGTTAGGCCATTGCTTACTTCTGTGTCTGTAATTGCAGCACTCAAAACTTGCAAGTTATAGCATTGTTTTGCTAATAACTGAAGTGAAATAATCTTTAAATTCAGAGGCAAAATTCACAGTGTTCTCTATGAGAAGGGAAATTAGATATACTGTTAGTGCCTGTAAATGATACTCATTAGGTACAGGTATCGTAACTCATTAGTACTCATTAGTAACAGGTACAGCTAGTATCTGTAAAAAAAAAAAAAGCCTGGAGAACTTTCATGTATTGTGATGTAAAAATTAGTGTTGCAGTTGTTTTCTAATACTCTGCAATCAACATGAAGACTTACTTTTCATGGCACCAGCGAGGGTGAGATCATGTCCCATTTGCTCTCATCAAGTTCACTCAGCCAACTTTTTTTCCCCAGTCTGGCTGTCTATTTGTCACCGAGACCCTGACTCAAGTCCATCGCAGTGGTTTCACCACTACCTGCTCAAAGCATACTCTTATGTCAGCAGAGTTTGCTGAGACAGCCTGGTACCCCAAGCCAGCTAGGGGTGTCTGACCTCTGAAGTCAAAGCAGAGATGTTTTATGAGGAGGCATCGGGCTCTCAACAGCCTGATGTTAGGTCTGGCACAGCACCTGCAGACTTTCTGTGGCCCAGAGCTGTATCCCACCACAGCGTCCCTGGGTGCAGAGGCAGAGCAGTCGACCTCTGCCTGATATCTAGAACCAGTTGGGTCCAGTGCAACCTTTTCACGACTGCCAAGTTTCAAGGCTGGAACTATTCCTTGAGTATCATCAAGGATGCAGCTGTCAGGAGGGGAAAATTAGGTTGATTTACCCTCAGAGAATGCTACACTAATTCAGGAAATGCACACAAAGGACATGAGAAACAAACATCAATTAGAAGAAGAAACATGAAAAATATCTTTCAGCATCTGCCCTGCCCTTTATTATTATTCCAAGTGCATTCAACCAATCATCCTCTCAGTCTGCTTCATTATTAGCAAATTGTAAAATAAATACTGAGTATTTTTGTCTTCCCATTAGCAATGCTGAATCTCATTTCCTTGGCAGGAAGATTTCCATGACTGGCATGAAGGGAAATATCCTGTGGTGGTCACCTTTGAAAGAACATAAAGCACAATTCGGTCCTTTTTAATTTGTACAAAAAAGAAAGAAGTTAATTAAATGACAGCAGCATCTTTATTAGGGCATCAAGTTTTGAGCTGAATATGGAAAAAACCCACAACAAACTATTTAGGGAAGACCCATAGGAGGAAAGAAAAGAGGGAAAAAATACAGATAGAAAGAGTTTCTTTTGTTTAAGGTTTGAAGTGTGATGACTACAGTTATTAACTTATTAATATTGAATAAGAGCATGGTTTCAGAGGCCGCATATTATGTTGGAAGGAAACAGACTTCTCAGTATCTGTTTTGGTCCCATTTCTAGGTAATACGGAATACACATAACATATCAAGAATTCAGAGATTATGTCTACAAAGCTCCTGAAGGGAGGAGGGGCTGTGAGCACGACGTGCTCTTGGCCTTCCCTTGGGCCCTGCACACAGCCACCGCGCGGCCGGCACGAGGAGGGCCCGGGCCCAAGGTCTGGTAGCAGGGCGGCACATTGCAGGCTTGCTGCCTGTGTGGGCAGGAAGTTTATTTTCTTCCCTTTCACGTGAAATTCTAATGCTCTGGAAAACACAATGCAGACAAAGTGGGAAGGCTGAAGAAATTTGCGTCTCTATAAACGTATCTAATTAGTGGACACTGGCCACTCTCCACCCCATGTCCAGCTGGGTCCCTCACCTACTTCAAGTGATTTTTCTTTATAGGCCATTGAGAAAGGAGAGTCCATGTTTCAGAAAAAGAGGGAGGCAGACACAAAAGGGAATTAATGCACAATTTTCAGAACTTGATTCACCTTTTGAGTGCCCGTGTTCAGACTAGTGACTAGTTCCCATCAGATGACAGCTCCCTGTATGGACTCCTTACCTCTGATGTCCTAACTGACAAAAAGCTTCATAAGAAAAACCCTCTGGTAGCCATCCTCTTCTGACACATCAGCTCATTTTTCTATTGTACTGTGGGTTATATTTACCTTCATAATCAGCATAAATAGACTTCTGCGTATGTTTTTAGGTTTAGGTGTTTCTGTTGTAATGTCTTCTCTGCTTGCTACACAGATCTGTGTTTGTTTGCACCAGGGTTGTTTTTTTTGCCACTGAGATGTTATAAACACAACAGGCAAAATAAAACAGGCAACCTGCACCCCTGTATAAGCAATTTAACCACAGATAAGAAAATGATGGATTCTAGTCTATCTCATTCCATAAACTGAAAATAAAAATAATAATGAAGTGGTCTGTAATAAAAAAGAAACAAATTACAAATATTACACTATTGATTTTGAAGGACTGTAATTTTAGAGAGGTGCTTTCAATTCTGTCAGCATTATAGATCCTGAAAATGAATGGATTCTGTTTCAGGGACACTGCCTTCCAAAAAACCACCTCTCATTATTTGCAATGTTTTGAATAAAAACCAAGGTAGCACAAATGTTTAAACAGATGGCTCAATGATATGCCTTTTTTCTTTACTAATCATAGTTATTAAAGCAACCACTTTATTTTTTATTGTGTTTTAAATGGGCATAGAAAATTTGAGTCTGATAACGACCTTTGTACATCATGCCGCAAATTGATTTTGATGACCTTTCACTCTCAGATAATTAGGCTTCAGGCACATTCATCTTGTTCTCACTGCACGGAGGCTGCCTACTGCACTGAGCCCTGCAAATTCCACCCTTTCCAGCATGTTGTCTCTTTCTCTCCATCACTGATTTGTTGCTGTTGGAGAACTTAGTGTATTTTGTGTAAAAATCGCAACCGCAATTTAGTTTCCCCTTAAATGCTAACACTCGTGCAATGCCAGATTTGGCATGAAAAGGGTGACAATAGCTTTTTCTCTTTTCATAATGGAAGGTTCAAAACAAATCAGTTGTCAAATAGTCTTCTACTCATTGCTGTGCCTACTTAAGGTTTATTTTCCCCTCAGAACTAAATCTAATTTGGATCATTTGGTGATTGTGATTAAATTCTCATTCAGTCTTCCACAAACTTCATGTACATAATATCATAGTCACTGCAGAAATTACTGCAATACCCTAGGAGCGGCTGATTTCCAGGACAGAAAAAACCCCAAATGTAATGACTGAACGACAAAAACGCACCGTACAGGTAGAACACATGAGCGTAGCCGTCTCTAATGGACTGTTTTTCCTTAGGCATCAGCTGTTCTAAAAGTAAATGTCTTGTAGGAAAGTGCACCTGTTACACCAAGACATACACTATCAGTGTATCTTCAACGTATTCTGTGAGTGATCAGAAGCTTTCTGAGTCGGATCTGGTAAAAACCATATACTTAAAAGCAGACATCCTGAAAGCTAAAATATATTAAGTCTTTTGGTAGAAAATTTTAAAGGAATTAAAAGTCTCATATCAGGTTGTAGGTAATTACTTGGTCCTAAACACATTATTCTAAGAAGGACTTTTTCTGTCTTTTGAAAGCAAAAGTTGGTGTTATGTTTCATGTCTGACAAGCTAATACAGGTAACAGGTGTAATAGGATAAGTAAGTTGTTTCTCAATTAATAAAAATCAGCAAGTCACTCCTGCATCAGTAATGGACAATATAGACAAATCACCCAAAGAATCTATATTGCTTCTTTGTATGCTTGTGTTACAGACCTGAATAGAGAACAAGGGCCTGCAATGCCAGAGTTCTGCAAGCAAAAATAAAGGCAAAGTCTTTTAATCCAACATGTCACAAGCAAGTTGATATGCGTGTGCAAATGAATAAAAGAGAAGAGAGAGAAAAGTAAGCAAACAATTAAGGAATACTGTTGTTCCATAAGAGGGTACCAATTTTCATCTCTCTATAAAGAAAGACGGAATTGTTTCTGTTGACGTGCTCTGATGTCAACCCAGGCAAGTTCTATTAACTTCAGTCCAACAAGATAAGAAGATCTGTGTATTTCTGTGAGGAAAAGGAAACTAGAGCAGGATATGAAGGTCTCAGAGGGTAAGAAGAACCTTAAAAACAGTCAAGTTTAACAGAAATTCATGCTGAGGTATTTTAATGTTATTATTATATTTGTCAGCAAAGAAAAACTCCAAGAGAGGAAAAAGTCTGGAACATAGCCAGAAAGTATTTACTATCTTATGAGCAGGATGGAAAAGATCTTTCTATATTTCTTGCTGCGTAAGATCCACAAGGGCAAGGACTTTGTGTTCTCCTTTATTCTCTACAGCTCTCAGCACAATGTCACTTCTTAATAAATAATAAATAAAATAATGACTTGGAGAACATATAAAAAGATGAGTGGGGAGGACATACTAAATTATTCATAAATGTTCCCAACAATGTCACTTTCCAATTAAAGTGTCATCCTATCGTCTGTGTGGGTGAGACAACAACCTTCATCTCACACAAATGTGACAGCACTAAGAGCAAAAGGATTTTGTCATATATTAGTACCTGGGATGTGATAAAACATCTAGAACAAGTATTCAGGAGTGGATTTTTCTATAATTGCCTTGCCTATACCACTGAAATTCCAGTCTTTTTTTTTTTTTTTACATGAAATATATGGACTATAATTTGACAAGGATTTTATTTAACACTTTGAATAAAAGCTCATAAACTACTTAATAGTTGTCTTTTTAAGCAAGTCACGGTAACCAGAAATAATGTCAAAATTAATAATAGCTACCTCCCAACCAGTTCCCCTCTACTGCAAATCTACTGACCGAGGTTACAAGGGGCTGCTTCTGTCCTGCCTTGGTCACCCAGGAGCAGTGTGGATCCTCATGTCGGTCTAGTTTATGGCCATGCTCTTCAAGGCTGGCTATATTCATGCTGTATATCAGGTTAAGTAAAGCATGAGTTATCCCGCCAACCTTTGCACTGCACAGTGCAGACCTCCCTAAAGCCACTGTCATGACTCTCCTGCCTCAGACATGACCAGTAATACCAGCATAACCTATACAGCAAGGGGCTGTACTCTGCGTCTCTCCCTCTGTTCAGTGCTTTCCTCAGTTCCTACAAAGACAGAGAGCAATAGGGTGAGAAGGAAGGAAAAGCAGGTGAAACATGTATCTGTTCTTCCAGCCCTGAGGAAATTGTTCAGAGCTTTATGTTATTCCTCTTCTCCAGTGGTTCTATTCTGAGTCATGCAGCATTTAGTGAGGTTCTCATAATTACAGCACTGGGAGCCATGAAGCAGTATTACAATAAACAGCAAGACTCATTGCAATAAATAGTAAGTTTCTAGCTATCGGAGCCACAGAACTTGAAACACTAAACTCTGGAAGCCTCAAGTGCACAAAACAAAACCGAGCAGCTTGAAATGCATATTGTCAGATTGTATGATTCCTAAACACATCTCACCTGCACAAAGACAAGATGCAGCTTGTGCTGACAGTATTTAGGGAAGATTTCCAAGGCTGGATGACTGTGGGCCAAACTATCTATCTTTTTTTTTTCTCCCTTCATTTGGAGATTTGGAGTAGGGTATGAAATTTCCTAGCAGTAATGCTGTGCTCATTTGAATGTACTCTCTCCCCTATTACAAAGATATCTTGTCTGTATAGAACTGATTAGTTAATTATATAGATAAGTAAATATAGGTATACATAGCCAGGTGAGGAAATATTACTAATATCAGCCTGATTTAATTGATAATAGGCATAAAACAAACTGTTGGCAAATTTCAAAGACCTGATTTTTTATTTATTTTATATCTGAATTTAATGATGAGCATACGGCAGATGAGTATAAAATGTTATGGAGAGCACCAGTATGCAGGATATTTCCTGGATCCTCTTCTTTATTTACAGCTGAGCTTATTCACAAAGCCTTTGTGCTGGCATCTTAGAGCCTACTACTCAGTCATTTCATTCACTTTCATGTCAACAAGCTTTGGCTTGATAAATTAAAACTGAAAAATGCTGGGTAAAGCACTGCAGACCTGCACGATTCATTTTGCAGCAATTTTCTCAAGGCTGCCTCAAGAATGACCTGCTATCTTCCTTGTTTCTTATCATTTTCCCATCTGGAAAAGTCTGAGCCATGTGGTACACTGGGGAGTAAGTGGTCTGAGACTGCTGCATTCAAAGGCCATTAACAATCATAACTCTTAAAATCACCACCCTCCTGCAGACAAGGTTAATAGTAGTCTATATAATAGGTAGGAAGGTCAGTAGTTAACTTTTACTAGAATAAATACCAAGTGAATTGTTTGATTTTCTTTGTTACCTCAGACATAAAAACAAGAATTGTAGTTTTTAGAAGCTGCTGCTGAAGATTACTGTTGAAAACATGGAACTTTAAACATTTTAGACCTTAATGGCCAGTGAAAGACATCCTTTGTATACATATCTTTTGGATTACTTTATTAATTTTCTTCCCCTAAAACTGAAATACAGCTGTATTTTTCACAGAGCCTGGCAAGTTTGATTAATTTAGCAATTATCTTGGTAGTCTAGCCCAAGGTTTTGAAATCCAAAAATTTGGAGAATTAATTTTCAATAGAGAGGGAAAAATCAGAGAAAGACACTAATTGCTAATAATGTCAACTCTATGTCAGTGAGTGCAGTGCCATAAATAAATAAAATAAAATATGCAGGAATTAAAAATAATATCAAATTTCAAAGTCTAAATTTCCTAATTAATCTTTGCTCATTAAATGAAATTCAGAAAAGTTCTGTGAGGAGAATAGAAAATGCTGGGGTTAGATAAAACAAGGTCAAAAGCAAAACCCTGCTGTCACTATAGACAAACTACTACAATGCTAGATCATCTAGAAAAATAAGAAACAAACAAAAGAACTAACTTTCATAGAAGAGAGACATCAATCGGCATCTAAGAGGGAATTGATAATAATTATACTGAATCAATAAAAGAAGGAAAAAAATAGCTCATCTTAATGGTAAAAACATACACTACATGTTACTGAGTGATAATAACTTATTATTTGCAGGGTTAATAAAATCACTGACACTGATTATATTTCCAGTGGTACATTAGCTACATCTATATGTGGGCATGTGTGCATGCAAAC
Source organism: Rissa tridactyla (assembly GCF_028500815.1). Taxonomy (NCBI): domain Eukaryota; kingdom Metazoa; phylum Chordata; class Aves; order Charadriiformes; family Laridae; genus Rissa; species Rissa tridactyla. The sequence goes on from NC_071497.1 coordinate 22,126,912, forward strand.
ACACACACACATACACACACATATATTCTACTTCAGATCAATGGCAAATGTCAATGCTAAAATGAAAAAAGTCCATCCAACAGCTCACATATGATGAACTAAATATGCAGGTATATTTAAGAAGTTCCTTTTCTGTTCACATGAAAGGTTTAGGATTTCCGTATTTCAAATCCTTCAAATGGGTGACTCTTCTTTGCTTTGAAAATTCTTGCCTCATGAAATGAAGGAGAATTTTAAAAAATATATTTTGCTTCAATTCATATCTATTTGTAATGTTCATATTTGTCATTTCATTCTACTCTTCTGTACCTATAGATCTCACTTGTAGAATCTGCAGTAGTAAATTCTGACAGTGTATGAGAGGGTAAAGCTTAGCATGCTCCTGATAAGCCCTTTGCAAATTTTAGGCCCTTTTTTTGACACTCCTTTCCCCTCTCACCTTCTCCCTGAATTCCTGAATGGCTCAGTGAATTACTAAGGGTTTATGGAGCCTTTCACTCTGGGTCACTGGTTTGATTCAAGTCTAAGTCAGCAGTGAACCAAGAGTCATTACCATCTGAGGATGGGTTTGTGCTCCTTTAAAATAAGTTGGCAGCTTGAGCCAGTTTCCTTTGAGGCAAGAGTGATATGCACCTTCACAATGGACAATCTTTCGGTGCAGTCTTAGCTGAGAACACTGAATTTCTGACCGATGGACTAATCACTCCAAGTTAGAGAGGAAGGATGGTCAAGCTCCATTAAAAATGACCACCAACTATTCTTCTTGTGTAGAAAATGTGAAGAATTTGTTTTCCAGAGCTATTCATGTCTGCAATATTCAAGAAGAGCATGTATGAAAAAAAAGTAAGGAATTTATGTGACTGTATAGTCAAGCTGTCATTAAGGAAACTTCCTGAGAGAGGAAGAATGTTATCTTCCCTCCTTGCTCTGATTGTCCGATGGGAATTAATACATCCTGATTAGGAAAGAAACAAACAAACAAAAAATTAAATCACAAGAAATTGATGGGACTGTGAAGGAGACATTGGCTCCGCTATCGCCTGTAGGGCTGCCTCTGCTTTGATGAGGTAATCTTTATTTTTTAATGGAATGATCCTTTCCAACACTTTTCCTCACCTACAAGTGTAGTTTTCTACTTCCTGCACTTTACAAACATCTTTAATAAGTCAGTGCTCATGTTGACAGTGTCCTCTGTGAAACAACGGGCAATTTCTGATTTGTTTGATATTTTTTCAGCTGATAATGGAACTCTACCTGTAAACAAAAAGACATTTATTAAGTGATGGGGCCTTCCTATTGGTGGTCCTTCTTAAATGAAGCTTTGTTAACTAACAATATAGAGATATTTATATAGTCCCCATCTACGTGGTGTCAGAAGGTGTGGCTGATTTCTAGTCCTGATATCCTTTTCTCCTATCGACACTATTTGCCCTTTACTCATAATGGCAATATATCTAAAAATGCTGTCTACTTCAGTCTAATCCCATTTCAGCAGGCTTTAGCTGGCAAAGCCCTCTAATTTACCAAATAAGGAAACCTCAGGTTTACAAAATAAGAAAGCCATGTTCTTATGAACTGGGACTCTTCCCCTGACCTTGATGGAACTTACTCGTATTTTTCCCTAAAACAATATGTCATCGGTGGCTTCCTAATTTCTTTCACCACTTTTCCATCCTACTGATTTTTTTTTTTCACTACCTATGCAAAATATATCATGCATGCAAAAAATATATATTTTTTTTTTGCATATAGGATTCTGTATATTGCAAAATTAACTTCTGCTGTTCATCAGTTGCTATACCTATAGCATAGGTATAGCTTAAGCTGACTGACTAGTGCTCCAGTGCTCCAGTGCTCCAGCTCATTGACTGAAGTAGCAAAACTATTGACTGCTGTAGTTGAGAATCAATCTATCTGAAGCCTCTTATTCTGCAAAACGCCTATACATGTAAGTAGTTCTATACGTGTGGGTAATTCTATTGTGTTCAGAATAACCTCCCAGCACCAAGTCTGGGTTTGATATTTAAACAATTGTTTAACTCTGAATTCTTTAGCTCTGGCTACTTAACTGTGAATTTAAATAACTCATTGGATATGATGGGAAAAGCATGCAGTCTGTGCTACCATTGATATTTGCATACAAATATCTGCTTCTAGAACTGGAGCCTATAAAGAACAGCCCAATTAAAATACCTATACTTCATGCTAAAGTGTGTGTTTACTTAAAAAAAAGAAAGAGTTAATTCTTTGTGTTATAATATTTACATATTGTATACTCTAATTGGATGTCTGACAGGAGATGCTGCAATAATATATCATTTTATCAAATGTATTTTTAAATGATTCTTCCACTGAATCAATCTGAGCATGCAGCTAAAAGGCAGGGGGAAAGGGAGGGAGAGGGGGGCTCATGTGTAGAATTAATTTTGCCCTCTGGAGAAATCCCCATGACTGCACACAGTTCAAAACCCATTATGGTTGTTCCACAACCAAACATTTGATGCACTGATCAGTGTCAAGAGTGGAGGTAGGGAAGAGCCACAAAATGAGACTGAAAAGCCTTGATGGTGCCAGCTGCTCTCTGACCTTGGCTCAGAGGTGTAAGTATTAAAAAAAAAAAGAAAATAGAGAAAGCAAGAGAAAAGCAAGCAAGTAAGCAAGCAAAAATGAAAGTAAGAAAATAGGACAGACTGAAAAATATTGCTCCATCCAGATAACAGCTTTCTTCTTTCAGCTGCTGAAGTCTTATTTATTCCCTATTAATAAATCAAAATATTACAGCAGTCTTGTAGACACCACCTATGGGCTCCCCAAGGGAAAGCTAAAATCTTTTTAATTCCTTGAAGCAATAAAAATATTGCTTTCTAATTATTAAAATATTTATTGTTATTATTTGTGGTTTTATAAGATACACATAAAAAAAAGTCATGGCAAAATCTGTCTCTTCCTACAAGATTTTTGGAGTGCTAGAGCTGTTCATTCATAGGAGACTTCACAAAAACAGAAGGAATAATAAAATGAAGACTTTTTATAAAAGAACAGTATCAGCATATACTGCTCATGAATCGGTGAGATTTATTGTTCTCAACACAAACATTTGAGAAGCAGACACAGAAGCCTGGAAAATATTATGCAATGACTAATATTAACATAAAAAAGAAATTTCCCACTAAACCACACTGTGGCTAATGATTTAAACTACTACTTACTATTTAAGTGCTGTTGTCCCTTGAACCCATATATTTTAAAACCAAAGACATTTACTGGTGGACAGTTCTCATTTTGGAAGCTCTCATTAAATACTTCATGTTAAACACTGGTGTCAAAGGTTAAGAAAACACCACATGAACTGAGTAAACTATGTATTCAAGTAGGCCTCTTTAAATTATTAATTTATGTTCACGTTGATGATAGCTAAATCTTTCTAGACCTTTGATTCACACTTTGGTAAAAATACCACAGACTGACAAACTTAGGCAGAGTAAAATGAAGTTTAATGGATAATAAAAAAATTTGAATACCCATAAAAATAAGAGGTAAATAATGCAAATATTATTAGATTCAAAAGATAAAGCAACCTCCCAGATGCATTACAACAACCTGAGATTTACAATTTTTACTGCTCATTATTTATTTTCATTTGCTTTTTGTATAGTGTGGTGTCTCCATCTTATGAAGTTAGAGAAAAGGAATAAGATTGTATTTTTGTTGGGAGTGGGAAAAAAGGTATAGTATAAAATGAAAACTAGAATCTTTGCTGCAATATACAACTGAACTAAAGGGCAATGTTTCTGTATTGCTTGCATTAGTTAAATTCACTTTCTTTCTATTTTGTTTCATTTTTCTTTACCTCTGCATTGTAGCATTTGGCTAGAATGGAATTATCAAGGAATTGAGCTGTTCTCACCTTCTTTCAGTGTGATTCTTTTGTCATGGAAATTTAAGTTTTAAAGTTCTTGAAAATTTAGAGGCTTATTTCAAACAAAATCTCTTGGCAACTTAACAGCTTCTGGTAATGACAGTAAATAATTCAGCAGCTGGTCTGGCCTCCCTTAGTCAAGGTTACACATGCTGGACACCAATCCAAAAAAGGAAGTTCTCAAACTCACAGTAAAATTTACGCTGCATGGGAATATGGACCCCTGGAGCTTCCCTTTAACCACTGTCAAGCTCAACACTGACGAGTGATGTCTCTGGAGCTCTGTGTACACTTACAAATGTGACCTGTCTTCACCTAGCAGAAGAGCTGCACCGCCTTCATGATGTCTTTGTGGGATCCCTTTCATAGGAGATAGGAGGAATTCAGGGGTTTGGCTGGAGTATAATGTCTTCCAACTAGTCCTGCTTGGCAAACTATTACTTGAGCAACTGTTTCAGCAGCAATTCTGAATTTAAACCAGCCCTCATAATAGATGGGAGGACCTGATCACAAATTTATTGTCCTGAAATTCGACAGGGTATTTGACGTCATCGCTAGCATTTAAGTAGGTCATTTTTCCAGAACAAGAGATTCAGGGCAGCAGGGTTGAGCCTCGTGGTTCACATTCAGTGGATTGCTTTTAACTAAGTTGTAGCCTCTCATCTTGAACTGACATTACATATCACTCACCACTATCTGTCAGAAGTTATATCAGTATCTGTAGCAGCTGTTGCATCTTCTGGATGAAAAGTCTCAATGTTTACCTTTAAAATGTCAATCCTTCTACACGCTCAGCATTCACAGACCTGTTCATCAGTTTGTTCTCAGCTGCCCTGGAGATGTGTTCAGAATAAATGAAGCAAGCAGGACAATTTAAATACAAGGAAGAAGCTGTAGTCAAAAAGTCATCTGCAGGTTTCACTTCACTGGCCAGTTCTCAAAGGAATCCTTCCTGCAGTGATAGCACATGACTGTGATTTACCACTTACATCTTGCGAGGAAGGGACTGGCACAATTTTGATAACAGGCCTTCTCTGCTGAGATTTAAAGGCAGCAGAATTTTCCACTTAGGTGACTACAAAGAGACAGAAGACCAAAACAGTGGCATGGCCATAGCAGTTGGCACTTTATCCAGCAGTAACAGCTGTATTTAGATGGCACTTTGCACAATCCATGGTGCAAATTAGAAAATCATTCTAATTGTCAGTGAAAGCAGTCAAGATGCCTGACTGCTAACTCTGGACAAAAAAGGTGCAAGGAAGGAATGGTTAGGCTGTGGTGCTCCATGACCTGCAGAAAATTTCTGGGTGAACCTGAGACAGTCAACTTCCCTACTGTCTCAAACACCAGTGAAACAGTTTCCTTTGAATAAAGCCAGCATGCTTTTCCAATGTTTTGCCCTCGGATTGTGTTGCACATTTCTGAGTTTGAAAACCTAGCGGTTTGGATGTGCTACTGAATAAATTACAGGCTGACTTGGCCTGCTTCTGGCCATTGCCACAGTATTTGTGACTAGATCACAAAAGGGTGCAGCAGATAAATATCACAATCCTCAGCCTCAGTGGATTAACTACTTACTAATAATTTGGAAGACATCATTATTCTCTGATAACAGTTCGTACACCTGATTTATGATATTTCTAAAATATACACAAAACATTCGCTTACTTTAGTGACATAGCTAGCAGAGCAAATGTTGCATTTTATTGGCCAAAAAAAGTTGCTAGGCCTCCTTATTTGTTGAAGTACTAAACACATCATGAGAACACAAAAGTCCTATTAACAGTGATTTACACAGCTTATCCACACAAAGATCCATTGCATCCGAGTTCCTAAAACCATGTGGATATTTGAAGGGACCCCATGGATGCAGAACCTGCATTCTGCTCTATAGCCTCTCTGCTATGGCAGCACATTTCAGGGCTCCCAGAGGGACTGAAATATATAGGTGACCGATAATAAGAGGTGAAAAGATCTAGCTATGAAACACTTCTGATCACAGAATCACAGAACGGTAGGGTTGGAAGGGACCTCTGGAGATCATCTAGTCCAACCCCCCTGCCAAAGCAAGGTCACCTAGAGCAGGTGGCACAGGAACGCGTCCAGGTGGGTTTTGAATGTCTCCAGAGACGGAGATTCCACCACCTCTGGGCAACCTGTTCCAGTACGCTGCCACTCTCAAAGTAAAGAAGTTCCTCCTCATGTTTAGGTGGAACTTCCTATGCTCAAGTTTGTGCCCATTACCTCTTGTCCTGTCCCCAGGCACCACTGAAAAGAGCCTGGCCCCATCCTCCTGACACCCACCCTTTAAGTATTTATAAGCATTGATAAGATCCCCCCTCAGCCGTCTTTTTTCCAGACTAAAAAGACGCAAGTCCCTCAGCCTTTCCTCCTAAGAGAGGTGTGCCAGTCCCCTAATCATCTTGGTAGCCCTTTGCTGTACCCTCTCCAGCAGTTCCCTGTCCTTCTTGAACCAGGGAGCCCAGAACTGCACACAGTACTCCAGGTGCAGCCTCACCAGGGCAGAGGAGAGGCGGAGGATAACCTCCCTCGATTTGCTTGCCACACTCTTCTTGATGCAGCCCAGGATGCCATTGGCATCTTGGCCACAAGGGCACATTGCTGGCCCATGGTCATCCTGTTGTCCACCAGGACTCCCAGGTCTCTTTCCACAGAGCTGCTCTCCAGCAGGTCAGCCCCCAACCTGTACTGGTGCATGGGGTTATTCCTCCCCAGGTGCAGCACCCTACACTTGCCTTTGTTGAATTACATGAGGTTAACTGTATGTTAATTGATGTTAACTGTATGTTATCCATGGCTGGTGTAGTGGCTTCTAGGGGCTGTCTGCAGGTACTAACACAAACACACTCACACTATCTGTTGGTTTGTCTGTCTGTCTGTCTGTCTATCTGTCTATCTATCTATCTATCTATCTATCTATCTATCTATCTATCTATGTATCTGCTATGTGTACAGAGGAAACAGAAAGACCTTAGAAGCTATACTCTACCTTAGCAATTAGTGCCCTACTCTGTAGCTGGACAAGGCAAATAAATACTGAGTTATGGAGGCTGCCCTCCATGGCAACTGTAAACACGGTCCTTCCCATCTGGGGCAGAAAACTTTGGCACAGGAAGCTTCTTTTTCCACTGTGTCCTTTGTGCCTCTCCTCTCACTGAGTGGGAACACCACCTCTGAGACTGCCCATCCAGCATCTACTGAAGGCACAGCATTCGCTAAAAAATGGGAAAGAAAAAACATATTCCTTTGATCTACAATCCATGCTCTGCCCTTCCTCTGCACTGTTCATACATATGCACCACATAAAAAACCACATCTAGAACAAATTCCTTTCTGTTGTTCATATGTGTGAGCACAGGCTTGATCATCCAAAAGAACGAGCAGGTGGGACACAGCCGGGATCTCATTCATTAAAATCACACAATTTTTATTCACTGGCTCCATTGACCCTTTGCTTGGAACATTTTTGCAAAGTCCTTGTGCCTTTGTGGTTACATCGTTGTGAGATTTTAAGGCTGCTTAGAAGTGGGATACTCACAGGTGAAAAGCAGACTGTTTTCTGTCTGCCTCTTCATCTCAGCCAGATCAGGAAACGGTGATGAACTTCCACGCTTGCATGTGCTCTTCCATCAGAGCTGGAATCACCAGGGAACAGTTGCACATTGTAAATGTTTTCCATCAGTAGGCACCTATGACTATAATCATTCATCCCAAACCGTGGATTTATGATAAGGTATTATTATGCAAACTGTGACTGAAATTTGATTTTGCTGTTGCAGAAAGAGAGGGAAAAATGGATTTTCTAAGGCAGACTGATAATTAAACTTGGGAGCACTGGCAGAACAGCTGAATGTAATGGATAAGTAGTTGCTATCCTGCAATTATATATTAGAGTATTAGTGATCTCAGAAATGGTTTGCTGTTCCATCAATGAATCCATCTGGGTCATTGAATTAAAAAAAAATAAATCTAATTTCATTATGAGTCTTGGGGGCTGTTGTATGATGTCTGCTTTTGGCTCTGTGTTAACAGCCTACCTAATTTTCCTCACTGTCTAAAATGAGATGTGGTTTCAAAGGAGCAGCTTTTCGACATTTACATAAGCACGTATAACATGCTTCAAAGCATGTGACATAACTTCACAGAGGAGCTTGGTAGTGCCCAATATACAATATGTCACTATAAAAGCACATTTGAAAAATAATGTACTTGAAAAAAAGAACAGTTGTGCTACTCCAGAGTCATTGTTAAGCCACATTTATGGGCATTTCAGTGACACAAAGTATTTTTGTTCCATTAAAGCAGAAGTTAACTTCATTAACCACAGAATCCTCCTGGGAAAGCAAAAAACCCTGTAAAAGATTTTGAAAGAAAATTTTCACATTTCACAATCCACATATTTAGAGATAGGAGCTACACGAATTATAAATCTATCTAGATGGTGAATATGTAAATATATTTGGTATGTGTGATGTAAATGCCCTTTTCATGCACAGACGCGTATCTAAAAAATGACTATTCAGGAACTGAAGAAAACATCCATTTGCCAGTATAAAAAAAATGGGAAGGGACTTTTTTTGTTTTAAACCATCGAGAGAAAGGAAGGGGAAAAAACGATGAAAAACAGCCCTAATTTTATAAACCCTGACATTTTACCAAGCCAGGACTGAGACTCTTTTGTAGTAGGTTCCTAATTTGTTCATTTTACACTGTCTGAGTAACTAGATCAAAAAGCAGTGTCAAATGCCCAAAGCAGTGTTTGTCAGCAGTTCTTTTTTATTTCAAAGCGTCTGAATAGAGGAAGGCTAGTACTGTATTTTCAAACAGACATAGGAAGGCTCTTGTTGGCAGCCCCTTGCTGCAGAATGAATACATGCCATGAGTGTAGACCATTTGTCTGCTGATTACAGCAGACCCCGGGGGAGCTGATGTTAGCTCTCATTTTCACCTCTCTTTCTCTCACAGTGTCTCCTTGCTGTGGCAGTCCTGCCTCCCCTCCTCCTCCTTGCCTTCATTCCTCACAGCTTTGAGTCGATCTGACTTGGCAGTGGTATATTTAAGACTGTTTTCCAAATTAAAATCAGACTAGGATGTTTGAAATGTGTTGACTTGCCTTGAAGGTTAACACAGAGAAGGGAAGGGAAAAAAAAAAAAAAAAAGAGAGAAGCTATTCTCATTTGGAATTCAGCACTGATCATAATGAATGTACTTGGTATTCATGTGAATCTCACATGTATTTCCATAAGACTGCTACTGTAATTTAACACTGGTACTAAAAACACTGGGGGGAGAGGGGTACTTTAAATAAAATGTCATGGAATAAAAAAAAGGATATACATTGTGCCTCCGCAGCAACTCTACAGTTTGCCCGTTGTTTTAATACTTGATTTATAAGCTTCTTCTCCCATCCCCCACTCATTTCCATAGAATTTTCTCAGAGAAAAGATGAGAAATATTCTTTTACTGTGCTAAATATGTAGCTTTATGATTCAGTACTCCCAGGGGCAGTGGTGATGTATGTGCTATCAAATTACATGGATTTTACACACCTATTTTCTCTGATATCCAATAAGAAATGTGTACTTACTGCAGTAACCTTGCATTACTCATGCTACACTTTGGAGAGACAGAGCACGCTGCACCAAGCACATTCAGTAGCCTGCTGTCTCATTTTTTTTCCCTTACAGTATTTTAAAGGGGAAAATATGTGTTATGCTCCAGCAAATCATTTTCTGAGATTCCTAATTCATTTTTAAAATAGGGTAACTGGCCATATCTCAGTCACAATGGACTTCAGAGCAACACACAACTACACCAGCAGAGAATCATTTCTTCTGACCATTCTTCCACTTTTCTCTCTTTTTGCACACCCTGATTGTCCTTGGCAGTTTTCTCCTCTTTCATTAGGTTGTTGTTGCTGGAGCAACACAATGAACAGCAGCTTTTAAGGTTTAATTGTGGAAAAATCTATGTGTATTCCCACATTGATCTTATAATCATTCTACAGTCAAAAGGTGTCTCCCCTCTACTCTTCAGTATGTTAAATACTTACAATTTTGCTCATCTAAATCTTCATGAGACAACACTATTTTTGTGCCTTAATATCAGAAGTTGGTTCCTACTTCTCAGGGGAACAAAAGAGTCAGAGGGTGAGCAAAGATCGGGTGAATGCATGGATATTGAGGATTAAAGAGGGGTGGGATGTAAAAAAGTTTCTCCGTTAAACAGATCTCAGTTTTCAGCTTTTTCAAGCTTTTCTGATTCCAAGGGAAGAGCTTAAACATGAAAACCTGTCTGCCTACTTCAATTACCCTAGAAAAACATGCAGAGATATCATTTAAGACGTATGGGATCTATTCACCTGCACAGGGAAGCAGTTCCCTTAAAGGAAGTCTCTAATTCCCTCTCTACTCAGAGAAAAGATGCTGGACATCTTGGAGGCTCCCTGATGGATACTCTGTCCTCTTCAGTTATGGAATTTGGGAGCTCAAGCTGGTTCTGGCACCCTCCAGAAATATGTCTCCCCACTGATTTTTACAGAATTCTTAAGAAGACTGCCTTATTAGGGACCTACACAGCGTTTAGATGCATGAAATAGGAGGACTGATTTCTACACTGGTGATCAAAACAGAGAAAATTCTTTAAATTTTTTACTATTTCATTGTTCATCTGTAGAGGCATGAGAGGAGGTGAAGAATCATGTTGTTATATACATTCTGCTCTGCATAACTGTCATGCTTTTGTCCAGATTGGCCAACGGCTGGTGACAGATGCTCCCCCCCAGCCTCTTGTGCATGGGAAGGAGGGGGAGAGATAAAGAGAGATTTACAAGTTTAGAAGAAACTAAACTACTTTAATGAAATATTTATAATAAAATAAACAGGAAAATAATGAAATAGATACAGTATATACAAAACCGTATTAAGCTCCCAGGATGACGTCACGGGCAGGCACTGGGGAAGTCCCAGACTGGACTCAGCAATGGGTGGGAACTGCGTTCCAGAGTTGGAGTCAGGAACACACGGATTGGGATCAAAGGCAGATGAACAGACAGGGTCCTCCTCGGACATCCGCCATTGAAGGAAGAGAACTGACCCTTTGATCCCTCAGGTTTTATACCGAGCATGGGGCAGATGGCATGGAATACCCCTGTTGGTCAGTTTTGGGTCACCTGTCCTGTCCGCACTTCCCTGCAGGTGGGACCCCTCTATGCTTTTCTGCTTCCCACCCTCCAATGGGGCATATAACGAAATTAGCTGACCTTGGTTGGTATAATCAAGCATACTATTCCTTGGCACAAACTGTCTTATCACTCTGAACGAACTGCTTTAGGCACAACATGCTGTTAATTTCAGAGAGTTAGAAGAGGCCTAGCTAAGAAATAAAATTACTGAACAGAAAGATGGTTCTGTTTTACCTCAAACCAGGACAATAACTCACAATGAGTTTGGCCAAATAAGCCATTTACATTGCATGGGGGAACAGCCAGGGGAATTATCTTTGTTATGAGACTTGAACCACTATGTACCTGTATGCTTTTTACATACACAAGTAAATGTTTTAGATAATTTCCTTTTTTTTTTTTCCTTCACATGGAAATATGTTATAAAACACAACATAATTACAGTCAGCCTGGTTGTGGTGACTTGGGGAATATGTCTTGATTTAGAACAAATTATTTTTCCAGCATGATTTTACAAGCCCCAACTGTATTTTAGCAGCCACTGAAGTTAAAGGCAGGTTGATATATTTTTCCTAGTAGACACCTAACAAAAGGCAGTGAGGAAAGGTGAAATAGTTGAAAATGAAATAGACCCCCACATCATGAAAGAGGGATACAGCAATATGTTACTCTCTCAGTAGTTCCCTTTGACTGAGAGCAAACTGAAATGATGGGACTAAGGTGGTGAAAGCATAAAGCCTGGCTTCACATATTTCTTGTTCAGAGTGGAAGGTTGTGTGACTGCTGTTGTAGTAGTACAGGAACTTAAGTGAGCAGAGATCATTATACATGAAAAAATACAGGACTTTTGACAAAGGCCTGCTTACCCTATACTGAAGTCTTGCATATCCATGATCTGAATATGTTTTTTTACCACAGCTGCCATTACTTTGTCTGTGCAGACTTTGGAGTTAAATTACTTTTCTGCTGTAACTATTGCACTATGAAATGGAATATTCATTTGCAGACTATATAATAAATGTTATTCTTTAATATATACATAGAGATGTGTCATGAAGAGCATGTCAGCTGAAGCTTTAATAATAGAATAGACATAATGAAAAATAATTGCTCACTTATAGGCTATTTTTTTTCCATTTTTACCCACACTGAGGCTGTAATCTTATTAACATTTCCCCTAAGCTGTTACTACTGAAAGTAGTATTCCCCCTTCCTTGTCCTCCACATCCTCTTATCCACTTTGTTTCTTCCTCAGATATGCCTTTTCAAAGGGGTATGTGATGAATAAGGGTTTTTTTTAGGTAGGAAAAAGTGATTAGGCAAGTGCTGAAGCTGGCACTACCAATGAGAGAAATGTCCCTGGAAACACAATTGAAGAACACAGAATTGCAGCGAGTCAGCTTGCGTTCTTCTTTCAGACAGCAGTAAATGGCAATGAATGGCCCCGCATTCAAAGTGATATCAGCACACTTTATTTTTCCTTGCACTTGTTCACTTACTTTATTTCATGTGATCTATCATAGTTTTCAGTTGAGGACTGGTACCTTGTTAAAAAATGCTAACTTCTTCATGTGATAGAAATTTATATGATCAAAAGCACTACCCTACCCCACATTTCTCTTGCAAGTTAGTCTGATCAGATGCAGGAAGATGTAGAAGGCAGTATCCATCTACTTACTGAGAATTAGTAATTTTCTAGTTAGCTTCACAAAGAGGAGAAGACTAGGCTACAGAAGAAGACATCAAAAATGTTGTGCTGAACTGGAAATTTTCCATCTTGAGAGGATATATTTTTGATTTAACAAAATTGGAAGGAGAAAAGAGAAAGCAATTCTAAAAGCAAATCAATAAGAAAATCACTTGGTAGTTAAAGTGATTGAAAAGGGGTTACTTGACCCTACAGACATATATTAATATGCTTAACTTTTTATTTATTATCAGGGATCTGAGTAGGAATATGCTTCAATTTGGCTGGGAGATGAGTTATGTAGGAGCGTTAACACAATTACGAGAAGAGAATGATACATTTCATGGTACTACGGAAAAGACTTCGGTTCTTTTATCCACTTCCCCTATATTCTGCATATATTTTCTGCCCTTCAGTGGTATAACTGGGCCTTGAAGTCTCAATCTGGAAAAAATCTAAGTGTCTGCTAAGCTTTAAACTTTCAAATGTCCTTTGGACATCATCAGTTCTCTCTTATTTCAGAACATGCGTGTGTTTAACAGGTTCATGGATCAGAGCCTTTGTAAGAAGCAGCAGGTATTCTGCCAGTTAAACCTTGCTAATTTTTAAAGATTAAATTAGCAGTTTTAACAAACAGGTGCCCATTCTGTTGCAATCTGACACAAGACCTTGAACTCTGGTGTCTTGGCATTCATTTGTCACCTTACAAAGCAATGGCACCTCATGGTAAGCAGCACCGTGTTAAAATATATCTTTTTTGAAGACAACATCGGACTGCCAGATCAGTATCAGTGTCCTTAGTTTAGGAAGTTTTAAAATACCTCGTTGATAGGGAAAATGTAATGTGCATTGCTGTCTTGTTTTATAGAGAATAATTTTAAATTTCAGATCCTTAGCCAAACTTTTCCTGGATATCCTGCCTGTTAGACAGGTAAATCCATCTGAAAACTCCCCATAAGACATGTGTTGGTGTAGTAGGTGTTACTCCTTAGTTTTGGACAAAGGAAAAACAATCGTACCCCAAGAAGGGTATAGTTTTCAATATACATATATGTTAACTTAAGAGAGAAAGAAATTAAAAATGCAACTTTAAGATTGCATAAATTCTCTTGTTTCAGCCTGCCAGATACTGAAAACTGAAAGAACGCTTTCCACAGACTAAATTTGCATGTGGAAATCTCTGAAGTCCTTACAGCACACAACTCCCAGTTTAAGTTGGATGAGCCAGAAAAGATGGCAGCTGCATTAAGAAAGCTGGAGTAACAGCTACAGGGGAACTACTAGGAACTTCAACACATACAACAGTGTAAATGTAAATCATACTTTTATATTAATTATTTCTTTTACTATACTATTTAAAATTAATTCAGTCTGTACACAAGAGTCAAGATTATTAGTTCTGCATAAAAATAACAGGTTTTGAGAAAGAAAAATGTTCTTGGTGAATTCAGTTTCCTGTCCAGAATATTTGGACCTATAGAAGAGACTCAACCTTGAGCAAAGGCTTTGACATGGCTCTTGAATTTCCAGGAAAGAGGTCTGCTAGAGCAGGTCCTGAAACCCTGTAATATTTACTATCTAGTTTAATGATCTGAAAGTCTGTGCTGAATCAGAGGTAGAAATGTTAAAGTAATTACCCTGGAAAGTCAATTTAATGAATGCCCAATATGTGAAAGCATTATTTCTGTAATCTTTTCTATTGCCCAATTTATCATTTTTATTGTTCATTTACCTATGTTATATAGTTCTGGTATGAATTATATTCTCTAATATTCGTTTGTCTTCAATGACTTGTTAGATAGCTAGTGAAAAGATCCTCTTTAAAGAGAGACCTTTGTACTTGAGAAAACTTTGAAATATAATATATCTAAACAAAAATCCATTCCTGTCTCATGTTTTCTGGAAAAATTCCCATGATCCTTACTATAACTATCAGAAATATTTGTTTGAACAAGGACTTTAATCTCCACTACTTCATTTCAGCTTTCCCTTTGGTATGAAAACATGGCAATATTACTGAATTTGTGGCTTACAGTGTCCAGTGTCAGGCCTTGATTCTGCAAAAAATCATCTGTACCCATGAATTTATTCACACCAATAATTCTTCAACTACTTAGCTGAAACACAACATGAGATCTGTGGTAATACACACAATCAGGATAGCTGACAACATCTAGTCCTAGTATAACAAGTTCATATGATATAAACGCAGTATTCCTTCCTAAATTCAGGGGTAAAACCCCTGAACTAGAATAATGAATTTTATGGTAGGTGTTATAGTGAAGAAGAACATACTTCTGCACACTTAAGAGTTTACCCAGCTACTCCTTTTGAAATGTATTGATCAGTAGACGCCAAGAGGTAAGTAGGCAAGGTGCAACTTTTAAGGAGACAGTGTTGAAAGATAAATTTAGGTAAAATGGAATACTAGTAGAACAACAGGCAGGAGAAAATGGGAAGAAAAAAGTTGAAGATGATGAATATTTTGACAGCACCAGGGTTCCTTTGCTTTCATGGAGTGGTTGAAGCATGGCCAAACACTTGCTTTATGGCAAGTATAAAGGCCTTATGGTAGCTGGCATGACCTCTACCTCCCAGAAGGAAATCAGGGCATACTTATAACTATGCTGTATCCCAGCAGTGCAACATCTCCCCAGGAGGACCCTCCACATCCACAAGAAGAGAAGGGAGATAAATCAGCATCCAGTCAGAGAATTAAGGATGGTCTGGCACATTCTTAAGAGGGAGAGAGATTAGGTCTTACTCCTATAAGCTAGTACAGGTAATTTTAAGGCCAGGTTGAGGGCAGCAATAGTGACTGCAGGTTCTAAGGCAAGGCCAAGAAGAAGGATTTGATATAGCAAAGAACATACAAAATATGTCATGAGATGGAGAGGAACAATTTTGTACGGTGGTGTGCAATTGCTGGCTTTGGCTTTTCTTGGCAGATAAATTCTTTTGAGCCCAAACCCACACCAACATTAGCTTTACAAAAGGAAATCCTTGTGAGTGAAATACTGTTGGTGTAAAAAACCACCAAGACCAATTTCTTCCTGTTGTTGCAGTTATGCCATGCTTCAGGCCCTCGTTATCTTCTCCATCTGCATGGCACCCTTATGCAACTCACGTGCAAAAGAAAGACAAATTTAAACCCTCAAAACATTGATCTTGCCAGTAAATATTCTACTGGGAACAAAAATTCACAATCTAGAAGTGTGAAGGATTCATTCACACACACATGGGACAAATAAGGGCTTAGCGGGAATTGGTTTACAATCCTTGTGGACTCCTGTAGAGCTAATAAGTCAAGAAATACCACTTGAATGGAATCATATGATAATCACATGATTATATTTTTTGATACATTGCATAGTCCTTAAGTATAAAAAAAAATGCATTTAGAGCTTAGGCTGTCCTCTATTATATCAAATTAAATCGGATTTAGTGCCTAGTTGTGTGTCATGCAGATCAGATCCATTTGTACAAGACTGTACAGTGTGGAGCTGGTTCAAATGAATGAATAGCTTTCTCATTACTTCACCCTATTCTGCTGTCTCTTTTCCTGTCCTTTGTAATGTAATGGAGGACAGCTGTGGCAGTGAAGTGAATATTAACTAACCTCAGCGCCTCAGCAGATTGTGACTTTAATCCCTGCAAATACCACTAAAATCAAAATTTAATTACAGTCAGCGTAACTCTGTTAATGCCTGAAAAATATTTAACAATTAGTGGTTGGCTTAATTAAGCAAACTGCCTTTCACAAAGCAACGTGAAAAGTTTTTCCTCATATTTTATCCCTCAGACTAATTAGTCTGATGTAAGCTTACAGTACTTCATTTACTGTTACTGACTCTGCTGCGTTACTGATCCAGTTTCTGGGGCTTAACAGTCTTTAATGGAGGAGAAGTTGTTAAAAGAAAAAATAAAGATTCATAGAGCACTACTAACCCTTAAAAAGAAAAAAACTCACAACTTTCTAGTAAGCCAGGAAGTTTCATTAGTTATTTACTCATATGCAGTTATATCGTTAAAGATGTCTTAGCTATGATCGTATTATTTATACGGGTTCAGTACGTGTTGAATAACATGTAAATTAGGGTACAGCCATGTCTATCAGAGGACGATGCCTTGCACACCCAGATGATAAAAAGATGATTATAAGTTTAGTGAAAAGACTCGGCCCTGTGCGGCCTGATTCAGGTACTTGTTTTGAAAATCTCTGACAAAAAGTGAGAACTACAATGTAAAAGGTGTCTCACAGCTGACTTTGACAATTAAGTCTTGTTATTTCAATTAACATGATGTTGCTTTGATCTTGCTTGTTTGTGCTGTTATGGTACAAAATCCATTGCTCTTGTTTCTGTGGATTTTACTATAGTTGCATTCCTGAATACTTATAATTACAGATGGGTTCTGTTTGTTTTTTGAAAATAGAAGCATTGCAAGAAATTCCTGTAAACTGTGGTTTGAATTATAATATTGCCATCCAGTATCCTAGAAAAAAAATTGTTCAACAGTTGAAACAGCAAGATACATTACTTCAGTATTTGAAATATTAATTTGATGGCAAATTTCTCTATATTGTACTCACTAGCATATTGAGGATTGTTAACTATATACATTTTCAGCTTTTCGAGATAAAATCTTGCAGTTCTTTACCTCTACAGCTAACAAGTACTAAATTAATCCATATATTTATGAAGTGTATAAATATGTTTTGAAGGAGTGAGTATAATCAGCTTAACAAGAAAAGGTGAATTGCCTCAGTAAGGACCACTGCAGAACATAAAAAACAAATTTTTCAATCGTTTTCATCCTTAAAAAGTTACAATTCATACAACCCTAAGCAACACCTGGAAATTCAGAAGGTTCCATTTGAAGCTACTGCCAAACCATTTGAAAAAAGTTATCAGGTACAGAAGTATATCACACTCAAATTATTTAGAAAAGTAGAGAATGCAGGTTTACTGTTGAACTAGCTAGACAACAAGTAAAATGTGTTCAAGAAATGAGATTGCCTTAATCCAAGTATATAAAACTGAAATACAAAACTGATTAAGTCTATTTTAAATCAGAATGTTTTATCCCTTTCACATGCCTGTCTCTCACTAGGATTTACAGGAACACAGTCTAGCTGTCTGCTTTCTACAAAGGATAGATATTATGCAGTATAGCTGAACGATTTGTTTCAATCAAATACCTTTATTTTGCTCCATACATAAAGGGTTTTTTTTTTCCCATTTTAAAGCAGTTAATTTTGAAAAAGCTCTCTTTTGTGCCAAAGACAAAAGAAATAAGAATTAAATCAATGAGAAACAGAATATCTGAAAGAAAATGATGCATAGTTTGGTACAATTCAACATAATTGGCAACCTTTGCTTCTGGGCTCATGGTTGATTGAGGATGGAGATTAAATTACCATTCATAATACTGGAGAGGTGGTCCATTCAAGTCATGGCTTAAATACTGAATGTTGACTGAAAAATGTAGAGAAGCAGCTGGCAACTGTATAAATCCTTTTCTGGAAGTAATTTAACTTATTATGAAGGAGAAAAAAAGAGCTACGTTGCAAAGCTGAAAGAGGTGTAAAACTTCTTTCAACTATCATAAAAAAAATGTGTTTTCAAATGCTTTGTGTGACATTTAGATGGATTTCAAATGCTCTGCCTACATCATCACGTAAAGTAACTATCTCTCTGTGAATGTACATCTGCATTACCATTAAGAAAATATTCTTTCACCACCAAATTCCATTCTTCCAGTATGTTTGCTCATAGAAGAACGCATAACAATTCTCCTTAATGACACAAATAATCCACTTATAATGATCTATTATACATCTTTTTTTCCAAAAGCAATTATGCTTTTGTATTTTTTGTCAAATGCTGAAGAATTTCATAATGGTATAATATACTTGAATGGTCTTTGAATTTTAGTGTACACAAGCAACGTAAGTTAAAAAAAAAGTAAAACTTGACCAAATTTTATTCACCTGAGATCCACTGCCTCAACTTTTCAAGAACTACCTTCCACTGTGTTCATGAAAATCATGATGCAAGCCTTAGGCTTTATCTTCTACCAAGAAACACACTTGTAAACATCAGGATTAGAGTTTAGAAGGAAGTTAATGAACTGGGATTTTTTTCCTGCTTTTCCCTCTCTTGAGCTGTAATTATTACAAAGCTGCAGAAATTTCGAAGCTGAGGACAAAAAAACTTGGTTGTATCTGTGTGTACATGTAGTTACATGCGTAAATGCTTAAAGGTGAAATTCCATCTTCTGTAGCACTCATGGTACTCTTGCTGAATTTAAGGGGGAGTGTATGTGTATGTCTGAGGGAAAATGGTTGCCTCTTCCTTACACTTGCTGGCATATTTATATAAAGTCTATGGCCAGAAGCATAAATTTTGTAAGTTAGCATAGCTCTACTAACTCATTACGTTAAATTATAAAGCAGAGAATCTCTGCCATGTCAACAAGTTGGAGTACTGTAGTACATATGGCTATAAATGGCTCCTTCCTGACCTCCATGGAAAGGGGAACACCCAGCAAAAGTTGTAAAGTAAGAGGGCTTCATTGCGGTTACCCAGGCATGCCTTGGGATCCATTTGGATGGAGCTGTATACGGCTCATGAGGATGCAGTTGCTTCGATATCCAGGATGCGCCTTTGATCCCTGGTCAAATTTTCAGACTTGTAGTGCTCCAGCTTATGCTGGGATTGACGTGTAAGCATTCACAGGTTGTATAACTGCTACACTAATTTATTTTAGCCCTCAACCCTGTTCACAATACCATTTCCTAAATGAGGAAAGGAGAGCCACATAACTCTTTGGATTTGGATTTAAATAAAACGAAGCCAACCAGCCTCCCTCAATAACATTTCTCTTCTCCTACCCTGTACTTCGTCCCCAGCTAAACAAATTCCCTAGCTGTTGATAAACTCGCAGGTTGCATTGTAGTAAAAACTTGCCAGAATATAGCAGGATATTTCCACTTTATCTTTTCAATTAACAGTCAGCTCTAAATCCCACATTCCTTCTCTAAAGTAGGATTTTTTCCACAACGTTAAAGAAAAAAACACCCTAGATCTTAAACAGGCCTGAAATAATATAGCACATGTTGACAAAAATTAGTTAATCTGTGTCTGAGTCTGAGGTGAATTTTGTTACAGCAAACACATAAATCACTTGATTTAGTTCTCCTTTTACATGCTTGTTTTATTCTCATTTGTTTGGCTTTTGCCAATTGGCCAGTGAGTCTTTGGTTTATGCATATGTAAGCTAACACAAGTGCTTAAAAAAAAATAATCCAGGATCTTTGCAAGCTGATAAATATATCTGAATAATACTAATGAATAATATTCTGAAATCTCAGTAAAACCAGCTGCAAAGATCAATGATAGGTGTTGTTTTAAACACGTGCTTAGCACAAGGAAAGAGACCAAAGGAAGCCAAAAAATGTCACAAAACTAAAAAAAAGTTGGCAGCCTTCAACTGTCTTACAGAAAGGTAGGCTGAAATAATATGTATTTACACATTCACTTTGTATCTTAGAATTAAATCTGTCCAATCATGCACTCTACAGATGTAATAGGAGGTTTTGATGACTTTTGCAAAACATTAAGTAGTAATTAGGAAAGCTTCCAAACCTACTTAGCAAATTAAAAGGTCTAGGAAATCATGTTGGATTTGGCTTATGTTTGCTTGCTGTGATCACTTTTTGTGAACATACCAGGCTTTTGCAAGTGGTACAAATCAGTTTAATATACAGCAGAATGAGTTTAATGCTACAACAACAGTATTATAAATCAGAAGCATTAGAGTGGGCCATACTGAAAGCTACAGCATTTTCCATCACCCTTTTTGTTTGCAAGCAGAGTCAAAATCACATTTTTTCCCAAGTCTGGCATGTTTGAAAAAGTCATTGTTCATGAATGTTTTCCTTGTTTCCCAGTGACATTGTTACTAGTCAAAACTAAACTATTTCTCTTGTGCTGCGTAACTGAATCATTATGCATGATTTCTTGCACATTTTTTTTCTGTCATTCAGGAGAGCTTTGTATAATAAATGGGATACCAATAAAATGCTTACATTAGCTGACATCATACTTCTGGCCTCTATGACAAAAATTCTCTATACCCATTATTAAGTTTGTTATGAAGAGAAATAAGGAGTAGACATTTCATTACACATAAATTGTATTACTTGTGGCACAGCATGACCTTAAAAGTGTGGACTATGTATTAAGTTATGGAACAAATAATACCATGATCCTTGTGGAAAGATCTTTTGAAGTTAATTCCCTGATAGCATCTGAAATCACAGTGAAACTGTAAGTGGTAAAATATATTATTACACTGGTGTTTAGAATGTGTCATGTCCCATTATTATCAAAACTTTCAAGGGTGTCTGTGGTGGTGTCTATGACATGATCTTGGTATAAAAACATAAAATTTTGACCCAACACTATAGTCTCAGCCAAAATTAACTTGAACGGATTTAGGAAAGTGCAGCCTCCTGGAAGTGTTTCTGAAGAAGGAAGTTAAGGAAGGGAAATTAAAGAAAGTTATAACAAAATTAAAGCTTATTATAAATAACTCTACTTCACTTGATATCAGAAAGGGCTCAAAAACATACAACATGTACATTATGGTATGAAAAAGGATGGAATGATAGCCCTGACTAACAAGGCCTACTCAATTTCTGCTTGAATGAGAAATGCACATTTCTTTAAAATGGTAATTTGGTATATTCCATTGATTCATAAGCCTTTTGAATTCTTCTCCAAGCAGAGGTATAGAAAGGTGAATAAGGTTATTTCAGTATCGTTTCTGGTACTGTGGGCAAACTGGATGCTTATGAAATTTGTTTTCTCAAATCAACATATCTCCCAGTGTACTTTCTAAGTACTTTCCAGACAATTATTGTGAAAATAAAGTATTTGATCTTTTAAATTTCCTGTCTTCGGTGTTTTGACAAATTTAGAATTATTGAAAAGCACTAATTCAAGGATCAAAGAAATAACACCCATTATCATTGTATTTTTCCCTCTTGCCAGCCAACCATATCGGACCATGTAAACTAACAGCTTATATCTATTGTATTTGGAAATGCTATTTTTCATAGTTACAAATCATCCCATGTTAGTTCTTTCAACACCAAAATAAGAGCATAAACTCTAAGAGCAAACCCAAACTGTAATAAATTTTAGACTCAGCTTGGAGGCAGTCACATATATATATATATATAACATGCTGGAACATAAACATAGAGCTCACATAACCGCTGTGTACTCATGATGAAATGTGTAACTACACTTTGTGTTAAAGTTGTAATTTTCAGTTTTGATTCAGAAACTGCATTCACTTCATTCAAATGAAGCATTGTATCAATGAGACATATGTTGCTGTGTTTTTGACCACTGCATCTTAGATGTGATCAGTCTATTTGCATAACTCCCACTAAATGTGCTTGTGTCATGGAACGGTTACACGGGATATGGCTGACTTGATGTGGGAGAAAATCCCTTCTGTTCCCAAACCATAGGGACTAAGGCAAGAACAGAGGGGCAGGAAAAGACATGTCCTTTGCATTTGCTCTTCACGCTCCTGGATGTGGAAAACTGAGCATTAATAGTGTAAAGGGGCAGAAGGCTCTTTAATAAATCAAGGTCTCAGAAGTTTCAGTCTCAGGGCAATACGGTCTGGTATCTTTGCCTCCACAAATTTCCCAGGCCTAAACCTTTCTAGGCTCAGGCTTGGTGTGTGTTATGTGAATTACAACCTTTTGATTAATTTCTCTAGCATATTGACATCACAGATACAGACATCTGCCAACAAGGTCAGAGAAGTGAAAGGAATAGCTTTATGTCAATGTTGAGAGCATCATCCAGGAAGATGGACATCTGGACTCTGCAAATGTCAAGTTGTATGCATCACTAGGATGCATACGTGTCTAGGGAATGATTTAAACGCCACACAGTTGTTTTCCACATTAAAAAAATATCAACAACAAATATACCAAAGTCACCATGAATACTACTAAGTAATAAAAGTCATGAGGAATTTGGATTTGGGTCACAAAGAACACAAATCCTAATTAAACTCGGTCCATACTTCACGTGAGGAGAACAGTATTTCCTTGTATGTTTTCTAACTGCCTTTTGCCAACCTGTTCTGTCAGGTTTAGCATTGACTGCATGGTGTTAAGGTGCAACCAATTGTTTGGTATGGAAATATAGTGCTGGACGGTGTGCTTCATAAAATGCTTCAGGCAGCTGGAATCACAAACTAGTACAGACTACCTAGGTATTGAGTCTAGTGGTCTGCAGGCACCTTCCTGATGTGCCATAAGAATGTGCATCTTGCTTGCTCCCCGCATGCAAAGGTTTTTCTTAGCATGATATTTAGATCGTTGACAACAACAGCAAACAAAAAACTACAAGGGATCAACACCAAGAATGACCAGAATGCATCTGGCAAAGGTAAAGACAAAAAATAATACCATTTTCCTAGGTCCCCAGAATATCCAGTTTCCCGTGTGAGGCAGAAAGTAGGTGAAGCATTGTGCTTCAAAGAAAGCCAGAGATATCACGAAGGGCCTGACCAATTCTATTTGAGAGCAGATTCCTCCTTGTCTTGAAATCTTGCTCAAACCCTGAGAAATTTTTAACACTCTTAGGAACGTCAATACACTGTCTCTGTCCAAGACCAATTCCTGACTCAAAAGAGAAAAAGCATATCCTCCTGGAAACAAAACTCTTGTATTGGGAAACGTGGGATGGGTAGGCAGGGCAGAGAGGAAGAGAAAAAGAAAATGAGAAGGAGAGAATTCCTTGTTTGCTGCCACAGGGAACCAGAAAAATCTATAGATTAAATAAGTCTCAAAGAAAATCATCTGTGATCAAATTTATTTTCAAAATGCTTTAGGGATACCAGCAGATCTGTCCATCCAGTGGAGAATAAGTGTCAAAATGTCCTCAGAGTGATTTAGCTGCCCTCTAGTACCCTGAGGGCTTCCAGTTGCCGCATGGAAAGCGTGAGGAACTCCTTTGTGGTACATATCAGTCTCATGCAGATTCTATCAATAATGTAGAGCATCTAAAATGGTTTTAGGCACTTTGGTTGAAGGATCTGATTTTTTTCCATGTACCACAAGACAACTCAAAGATCACTGTTATTTTGGCATAGATTAATTTCCATACAGCTTTCAAAATCTGTGTTGAAACTATTACTGTTCCACTTTCCTGTGTGAAAGGAAAGTAGCTATCTGATAGAAATATTTTCATTTCCAGTTTTAACATAGTTGTGGCAAATCCATAACTGTATACCTTACACTTGTGCTATCTTTTCGTTTAAATATTTGGATGTCCCAAAAATATACAAAATGAATGTATGCTATTCCCCACTTCCAATCTCTGGTTTTGTAGGTTAGGCATGACAACCTGTTTTTAATCCTTCATCTTCAACAGACTCAAGCTTTCCTAATATTTCAGTCCTTTGTACTTCTTCTAGTTTAAATCTTTTGAATTCAAGTGACCAGAACTGTACAATGAGATTCTACTTTGTAGACTGGTGCTGGTATGTAGCTGTGTCTGTTTAAAACACTTTACGTCCTGCATTAATTTTTTCACAGTTGCATCAACATAGCAACTCTTAGTCATCCCATGACCAGTATGCTTATACTTCATCATCACTCCAATTGATTAGCCCCTCAGTAATATTGAAAAGTCTTGCTATTAGTGCCTGAGTGCATGACTTTGCATTTTATGCTCTGAAATTTCATTCCCATTTCTACTCCTTGTCTACAAGGTCATCCTGTACTTCCCATGTGATGATATTTTCCTCAGTAATAGTAGCACTTGGTTACCATATGTCTACACTTTTCAGCCTGAGATTTCCAGCCAGGATTTTTTTTTTTTAAGTAGAATGTTTTTTGAGGATTTCTGCCTGAAAGGCAGGTCAGAGACCCTGGTACAAGTGCTGCTCCCTGGCTGCCTGAGTGAGGGAGATGTGACCCAGTGCCACGTCTGCCCCACCAGTGGGGCTGAGAATGCAGGCACTCCCACTTCCGCAAATCTGAGGGTGAGAAGCAGATGTAAAACATTACCTTCATATCTGAAGAAGAAGCAAAGGTTGGATGGGTCTAAATTTAGGGGTTTTTTTGTTGTGAGTGCAGTTCATGTTAGTGTGTGTAGGCAGAGACCCTTTCAACTCAACTCTTGTTTCTGGGTTTAGGAGAGGAGCAAAAATGGGTTGGGAGGTGCTGCAGCACTTGAAGGGACACCTGTGAGCAAGAGAATGTGAATGGCAACTGGGAAGAGCTAAGGGTTATTAAACATGCTTTGCACAGGACCACACTGGAGACAAAGTCATCACGCAAATAAGGCTTCTTATTCCCTGCCCCCCTTCCCTGTCCTATCCCTTTTATGGATGCTACATTCCTTTATCTTGCTGACAGGAATGTGGCAGTCAGTATCCATCGTCCATATATTTCACCTACGTGTGTCTCCTATTTAGTCTGAAATGACCATACAAAGCACAATGTTCTGAATATTCTAAAGAAAACCCCTAGCCACCAGGCTGATAATTCTCCCCTAAGTATATGCTGTTGCAATTTCCTTTTTAATTTCTTCCCCCCTCATCATTCCCGTATTAATGGCCATTGCCTCCATCCTACATGATGATTTACTACAGGACACTGTAGGAAACACTTTACTTAAGATAGATTAGGTCCACTGCATTAACCTTGCCAAAGAAATCAGTTATCTTATATAAAAAAAAAAAAATTAAATTAGTCTCACACAATCTACCTTTGACAAAACTACACTGTATTTTATTATTTTCATTTGCCTCCATGCTCTTGATCACACTTTTCTACAAAAATCTGTTTAAGACTTTACACAGTACTGAATAAAAACTTATGCATTAGAAAGATCACTCTCTATTCCTCTCCATGTATCACCTTCACCCCCTTGGTTAAAATGCAGGTACTGTTCTGCCTTAGCCGAGGCTGGAGTCCATGAAAGCTCTAGCTTTCACCAATACATTAAATTTCTTGGTATGGTAAAATTGTACTTTTGCTATTTTTACTAATACTTGCAGTTTTTACTAAAACTTCTACTATTTTACAGCAATTTCTCCCCTTTCCCCAATGCTTTTTCATGAAGCAATGTAAGTTGGGCATGTTAGAAGTTGCAAAACCCATAGCATTTGGAAGTGCCCATTGTTTAGTAAGAAGCATCCAGAACTACAGGAGATGATTCTCTTATCCAGAGTGAATCACCAGAAATGGGCCAGGATCTGGCAAAAATTGTCTGCTAGATTTTCACAACAATAAACCCCAAGCTTTTGTGAGATTGAGGTTTCAGTGAGGCCCACGTGCCTAAAAACAGAAATAGCTAACTGTACAGCACTGATTATGCATTTAGCAGGTACAAAATTTCTGTCTAGAACAATCTCTTTCAGGCATCTGTGACGTGCTGCTTTTTGACCTGCTACTTAGTTCATAAACATAATGTGAAAACATGGGCCAGTTTTACTAAAGGTTGTGGTATTCAAGTGCACAGTTGCAACATAACATAATTATTAGAAGTTATATGTGCCAGAATCATTCCCAGTGGTGAATCAGTAGAGAGTCAGTAGTTAATATGAAAAGAGTACTTACTTATATTCCTGACTAGTATCTTATAATGCATTATCTATAATCAAGTTAAAAATCCCTCAACTTTAAGTCTAGCAGGACGGACATATACAGATAAAATATGATCCTATAGATCTTTCAAATGAAAGGTGTTTTAAATGTGTGCTTATATCTTTATTCTTTACGTTATTTCTAATTTACATCTGTAACAAGAAATTATTGTACTTGAAAAGAATAATAATCCACATGTAAGATGCAACATTTAGGAAATCAGGATAGCATATTTGTCTGACCTTGCTGACCAGAGTCACAAAATACAGCGTTTTAGAAACATAAATATCTGGAAATCCGTCTAAAACTACTTGTATTGTGGACTTCCCTCCCCACCCCCCACAACACTTGTGGTAAACATAAAAATGAATTATATACAGGTCTTTTGGTCTTTTCTTCCATCAATCTGAAAATGAGATCATGGCATTTAGAAGCTCCTAAAGGTTCATATATATACTGTAGATCAATCTTAAAACAGTGAGACATGTTCCTAACATTTCTCAGTATACGATATTATTTTCACTTGCTTACAAACTTTCCGAGAACAAATCTATTTGGGGTAAAAGTTTCAGTTCTTTCTTCCTACTTGCACTAAGCTTTCTTGTATGAGTGAGGAGGACTGAGCATGGCTCACTCATTGCTTAACTGTGCTAATGAAAGTTTATGCATGTTCACTTGCCTCACAGCTGAAGTGAGCGTGCAGACTCCTAACGCGGCTGGTCTCTGAAACAGCCAGTCAAAAACGCTTCAATCCTGTATTTCTCAGTGTGCCAAAATGCACTCAGCTGTGCTTTCTATAGCTGTGGACCAGGAATTCTTCAAAAAACTGAACAATGGCACATTATTTATTTAGCCGTAGCCCTCTTGCTCATATAAGTGAAAGAATTATTACTGCTCGCAATTGTTGCATATGGCAGATTGTCCTCCTTCTTTATTTTCATTTTTATTTTCATTGCTACAAGGGAAGAAGCAGAGAACATCCAGACAACAGTTGCCTGATCAGAGATCAGAGAAAAAGTTAAAACACATTTCAAGTTGAACGATTGTGAGATGAACAGTTTAGTCAGACTAAATCTCTGCAATGCAAACTGTGGTCAAAAAAATAAAAGAAGAATTTAAAAGATTATAGAAGTGGTATACATATAAAAACCCAGGAACAGGACAGGCTTGCAGGACCATGTAGATGGGATTATCCATTTAATATGCACGCAGAGTGACCACGGGTGGGCCTAGGGTAAGTGACCTGCGTAGATAGCTGGTTCCTGTGAGCACTAGTGATACTGTCATTATCAAAACAGGCACAAAAGCATCCTTGTCCCTGCATTCTCATGGATGATGAGCACCTGGATGTGCACATTTAGCTGTGTCCCAATAAAACAGTGGGTATTTGTTAATTAAAACCCCAACAAATGGAATTCACTTGTGGTTCCTGCTGCCTGGAAATTGTATTTAGAACCGTGGTGGGTTGACCCTGCCTGGACATCAGGTGCCCACCAAAGCCAGTCTATCACTCCTCTCATCTGACCGGGGGAGAGAAAATATAACAAAAGGCTCGTGAGTCAAGATAAGGACAGGGACATCACTCGCCAGTTACTGTTACAGGCAAAACAGACTCGACTTGAGAAAAATTAATTTAATTTATTACCAATCAAATCAGAGTAGTATAATGAGAAATAAAACCAAATGTTAAAAGACACTTTCCCCCTACCCCTCCCTTCTTCCTGGGCTTAACTGTACTCCCAATTTTCTCTACCTCCTCCCGCCGAGCTGCGCATGGGTGTGGGGAATGGGGGTTGTGGTCAGTTTATCTCATGTTGTCTCTGCTGCTCTTTTGTCCCAAAGGAGGACTCCTCACATTCTTTCCCTGCTCTAGTGTGGGGTCCCTCCCATGGGACACAGTTCTTCATGAACTTCTGCAACATGAATCCTTCCCATGGGCTGCATATCTTCACAAACTGCTCCAGCATGGGTTCTTTCCATGGGGTGCAGTCCTTCAGGAACAGACTACTCCAGCATGGGTCATCCATGGAGTCACAAGTCCTGCCAGGAGCCTGCTCCACTGTGGGCTTCCCAAGGGGTCACAGCCTCCTTTAGGCATCCACCTGCTCCAGTGTGGAGTCCTCTATGAGCTGCAGGTGGATATCTGCTCCACCATGGACCTCCATGTGCTGCAGGGGAACACCCTGCCTCTCCATGGTCTTCACCATGTGCTGCAGGGGAACCTCTGCTCCACCATGGACCTCCATGTGCTGCAGGGGAACACCCTGCCTCTCCATGGTCTTCACCATGTGCTGCAGGGGAACCTCTGCTCCAGTGCCTGGAGCACCCCCTCCCCCTTCTTCTTCACTGACCTTGGTGTCTGCAGCTGACCTCTCTCCCAGCTGCTGTTGCACAGAGTTTTTCCCCCTTCTTAAACACTTTATCACAGAGGTGCTACCACTCTTGCTCATGGGCTTAGCCTTGGCCAGCGGCTGGTCTACCTTGGAGCTGGCATTGGCTCTATCGAACATGGAGGAAGCTTCTGGCAGCTTCTCACAGAAGCCATCTCTGTAGCCCCCTCCACTACCAAAACCTTGCCAGGCAAACCCAGTACAAGACCTCATGAGAAGTGTCAAGAATCCAAAATGTTGATAGCTACAGTCAAAGCTCAGGCAGGTTTCTGATCATTTCTTGGAGGGCTGTTGAGAAGACTGAGATTCCAATATCCAAGACTCTGTGGCACGCCTGTTCAAGACAGTATTTCTACCTTCTATGTTCTTGGAGTTTCCAATATCCAAGACTCTGAGGCAGTCCCTTTCAAGACAGTATTACTAGCTTTGTGTTCTTGGAGCAGAGAGGCGAATGTCCCACTTCAGAGGAGGAACAAGCAATTTGTGGGCTTACAGGAACTGAGACTTCAGACACATGGCTCATGTGGGTATGTGAGGCCATGCATAACAAATCTGCAAGATTTTCTGGCACTCCAATGTCTAATACTGCTCACACCAGGGTGTGTCTACCCTGGACACAGACAGATTTGACCAGAATTCACTGAAGTCTCCCAAAGCTTTGGGCTTTTTGAACACTCAAAAAACGTCTTGGAACATATCCTCTATATGCTTGTTAATTTTGCTTTTAAATTGTCTTGCAGAACTCGAAGAATGCTTGAAAAAAAATATCACTGAGATGAGCTGATTTAGAAGCCAAGGGAAAAAAGGACATAAAGGGGAATTTCATCCGGGATCATTCTACTAGCTTCAGCAGCATAACAAGCAATGATAAAAAACGTACGTCTGTGCTTGCCCTTAGTGCAGGGAGCTGGAAACAGCAAACAATTACCACAGCCTAGAGAAGTCTTCAGCGAACATCAATTATTGCAGATAAATCCTCTGCCTATTGCTTACCTTTTTATATTCCTGAGTAAAAGATGAATTGAGGTGCGTTGCTGTGGGAGTGTCATGGTACTACTGAATTAGTTTGTGACCAACTTAGCATTTTGCAGGGCTTTCAGAATGGACAGCCCTTGCTATGATGCTCCACTAACTTTGGTGGGCTGGGAGTCACACCAGTGCACTGTGAGAGGTACAAAGCATAACTTGCTAGAAAACATCCAGGACTAAGAACTATTTCCTTCCTTTCGTTTTAAGGAAGTCAGGTTTTTTGTCATTATATATTTCTTTATAGATGTACAGAATGGAGATATCTGTCACAATGAAGGCTTTAAATGCAAATACACCACATGGTTATCTTAGACATAATTTCTAAAATCTTTCCCAGGAGATAACTTTCCCAGTATATACTGATCACGGCAGAAAAAAAGAGGAGCTTTTCCACAATGCCTCACTACAGAAGAGCAGAACAACAGCTGTAAAAAGTCTTTATCATGCTTTTCCTTCAACAATGTCACACTTCAGAAAAGTAGAGAGGAACAAAAACAAACCTAGCAAAGGCTAAGAAGTGTTAATCTCACATAGCATTAAAAGTGTCATGAACAGCATGGAGCAAGCAGTGTTTGCTCAGAGCAATTAGTAAGATCAGGACTGGTGAAATCTCAGAAACACATTAGCTTGTAAAGTTTAAAGGACTAGAAATAATGGCTAACACTGATGTTGTAGGTCTTGCTGCTGTGGAATAAGGGGGGAAAGGCAGGGAAAGCTGGGTTTTCAAAAAGTTCAGACTATTTAACTAGTTGCTTAAAGTACACAGTACTTGGAAATTGTGCTTACTGGTGATTTACCCATCACTGCCTTCATTGACTATAGAGGCTAAGGGAATATAATTGATAAATTTTCTAAATTAATAAATAATTGATAAATTAACATAGTTTTACCCTCTAATGAAATACAGAAGAGGTATGATGTGACCAAAACAGACAAAATAGAAAACATTTGTTAATTATTTATTTCTTCCCTTTGGATGCTTGAATATCTCCTCTTCTTTCTGATGATCTATTCTACAAACACTCTTTCTGCATTGGTAAGGAATTTGGGCATGTGCCAAGAATGTGTTAAGGTTCCCTAAATGGGCATGGCTTCCAGATTTTTCTGTGAAAATTTTGTTCGGTTCCTTATTTCAGAGCAACCAAGCAAGCACTACCTGGTGGTTCAAGAAATCTAATTATTTAATTACTTGAGAAGTGCTTTCCCTGAAAAGCAAAGTTTTTTGTTACTTTTTTTGAGTCTATTTGTTAAAGTTATTTATGTTTAATGATAGAGAAAGAAGACTGACATATTTAGGAAGCATTGTCCACTGTAGATACAGAAATGCTATTAGTGATGGACAGATCTAGTCATGTGTGTTTACCATTAGAATATATAAAAGATAAAAAAGGCGAATGTTTTGATCAGCAATTCTCATCTTACTGTCAAAAGACTGCTAAAATAAATGTATTTACTTTAGAAAACTACCATGAAGCCTAGTAACGCTCAGATTATGCAGTTCTCCCAGTGCTAACCCATCTGTCGTGGAAGTCTGAAAAAGAAATCATGTCTTCTGTCTCCATCTGAATCCTGAAGTTCACGTCCTTTATCACTCGGCTTCTTCTGAGGTCAGCATTTGGGGTCTTCTTTCCAACATTTCCCAAACACAAGTCCCTCAATATAATATTCTTCATTTCCATATGAAACTGCCCTTGATTAAATGAAAGATGACCCACAGAAATAAAATGTATGAACAAAGGTAGAAAATAAGAAGTGTGCTGAGTCAGAAGTTTCCCCCAGAAAAATCTTACTAACCCAAGGTTAGCAATGGGATGGGATCTGAATTAAACAAAATGATTCCCCCTCCCATGCTCTCTGTAAAAATTGCCTAGCCATAAGCCTGTCACATTTTCTTTTCCTGTCAGGCTCTAGAATTTATGTTTGCCAACATGAGCCATTTTAATTTAGCAGAAAAACTTGGGTTTTCTCAAGTTTCCCAAGGAGAAACAAAACCAGTTTTTCTATAGTTGTAAACTTATTATTACTTTATTCTTGTCAATGTCTCTAAAGTAGTGAGATTAATACTGTTAATATTATTCCACACATTCATAGACAATTTGTAATGAAAATTTCCTTTGATTGTTTCTAAGTGATTTGTTTTGTGCTTTCTGCAGACATTTTAGACATTTCAGTGCAACAGAACAAATGTTCTGCAGTTGCATGTGCTGAAACAGAGTAGCTTAAGCAGCTACTGTTGAATATTTATGAACAGACTTTTCAAATGAGTAGTGGTAAGTTTTACACAAAACCATGCTTCTAACAATTTAATGTAGTCAAGGAACATAACAATACAACCAATCATTCAGGTCGTAAATACTGAAATAATCATTACAAACATTAATATTTTCAGTTAAGAGTCAGTGAGCGAGATACATCCAAACCCAAGATTTTGCTGAACATCTAATAAGGAATTTCTTAAAAGTCTGTAAGCAAATTCACTAATGTCTGAAGAAACGCAACATGGTACTGTGTGGAAAATGACCTCTCTGGGGAGAGAAGCAAGAACTGTAAGAACACAGAGATGCTGAATAAAGGAAACGCCCACAGGTTGTTTGAAAATCTGTTGGGCTGTTCTAAAGGATCAGTCTTTGGACTGGTTTCATTTAGTAGTTCTGTTAATACTACTTGTATAATATTGAAAGCAGTATATTTCAAACTGGAGCGCATGCCTCAAAAAGGATCAAATTAGGAAGCATTTATCATTGCACAGTACGTTCATTAACAAACTGGCTCACTCTGAGTACTGATTATCTAAAGAAAAAGGATACAAAAGTCAAGGTCATGCACTTAGAGGTAAGAACTTCTGCGACAGCCTGTGAGCTCATCAGTTTCAAGCACACGAAGAAACAGAGAGACGTGTTTATTTAAACAGAGAATGACTACAAGTTACTAATATAAACTGTCTGTAAAACAAAGCAAATTAAAACCTAGGGTATCTCTAAACATATTCCTGCAAAGGAAGTATTATTAATCTGCAAAGCAATGGCGAGAGCTTATCTGGAAATCAATTCTGAACCCATATTCCCAGAAGATAAGTTTAGACAAAACTAATTCAGTCTTCTAGGATGGCCTTGAAAATAATGTTTTCTTGGTGGACAATAAAAATAGTCTATCTAACACGAGAATGCTAAAAAGCAATTGGCTTCCTCAACCTAAGAAACAAAGGCCATATTCTGTAAATACACTGAATACAATACGCATCAAACATCACCGAGGGAAAAGAACTGTTTAAGCTAAAATAGAAATACATGGGCATAAATTGACCATGAGTAGTTTAGGAAATCATATGGTGGCAACCCTGCAGAAATGGAGCTCCAGAGGAGCACTCCCAAACAAGTAGTCGGGATAAAACCAACTAAAAGAGCTAACTTAAAGTGATGCTCTATGGGCTTATGAAAAGCATTATCCAGCATGGATTCCAGCAGTATCAGGATTACAGTCAACAGCCAGGAACTCGTAGAATCATAGAATGATTTGGGTTGGAAAGGACTTTTAAAGGTCACCTAGTCTAACCCCCCTGCAATAAGCAGGAACGTTTTCAATGAGATGAGAACTCCCAGTGTACTGATGTAAATTCGCTAAGTTTTCTTCTTTCATGTCCTTTTGTGTTAAAAGTAGAACACATATTCAAGTCCACATTTTTTTTTCAATTCACCTTGCAAAGTGGATGTTTGTGAAGCAGATATTTGCAGCAGGATAATAAAATCTGCACACGTTTTCATGAAGAGGCTGCATGTAGGGCTGCAGAGTACTTCAACCTGTAAGTTACTTTTGCCCCATTTTGTGAGCTTAATGTTTCATTTTTAGTTGCTGTGTTCATTTTATTTCAAAGTAAATATGGGCACTACTGCGTTTCAGAACTACAACAGTCTGGTGTTTCATTATTTCTAATTAGGGAGTTTCTTTACTTTCATGCCTGCCCGTAACTCATATTACTGTTAATGGGAATTCTGTTTGTGCACTGATCTGAGAACAGACCCCTCAGATATCACGTAAATAGCTTTACAGTTGACTGGCCCTTGCTGACCAACTGAGCAAAGTGATATCCTCATGCACTACTTATCAGAAGTTGTAGCTAGGCTAGAAAAAATATCTTTTGGGTTCTGAAGGTCAGGGTAAAGGGAAGAATATAGCTTAATTTAGGGTAAAGGCACCATGAAGGCATCAGTTCAGACTTAACCCTCCCAAAGCTGTTCAAGTCACATGACATTTCACCCATCCTAGGTAACACAGAAAGTGGGATTTACCCCAAACAGAATTTACCTGTCTTCTGTAGGCTAGTTAACCTGTCTCCATTCATAACCAGGAAGGAAAAACACAGGAAATAAACCTCCTCTTGGAAACATTTGTCTCTTTTTCCAGTAACTGGATGACCAGTACAGGGTGTCTCAATGACTAAAATCATGAGCTGAATCACACCCAGAGTGTGAGACGCTTTAGGGGAACCCTTGAGTCACAAACTAGCTCTCTCTTTTGTAGAATATGTCTGAAAAAGTGTCAAGAAGTCTCATTATCCTTTTTCTTATTTAAATTATAAAAAATGCACATAAAATTGCATTTCTGATTAAACAGATCATTTCTGAAATAGCAAATGTTGGTTAGAAGACAGATGATTAATGGAGGAATATAGTATCTAAACTGGAAAGAATCTTTTTAAGAAACTGTTGCTATTCTAAAGGCAGGTGGTTTACACAGTATTAGCATAATTATTTATAGCTATGGTACTAGAAATCAGTAATTACTATGGAAATAATCTAGATTTCCCTGCAGTAGCTTCACATGATTTCTCAGTAATAAACTACTATGTTCCTTTTTCCAGGCAGAGTGGAAGCAGTCCCACAGCAGTAAATACTGTTCTTTTCTATTAGTGTTATTATTTTGCTATTTCACAGATAGGACACAGCAGCAAACTGAGCAGCAGTTGTGTGAATGCAGTTTAAAAAAAAAACAAACAACAAACCTCTAAGCTTGTCATCTGACTACCCTATAAGCCTGCTCATCATCGCAAGCCTGAATACACACATAAGGCTTATAGTGAAATGTGACCCTATAAAATACATGGAGGAAAACAAACTTTGCTGACCTAGAAAGTGGGAAATACAATCTGTCCCATGCACAGCTGTTGAAATTATAAAGAAAACTAATGCTAAACCTCTGTTGTGGCTGGGATACTGGATCTGAATTTTCAATTCTATCCTTTGTCTGTGTTAAAAGTAATAAATAAGCAATTAAGAAAGGAACAATAGATTAACAGAGAGGGAAAAAGGTTGCACAGTAATTAATTTTCCTTCCTGAAAAGCATAACTACTTGTGTATATGATATACAAATTTATTCCTTTTTCATTCAAATGTGATGGGCCCTATTGTTTTGTGATTCATTTGCTTCTCACACCTTTCCTTTTTGACTATGAGAAAACTAAAACCAGACAGCTTCATTAAGTAAGACTGTTAGAATAAAAGCTCAAGTACTCTAAGTCATGGTAACAGTCCCAAAATAAACAGAGCAATCATATGAAAACAGCCCCAATGGGAGCTGAACTGACATTGGAGCTCTAAATAAAATGGGGATAAAAACATACTTGTGATACAAAAATGTCTAACAAAAAAAAAGAAAAAAAAGGCTGTGGAGATGCATTTTGCAGCACGGAGTGGCCTCTAATTGTAAGTACTTTTCTTCCCCTCCCTGAATTTGAATACCTTAAGTTTCATGCTGAGGGGAACCTGGGACGTATGTCTACTTGCATATATACACAACTTGTACTTGTTATGATTTTATCTCCTCCATGCAATTCAATGGGATTTAATTCCATGTATATGCAAGTCCCTTTCTCTCTCTTGTTCTCTTTCAGTCATACAAAGAAATGAAGCCCCAGTGAACTTAGTCACCAGGTGGCTTTTGCTTAGTAGCAACAGGCACAGAGCCTTATTTGGTCTGGCTTTTCTCAAATGCTGGCCTTGTTAACGCTTGTCAAACACAGGAAAAATAAAAATGTACATTTCATTTCTCTCTTAGTATGAAAGTGATGCACAAAGAACCAGCACGCTTCTAACTAGGCAGTAACAGGTACAGTGCAAAATGTATTCACAACACTTGAAAAATCAGAAAAAGAGAGCAATCCAGATGAAATATAATCTTTTCTCTGGGTCTTTTGGTGCATAATTGTCAATTTGCTACTGGGAAGAAGTAGTATTACCCAACTGGGATCCATTTACAATGAGGCAACCAAATAATGCATGTTTACAAAAGATGTAGACCTTGTTTTTGGAGAAAAAGAATACCATTCCACTGCCACCAAAGCCGAGTGGTGTGTATAGTTAGTAAATCTTTTCTTAGTTGCAAAATTAGTGTCAAATTGCTAAGGCCATAAACTACGTCAGCATAAGTCACTCTCATTAATCTGATGGGTGAAGGTAGGATTTTCAAACAGCAGGCTTCTCATTCTAGTTTTTATTTTAATCAGCTAAATAATGAGACGGGGGTAGTTGCTTAACCAGGCCAAGGGAAGAAGAAAGCAGAATCATCTTAAAACACCAATCCTGGATTTAATAGCCTACAACAAAACACTAAGCAGGTCAGCTTCATGGTTCAGCAATTCCTAAAAGCCCTGTCTACTTCTCAACAGCTTATCGGCGGCCAGTGTGTAAGATCTCCCAATGAGATCTGATTTACAGCACTAAAGGGTTTTGCTGCAAAAATGAAGGGCAAGAATGGTACACTGTTTTCTGCACATTCTGTCTGTGCACACATATATTAAAAAAAACCAAAACCCAAATCACCAGAAACTAATTCGGCCCTCATGGTAAGGTTCTCTTGCATTTTTCATTGACATAAACAGGTCACAACGCCTGGAAAAGCTTACGTAGAACTCAGCAGCAATCTGGTTTGTTTTTTCTGGGTCAAAGTCAGAGTTTATCTTGTTAAGCTATCTAATTGAACACAGCCCATGTGATACAACAGGACTAAGTGCATTAAATGAGGAGGCAGTGGGAAGGAGTGGGTGCATTTATTTCTGTGTGGTGCTGGGAGGGTGCAGCTTCCTGGAAATACCTAAATTACCTTTGAGATGGCTATTTTTGTGGCTGGAGAAAAAAGATGTCCAAGCTCTATAATACGTTTTCTGTACACACAAACACACACACACACACACACACACACACACACACACACACACACACACACGCTGTCTAAAGCTAGTTTAGTATGTTGTGGTTGTGAGGTGGTATTCCACCTTAAGCAAAATGAACATGGTCCGATCTCCATTTGCCTGGGTAAATCTGAAATAATTTTATTGTTGTCAGATGGACAATGGCAGATTTACATTGAAGTAACCAAGATCAAAATCAGACCCCAAATGTCAAGTGATTTAAAGCCACAAACAGCATGATTTAAACCACAGTTGCACAAACCAGGCCCTATGCAGATCTCAGTAAAGTGAATTATATATAATAACACTTACAGTTTCCTAGTACTATTAGATTTGCCTTTTTACATAAATGCTTAAGTTATGATAAAAAACAGAGCTGTGTCAGTTCTTTTCAGTCTCAGCACATTTACTATTAGCATAAGAAATGCTGCTTATGGCAGAGGCAGCCGTGCTTGAAATTTCTGAATTAATGGATTTGATTTCCTCTTGAGACAAACCATCAGCCTTGCAGTAATGGAAATAGATATAGTTGGTAAAACAAATAAAAAGCTGGCATGCAGATAAAATGGGTTTCAGTTTAAAATAGTAATGTTGTAATTGAAGTGAACAATTACAGGGTTGCTCCTAGGCACAAAAGAAATACCACGAAAATGAAGTAATGTTTTGTTAAGTATAGTCATTTCATGAAAATGTAGAGCTGCAGATGTCATTGTCTGGAAAAAGGAAAACTACAGTTTTTCTCCTTAGCTGAGATCCTCAATATTTTGCTCATTTTAATAATAATTACTAATATTAAACCTAAATTTCACATGAGAGGAAGGGAGACAGAAAGGGAGAGCAAAAGATTTACAACTGGTACTAAGCCAAAAAAAGCATGTTTGCCTTTCAAGGGATTTCGGTTATCAAGGGTCAGAATCCTGCAGTAAGAATTTTTGGAGAGCCAGGGGCGGGGAGGGAGAAATAATTTTCTGTTGGTAGAAGAAAGCTCTCTTGTCTGCATCCTTTGTCAGGGCTATAACATTGGAAAGCCTGGGCGGGAAGGGAGGAATGCTGGCCATGCCCGGTAATCACCAACGTGAAACTATGAGGTGGGGGAATAGGGGAGGAACACGCTCGGCATCAGATCTCTTTACCAAAGACGTATTCTCTAACTGGGTCGCGCTTCTGACTGGCTTTCAGCTATATACACCGCTGGGGAGAAGCAGGGGCTTTCAGCGTATGAGAGCCTTTCATGTTAACGTGTAAAAGTAAAAGTAATGAAGCACACCGAATGCCACCGATGTAAGTGTCACCTCAAATCTGAGAGTGCATTCATTAACTCCACCGCAACAAAATGCTCTGCTGTGTTCTATATTTCCTCTTGCTTTGTATGCGTGACAGAAAATGTTCTCATTGCAATTCTTTGCAGAGATCTATTAATTAACAGATCACGATTAGTGACTTGACAGTCAGCAAAGCAGACAGCTCTTCTTGCAATGGGTAAGCCGCAGGACGCTACCCGGCTCAGCAAATGCTGTCCACTCATTACATTCCTGTCACCGAGAGTTTGCATTTACACCACCACGCTACACCATGCAAGGCATGGCTGATGCCTCCACAGCTATCCGGCCAATGCACAGTTAACATGTTTCATAGCTTTGTGGTTCCAGAAGCCAGTTTTTGGGTGTTTTGGTCTCCTGCCCTGTTGGTGGGGATGGCTGTGGCGAGGCATGAGGTGCTGGTGGGCAGGCGCTGGCCCGGCAGCCTTCTGCAGGTCTGGGTCACTCACCGAGGGCTGCAGCTGCATCTTCTGCAGAAGCCTTTCATGAGGGGACTCTAAATGCCATGGTTTGTTATCACCAGTTATTTAATTATATCAGCTTCCAGTGTCCTGCGTGGTATTTCACACACCCAGGCAAAGCTCCTACACATAAATGAATTTTCTGCTGTAACTGCTGTATCAGGCATGGCTGTACTGCAAGACATAATAGCAGCCTATTTACATATGTCACTCTAAAGTGCTCACACTGAAATTTTACTGCTTTCTTCACACTCTTGCACTTACATAAATACACCCACGCAGTACAGGTGGATTTCTGAATTGTCAAGTGTTTCTCCTCCATTAGGAGACATTTTTTGAAACAAATTAACGCCAAATGCATCATGGTTTAAACGTGTTTATTACTTTATTTGGTGTTTTAAAAGCTCTTCCCAAATGTTTTAAACAAGATGATGTGCACCCATGGAATTCAATATACACTTAATCTGTGGAGGAAATAAATGTCTGACATAAAGATTTAAATCTTTATTTTCCTCCCTTGACATGGTGGCTGGTGACACATAAATGTACTTTTTTTTTTTTCCCTTTGACAGAGTAATAAAAATCTCATTATCTCTGAATAGGCAGCAATTTCGTTATCTAATCTTTTTACCAAAAGGTTAGTTAATTAATCAGAAACAAATCCTGATTATTATTTCAATAGAATTAGAAAGACAAATCACCAGAGTACGGCTAAATAGGGCAGGCCTGTGGTTTAACCTGCCTCATTTACATCCAAGTACAATGATTGTCAGGAGCTCGCAGTGAGCAAACAGCCCCGAGAACATAAGCCAGCAGATGGTTTTCTCTCGTCGCTAGCCTTTCCTCTCCTCTAATGCCTCTGATCCCATTACCTCACTGAATCCGTTACCAGGGTAACTGTTAAATTGCGGTGAAAGGCATGGTAATAAAGTAACCTGTCACACTGGCAATAAAAGCAGCAGAATTTTCCTGTTCACTGAACTTTTCAGCTCATCAATACTCACTTTATGGAGAAATTCACCACTACCCACAGGTCAGCTGCAGGAATTGTTCCGTGAGGCTTTTGAAAAGCAAACCAAAGTTCATGTAAACATGGGAAAGGTATAATTAAAGAGTGGATTCAGAAAAGCACGCAGAGCTAATGCTTTCCTATGTACTGTAGAAGGTTAGTAGGAGATTAGAGATATTCAGGTTGCTTCTTTTTTTAAGAACACTCTAGAAATAACCTTTACTGCAGGCAGGAAGATGATTAATCCAAAATCATTTTGATATTGTTTAAAACCATAGCCTCCATTGCATCAGGCTGCTTACCCTTAGCAGCTGTACTCTGACCTATTTGCTAAAGTGGATTTTGTTATCACGGAACAATCTGATGCCAGAAGGATTCATTTAGAAGTGTTTTCCAGCA
Organism: Rissa tridactyla; assembly: GCF_028500815.1. NCBI lineage: Eukaryota > Metazoa > Chordata > Aves > Charadriiformes > Laridae > Rissa > Rissa tridactyla. The sequence continues at coordinate 22,167,206 of NC_071497.1, forward strand.
TTTGTCTACGTTCCATTGTTTTACAGACTATTGAAGCAAGTTTGATATCTTTAACAGGTTTTTGCAATATGTGGCTGTTTCCATTAATAAAATCTTGCTGAGCATAATCCTAGAGATTAAAAATGCATACAGCCACTGTACCAGTCCTCCCATCTGAAAACACTTTTTCCAGTTTTCTAATGTAACATATCCTACTGCAATTTTGACCCAAAAAAAGAAGAGTAAGATTACTTTTTTTTCTCTCTTTAAAAAAAAAGAAAAAAATTCTTTTTTCCTAGAAATACATAGTAAGAGGTTTTTCCATAGGGCACAGGCGCTGTTTGCCACTGATCAGAGCTGAATTTGAAAATGTCATGTGGAAAAACACTCCTGACTTCAATTAGGCTCACAAGAAACTGTAAGAACATGAATGAAAAAGAGAGTGCATATCTAATCCTTGTTATTAGCCATTTGCAGACCCTACACTTTCAGCTCCATTTGGTAATGCCATTAATTATACAGCAGTAACCTTGGAATATATTGGAGTTTGCTTGTTGAGATAACTTCTTTCTGCCTCCTTTTTTTTTTTTTAAACTTGCAGACACTTACAGCTTGTTATGAAAAATTGAAAGTGTTTCTTTGACCTACAGCAAGCGTGAACTACAGTGCCTATTCCAGCTGCAGGCCATAAAAAGTTGTCTTTAAATAGGAGTCATGTTATATAGTCCTGAAAGTATGGATTTAAAGTAAGGCTTGTTGCAGATAAATCTTTGTGCACACTGTCTTCAACTTTTAGATAACCAGGTTCAAGACATAGTCTTTGCCAGACTGCTGTGGCAGGGTTTGATTTTACCCTCCTAAATGAAGCCACTTTTGCTGCTTTCCTAAAACTTCTCAGAACTGTAGGCACTGTTTAGGGAGGAAAGGACTGGAAGATTATGTCCTGTTAGATATTTCCACCACATTCAGTGGCCTTTTTTACAATGTCAGATTTTAGTTCCTTGCACAGGCCACGGTTCTTCCAAATGCTAGAAATCTTCAGAGGAAGTTTGTATGAAGAAGAACAAGGTAACTGCACACAAAACTGTGAACTCACAGTCTTCAGCAGAGATACATTTATTAACCCACATAAAATAAAAGAATTTACACTGATGTCTAACCTAAAATTGAACTGGTCCATGTCTGAGATTTAGAAAACTCTAAATCTCTCTGGTATCTGGTGTGTGTAGCACCTCCAGTTACAGATAAAAGTGGAAATATGTCTTCAAATAATCCAAAATTCTTGATCTTTCCAAGTGACTAGTAGAGGAAGCAATGCTCCCATGAGATCTGCAGACCATTTTGCGGATGTAAAAGTCCTGGTAAGATACCCTGGGCAGAGTCTTCACTCCATACTCTTTTATGTTTAAATAGAGCAAATGTCAGGAAAGGTGATATGCACTTAGTTTCAATGAAAAAAATCTAGTTTTTAATAGCTGCCATTGTTTTAATTTAAAATTTACTTTAAACTGTGTGCATACTGGATTGTTCATGATTATACTTTGGCAGAATGCAAACATAAATGAGATGTCGACATGGATAAATTCCTTCCTTTGAAAATGTGTATGAATATTCATGAGCAACATTTGTTAGCTCATTTTCCCAGCTCTGGTTCGAAAGCACAGAGCAGGGTTTCTGTTTTCTGCGTGAGCCTGCATGGAAAAGCCTTTCTGCCGCACAGATTATGGGGGTGTCAAGATGCACAGTCGTTGGAGCAGATCTCTACTCCAATTTGATTTCGTCTCCCTGTAGCTGCAATTACATATTCAAAGAAACATCAAGAGTTCACACTGGGCTGAATTACAGCTGGCTCCGTTTATATTGGCACACCTTGGGGTTGCCTCACTGAGAACTGTAAAGTTACGGCACCAGCAAGAAAAAATGGTGTCAGAAGAGAATTAGAGCTGCTGTCTTGGAAAGAGAAAGAAAGAGGAGTAATTGTGTCCCTCCTTCCACCAGATGTTGTGTCCTTATTATTGTCCTCCTCAATAGCACGTTGTGACTAGACTGGCTATACAGCGTGTAGCCCTTTTCTCCTCGGATTAGATTCATCCCTGGTGCACTGGAGCGTCACGCAGCCCCGGCACCACGTAAACCCCACGTAAGGCGCAGCTCTGCTCCCAGCCCTGGCGTGCTGCACAGGCCTCGCACGGACCCAGCACAGGTGTGGATTGTGCCTTTCAGCTTTAATTCGAAAAGACAAGTGGCTGTGAAAATACCACAGGCTTAGATCCATCAGGCACTGCTGGTAATTTTCCAGCCCCGCTGGCTGAAGTTAGTTCCTGAATGCCGTGGTTAGCCATCAAATCAGAACAGTTTTCCCTGCAAAAATAGCCAAATGTTCCCCACTTCTGACGAGGTCCAGATACACCACCTTCCATATTTTCACCCCACTCCTAGCTTGGTGGCAAATTAAGGCCTTAGATCCATCAGAGTAAAAATTTCTGCCCCATCTCCTCCTATTTTTGATGTCTACTTTGGTTCTTTTGTCTGTTTGGAACAGCAATATTTTCCTTACTCCATTTCTGTGTCTGAACGTTTCACACTGTCTGTCATAGCTGCCAGTAATGAAGTTCAAGGGAGAAAAGGGAGCACAGAAACAAATTTAAAACATATTGAACTACTCTTTCATTGCATACCTTGTAGCGGGCCAAACTCTATTGAGAAGCAGATCCAGGGAGAAAAAAAAATAAAATCCCAACACTGCCACAGATTACAGTGGAGTCCTATTGATTTGCATCAGTCAAGTAACCAAACCACAGCTATTTATCTTGACAGAGTGAAAGAATTGGGAAGGACACCTGTCTCTCAGGGTTACTATATGGCTGATTTGATCTTACCTATATGTATGATTGATCCTGCTAGCTTATATTTTATGCATCTCCTGTCCTATGACAGTGGAATAGTGTTAAAGCACATCTTCCTTTGTTTTCTTTTTTAACATTTTACACCGTGGTCCCTGTATTGTCCTTTTTTCATCTACAAATTAAAAATTTACAGCTCTCATATCCAGCATATGCAATTATGTGTGAACATCAATCCAATCACTTACCCTGAAATAAAGGTTTATGATGCAAGCATTTTTTTTTTTCAGTCCTTCACATTGCCAGAATCTGAGGTGGGAATGGGAGGGGGAACAACAAAAACCCACATCAACCCTGCATTTTCGATGTCACTGCTGTTTTGTGCTGTGACTTCATGCTCCCTGAAGAAACAAGATGCATCAAGCAGCGCCTAAAACTCATCCTCTTCAAACACTGGGAATGATTATTTCAGCAAGTTTTAGCTTTCAGCAGCAACATATGTAGTGGCAGCTGTGCAGTAGCGCTTTGAGACCACGGGTACTTTGGAACCCAGTACGAAAACTGTGACTCGCATGTAAAGCGCAGGAAAAAAGAATTTTTCCTCATTCGAAATTGTGCTGAGACTTCAGAAGCTTAAAGGACTAACAAAGCAGCATACTTCACCCACTTGGATCCAACGAGTTGCCCTCCAAAAATTTTAATATATTTTTTGAAATATATGTGAAAAAATACGGCCAGTAAAAATCCTCCACAATTTTAGCTGACTGGTTTGCATCTAAGTTTCAAACCAAAAGAGTGCAAGTGTCTTTGATCCCTGGCTAACCTTTTTTCCTCTCCATCTCTTCCATTCAAAATTATCTATATTATTTTGCTTTCTATGTCTTATCAACAGAAAATTCATGGTCACAGTCTGAAGATCAAAGATGAAGTTTAATCTTCAGATTGTGCTGCTCATGCTCATAAACCACTCAAGCACCACTCCTGCTCTCTGTGACAGCAGCAGAATCCTTGATTCAATTATAGGTTACAGTCAATGGGGATCATGCTTTAATCTGTGTACAAACAAAAGGATAAAACAGAAACATGTACCCATTCTAAGGATGATACTTTATTACAGCGCAACATCAGGCAGCATTGCAATAATACAGGCTGGTTTCGGAAAAGGGATGAGATTAAATTGTCTGCTAGGTTATGCCTGCCTGTTATGTACAGACTGGCACACGTACTGCTCTGCTTCTCTGTCATTTGTCTGGCTCACAAAGACTCTGATCCACTACACGTTGCGTGATCACACAAATTTCAGTGAGTCTGAAGGATTCCCAGCATTATGCAGGATTAGACCATTATTCTAAACATGATAGGATTTTTCAAATACTACTTGGAAATGAGATATTAGTCAGGGGAGTAATTCCATTGAAATAATTGACACTTTTTCTCAAGTGTTAGCATGTTTACGTATGAGGATGTCTGGAATCAGTTTCCACGTTTGCCAGTGCCTTTTTAACACTCAATGTTAAGTGCTTCTTCCAAGGTCAATTTAAAGGAAAGGTAACTTTGCAGATAGCTGGCTGGTCCATAGTGACGACAGCCTTCCACCCCAGTGGAGTAGGATTCCTTTATGAAGCATGCTTGCATTCCCCAAGCTCCATTATTATTATTCCAGTTTTGGAAAACACTTAAACACATGCTTAATTTCAAGACATGTTTCAAATATCATGGGATTTCGGCATTTGCTTAAGTACTTTCACAAATTGATTAACTGGATGGTGAGGGAGGGACAGCAGCAGAAAGACAGACCATTTCTGGGAGCAACAGCCCTCCTCTGGATAAATTCTGCATTTTTAGCCCACCCATCTCGCCCCCTCTGCCTTCCAGCTTTCCACCCCTCCAAGTGTGGTGGTCCAAGTGCTGCATCAGTGTTTGGGTGGTGGCAGGCACAAGGAGCAGAAGAAGCAGGCAGGGGTCTCTCCATGCCTCCCCCACTTCCCACTCGCCTCAGCCAGCTTCTGCTCCTGCCCCCTCCGCTACCGAATGCAGCATCTTGGCCTGTTACACAGGGATTTTCCTGTCAAAAGAGCTTGGCTCGATTTGCTGCACCGGAGAAAAGATTATTTGCATTGTTGAGCCTTTTTCTTTCTTCCTTTCTTTCTTTCCTTTTTTTTTTCTTCTTAAATATGCAGGTTCATTGTATCAAGTAATGCAAAATAACTTGGCATAACTGTGTGATGTTATGAAAATTATAACAGCCTGTTTTAAGAAGGAGGGCAAAGTGTCTTGGCACCGTGTGAGAGTAAACAGCAGTACATTCAATGCTCCCATCATCTATAAACCACCAGTAACCCATTTGTCAACTACCGCAATGATTTTAACACATCTCAATAAAAAACTGTTTTACTTTGATATCTAATGTGATTAAGGTTCTAAGCTTGTACTTTATTAAATCTCTGTGGCTCCTTCTTGTCATTTCCTTTGAATAGCAGTTATAAAAAAAAAAAAAAAAAAAAAAAGAAAAGTAAATTTGAACAGATTAATTTAAAATATACTGGAATGAGTTATCCCCTGAGTGATGATCTTTCACTCAGGAACAAGGACCTTTCACAAGTTGCACCTCCAAAGGAGCTCCTTGAGTTACAGATATTTCACACACCAGGGGAAGGCTGAACGGAAAGGTATGTGAAAAAACAAATGGTTTGCTTCCCACTGGTATAGTTAGAGCAGGTTTTGAGCGCTTCCTTACAGTGGGTGCCATTTAAAAGCCAGCGTTTGTCAACAGGTACTGCACGGTTACCGCAGTTGTTTCCTGCGGAGCTCTGGTGCTTCAGACACAGCTCGGTGACAGCTCTTGGCAAACGTTGGCTTTTAAGTGGCAACCAGTATAATTACGGCATTCATGAAAGTGAGAGATGAACAGCGCAGACTGAAAAGGAGCCAGGTATCACATCGCGTGGGCTAGTGCCATGCCTGCTTTCCCACACCGTGCTGCCAACGCCGCTCCGTCCTGAGCAGTGGGGCGCCCGCTATCCCAGCCCTGCGCCGCTCCAGAGCAGAAGCTGTCAATTTTTTTTCTCTCTTTTTTTTTTTTTTTTCAAACTTTATAGTGGGTTTTATAATGAGGTGGTTTTGAAAGGACAAGGATGAGAGGTCACCAAGCATGTTTTCATGCTTAACATAAAAGCGAAACTCATCTAATCCACTCTCGTAGTTCTGTACACGTTTTTCTCTGGTCTGATAGAGATCAAGAAATTAGGAGGCTCACAAAGATGGCACAAATCTGCGTGGATATAGGTCAGCTACGCATGTCATAAAGCACCTCGCTTTACAATAGCATGTGTTTGTCAGATGTTTCTCTTCTTAAAGGCATGATTTAATTCACTTTATGAACCAAAATTCACGTATGAGCTAAAATTCATATATAAGAGGGATTTTGTCATATGACCTGAAATTTTACACTGACATTCATAAAAAATAGTTGCACTGAAAAGTGTCTTATTTATTTTCTAAAGGCAAATTCTGTATGACAGATTTAATGTTATTCATGCATTAATGTTATCCTTGTGTGTTCATCGTCTGTTGTGACCGCTTCTACGGTGCACAGGAAAAAAAAGGACATCGGTTTGTTAATGAAGAGTATCCTCTGTGCTAAGGGGCTTAATAAAAGCTACATAGACCAGCGAATTTCAGCATTTCGTTCTTTCACCATGCTGTGAATGTAGCATGATACAGTCTGTCGTCGTACTAATGTTCAATATGTGACTAGTTGTTCGTCTGAATAGTTTCATTGAAATCAATGGGCCTAACTTACATGAGTAAGCTCTTACAAAGATGGAATATATTTATATCCATACTGAAACCACGACTTCCTTGTTCACTGCTACTTAGTTTGCCTTATTAATCTGCTGGCATCATCTCTCAGTTTCACTGAGGCATACAGAAATTTCTGTAATTTTTGGGGACTCCAAACAGCCACTTAAATGCAAATAGTGAAAGTCTGCTGAACCGAAGACAATTATCTCAGAAAGAAACTCGTTGTTTCATCTATAAGTCATTATTTCTGTGGCAGTAGAGAAAATGAAAACTAAAATATTTATGGATCCTAATACTGTACATTTCAGTATACTCCTACTTACCCTACTGCATGTTACACCTTCCCATATTTAGCAACACAAACCTGCACAAGAAAAGCAGTGCATACTCAGGATTGCTGGTATACGAGTTTATGGATAACCAGCAAAGGTTTCCTTTCTGCACAGACTGTATTGTTCACTCACATTTGTCTGACTTTGACAGATGCTTGTCATGGGGAAGGGGTAGGATTGTGTTCTAAATGCTCACTTATCCCTATCATTTATCCAAGGAGCTGCCTGAAGTACAATTTTGCCCCATGTATTTACATTCAACGGATATGCACGGACATTTAACATATGCTAACCTGTTTTGCCTGTGCCAAGTATGTATTGCCTGTGCACGAGCGCACATACGATCATGAAAGTTGGAGCCATAATCCTCGGATGTATGGTGTCATCAGACCCTTACGTTCATTTATATTAATATAATACAGCCAAATACAGCCAACAGGGAATTTCCCTAGAGTGAGATCAACCCCTGCATAGTCAAAAAGCACCATGACAACTGGTATGCCACCACCTTTGAGACCATAAAAGGCAAAGGAGGAAATATGGCCACCATAGAGTCCAATTAACTTAACCATCATCTTCTGAAAACTTTAGATGTGGCACTCTTGTTTTCCTCAGATAAAAAAGAAAATTATCAGAATCATCTTTTTTACACAGTTTCAATACTGAACATCACTTTGAGATTCCTGGACAGAAAAATGATGGGAGACAATTTTGTCCTAGATTTGTGTGGTCTACTTGACCTGCTTAATTATGTCTTCATCTCCTTTTCTTTCAAAAAAAAAAAAAAAGAGAGAGAAAAATAAAGACAAGACAATAAAAATAAGAGAGAAATAGCTGACATAAACAAAATAGGACATGAGCTATCGAAGTCATGATACCCACGTTCCTTTTCATATGAGCTTATGAAAAACAGGACTGATTTGGAAAACGTACACACATTTATTTTGTTGTTATGTTATACTTTCAGTGCTTTAATAATATTTTAATTTCACAATTATATGTTATGACATTTTTATTATTCAACTTTGTAAAATTGAAAAAAAAATCACCCCCAGCTCCCCACCAAAAAGAAACAAAATGTCTATTCTAACAGTGCCTGCAATTAATTATGCCAATTTACTAGAATACAAGACTAAAACTAGGCAAAAAAAGGAGGACAGATTAAAAATAATCAGTCTAAAAATCACTGAAAAAAACCCCAGAGTATAGACAATCAGGAGAGGGAATTTAGGGCTTAGAGATTCTATAGATGCTTTTAAGCTTTTCTTAAAATCGTTAGTTTGACAGTGTGTCTGAAAAAATGATATACTGTATTTCTGCTATTTTGTTGACAAAGAACTAAAAGTTAATCCCATAGTACCTGAATTTGATTTCTGAGGAAAGTTCCAAGAGCAAAGCTTCTATTCAACAGACTTGTGTCTCCCCCCCAACATTTTGCTGCCCTGGGAAAATAATAATAAAAAAAAGTTCCTTGTAGTAGCAATACAGCAATCATGCTGGGTCATGAAACTAATTATGTTTTGTGATGGTGGAAATTCTCCATTTCTGTGTGAAGGGGCACTGCTGCATGATAGATGAATGTTGGAAAGGCAGTACATTGTGCTCTTTCATCTCTGTCACTGCATATTTATTCTGACTCTGCTCCTAAATTATTCATTTTCTTTAAGCAATCAATATTAATAATCTGATTTTCTCCTTGGCATTTTTAGTCACACTTCTGTTTAACTGACTGTAAATAAAGGTCACTTGGAGGCTTCCTGCTGCTGTTCTGAAGGTCCTTGCCTAATTAATTCCCAACATTTTTCCCTGTGACTCTGATTAGCAGTTGCAATCAAGTTCAGCAATTAGCTGCCTCCTTGCACAGTGATTTGCTCACTCCACCTTCCTGTATAAAGCTACATTTGGTCTCTACTCTACAAAGGCATAAGGAGGAATTTAAATTCATTTGTTTTGTGTTCCCTGACCATGCAGAACAGATGAGATTTGTCACTGCTTGCACACAACCTTTGCCCATCTCCATCATACCTACTAATCATCCCCGATCCCCCCAGCAGACATCATAAACGTAATGAACGGCCTCACCAACAACCGGCTTGTGATATGCCTCATCTCAGCCTCTCGTATCAATAAACAGCTACAGCTCATCAAATCATTCTTAGTTATTCAAAAGCTCCTATGGTTTAGCTTATGTCAAATTATTTCTAAAAAAAGGGTCTGCTTCACATTTAATGGATTTATCTTAGTCTGCTTGGGCCCTAGGGACAAGCCCCAGATTTAAACACCTTTGAACATGCGATTCCAGTTCACAAGAAGACACAGATCTTATCCGTGCTAAAACTTGAGAAATAATAATCTTGGTGAACTCTTTTTGTCTTTAATTCCTGGAACCATGGAAAGTTTTTGGGAATGTCAGTACTGTGTTAATTATTAAGAGAGACTCCAGTTGGGATGGATGTCTAATTGTAGTTGAAAGTGCAAAGAGGAGACAGTCTCCTCCAGGTACTCTTCAGCGAGTACATATTTGAGAAGCAAGGAACAAGATATAGAGAATTACAGTGAACATTACAGAAACTCCATGAGCATTTTTTGCAGGCCTTCCCAATCAGTCTCAGTGTTCTCCATTCTTATTATTGCCTCCTGGGTATCCTGGCAGTACTATTTAATCAAGTATTTCTGAAAAAAAAAAACCAACATAGTTTTAGTTTCAGGCTTGTTTATAAATTCATTGATTTAAGTGCTTCTAATTCAAACAGTGAATCCATATGGATAATTAATTCAGACAGAACTGTTCCCATTGTCTGAGCTGAAACTAAGATGTGTATGCAAGAGAAATCCTTCTTTAGCTGAAGTCTGTTTCAAGGCATTCACAGTTGTTCAATGAATCTACAGGCAGATTTTAAAAAGGTGATAGAACTGTACCTGTGAGAAAGTCTGTCATGTCAGTGCTTGTATCCACAAGGTTTTCTGTTAGTATCACTATTATTATTATTTTGTGCATCCCAGTCCTTGACAACTAAGAAAACAGTAGGACTGAGAAACACTACCAGAATGGAATGAATATCTCTGAATACATCTTTAAGACATAGCCAGACTCTAGAGGTAGAACATGATAGGTCTAAATTCCCACATATCAGGCATAAGGATTTAAACTGTCAACTACTTTTCACAACTCACTACAATAATGTCTTCATATTTCATTTTGGCCTTGGTGTTCTTGGAACTTAGAGGAGGTTTGTATCGGTGGTTTTAAGTGCCCTGAAAAAGAGAAGGATCAGAACTTAACCTGGTTACTCTGTACTTGCAATTTACTAAGCATATAAAAGCAGTTCCTGAAACCACAGCCCATTTCCACTGGTAGCACCTACAGAGCTCCGCTTCTGACAACAGCAAGGCAAAGCATACATGCCCTGAACAAGCAAATTTTCTTTTTCCTTTCTGTTCTGGCAAGTGTGTTCATTTAATCTCACAGGGGATCTGACAGCTTTCCCCAGCTCCTAAAGCAATTCTTTAGCACTCGTTGAAAAGTGCTGTAAGCGAAAGGCAGCAAAGCTGACGGGTGTTTGCGTGCAGAGACGGGCAACTGGGGCACTAAGCACAGTCAGTCTGCTTCCTCAACGTGTAATGCACAAAATCAAGGCTAAAAGCAACAGTTAAGTTACTCTTGGATGGATCACTTAATGAACATAAATACACAAAATAGGCCATTTGTTGGCATGATGATATCGTCGTGAATTATGATATAAAACATCCGTCGTTTTGAAATACGGGCATGTACACACAGTGAAGCCCTTGTAGCTGCAGTGGTTAGGGCTGTAAAACTCACACACTCAAAACAGATCACTCATTTCTGGGGTAGCAACTTTCCAAGTTTGGTCTCAACTCAAAAGTGAGCATCTTGGAACAGTTAAAAAAAAAATCCTTTCGGCTATTTGAAATTTATGACAATGAAATATATTATTCTCATTGAAAGGAAAAGAAAAGAAAAGAAAAAAAAAATGCAGCAAACTTTTCCCAAAGAAATAAATCATGAAATCTATTAATGATGACTATGTGCCTAAGGAAATATGAAAGGAACCCAAAGCTATTGTTACAGAGCCACAAATGTTTGAAGACCTGCTGTGGGAAATTACTCTTCAGTGAAAAATGTATGTGATGTACACAGCTTTCCTTCATCAGCCCTTTCCTGTAGTTGTTCTGAAGTTACATGTGCAGAGAACATGATAACTAGTTCTTGCTTGTTTAGTGTCTGTTGCATGAGATCACATATCATTATTATTTTCTCTGTAGGACATAAAATATCCATCAGATTTGGAGCAAAGCACTCATGGTAGAGAAACATGCTGTCTGTGTAACCTTGGAAAAAAGATTTAGCTCCTCACATTTGTGTAATAGCATTTATAATTACTCATCAGGGAGGTATTATTTATGAAAGCCTTCCTGAATGTAATGCCTTGCATACATGTAAAGGATTAAATAGATATTTGTTGCCTTGTGCTTGGAGGAACAAAGCAAGCTGTACAGGGAGAACTTTTTTCCTCCTGGCCCAGGATTTGCTTCCTTCCTCTGAGCCCAGTGTGCACAGCAGTGGTTGAGGCTGAGTAAGCAGAGGAAAAGCAGAAGCGATGGGTGGTCTGGAAGACACTCTCTGCACCATATCCTTTCTTCATAAATATAGCAGTTATTCAGGAGGGTGTCTCACTGGCATGACACTTGAAATGTTTACTCTCTATTGGGAGTTCACAACCCATTGAGACATGAGTTGACCCATACTTTTATTCTCTGTGTGCCTTGAGGACAGTTTTATTGTGAATTTTCCCACAATGTATTGCACAACAGAACTTTATACCTATCCTATGACACTGTATGAAGTTTATGGAACAGATGGTGCAAGTGCAGCAATTTACCTGCATTTGCTAAACATTCACCCTTTCTCTAAATCCTTGAGGGAGTTGATTGTTGTCTTCTACAGAAGCAATGGCAGTTCTGTGATACTTTGTACATTAGTCATGTTCAGGATGAAAGGCCTGAAATGCTGCATTGGAACATGCTACATGGGAGATATTGTCTCCCAGGACTCTGATTTAATCTAATGATAGTGAATAATAATGACCGTTGCTTAACTGAAACAGCATTACCATGAATTTATCTAGCAAAAAAATAGATTAATGGTAATTAAGCTGGTACTTTTAACATGGATTATATGTTAATAAATGAGTTAGAAATTGAAGATGAAAGAGATTTTTTTTTTTCTGTTAAAAAGGTTCTAGGTTGTTTTGTTCTGGCGATGCTGATCAAGAGCATTTGAGTTAATGGACTGTCCTGATATATACCTTGAAATGAAATTAAGAAGCTGTAATTACACTATTTGCAAACTGTAAAGCTTCAAAGTCCACGTATACCTTGAAACTTCTGATTTTCTCTCTCTTGTACCTATTTTTTCCATAAAAAATGCTTTAAGAAATTAAGTACAAAAAGCAACCGCGTTCATGCAACATTAAGTTTACATGGTGAACTACTCAAATGTCAAGAAATGCCAACGTTAAGGATGAATGCACAACTATAACACTGTCCTCCTGTGTGTGTGGATTATAATAGTCTTCTGTTACATGATCACACAGAACAATGTAAGTTATATGCCAGGCAAATAGACTATGAAAGTCATCTGAATGAATGCTTCTCCTACCCTGGGGTATGAATAATATTTGATTAAAGAGACAAGGAAAATAAAACTACTTGGGACCTAACAAAAATAAAAATAGAGGAAACTTGATCTCTCAGGGCATTCCCCTGAGAGAACACAGATGATTGTGGCCTATTATCTTTGCTACTGATGAAGTAATGGTAGTTGTGAGCAAAGCAGAATTTGTAATTTCTTGCATCCTTCTCCTTCCTGTACAATAACTCCTCAGGGCATGCATCATTCATTATCTGTGATCCCTTCCCCTCCGATCCTGTAATGGAGAAGTAGTCCAAACTGCACTGGAAAACAGATTAGCTGCGAATATGGGAATTACGAAGAAATGCCCCTTTCTGAAGAGGAGCCTAGCAAGGGTACCTAATGGGTTCTTTTCCTTTCTTGCAAAATCCTGAAAGCTTTGTTAAATCTTAACAAGGATCAAGAATGGATTCCTTTTTTTAATTTTACAAGTGGCATTGTAATTTATAGTCAGTGTACAGTGTGGATGAAGAGTTCAAAGAACCCATCTCCTAATAGTGAATGACCCAGGAGATCTCTCTTTGAGTCTATTAGCTGTCAAGAAAGGGACATCGTACGTCTGCACAGTTTGAAATGTTCGAAGGATAGTCCACGCAAAATTTTGCTATTTGATTTGAATCAGGATGGAGCAGTGATTTGTCTTCAGCTGATATTGCATATAAGCAGCTATTCAAAATACTGATAGTCTGAAAATCAACACCATATAATAATTCTGCTAATGTAAATACATCAAAAATGTATCTGAGCTTTTGTATCTAATTTATTTGAAGCGAAAAAAAAAATGAAGAGGTAGTGAGAGAAAAACAAAAATAGAATGGCAGGAATATTGACCTTTGGTAAAGGTAGAAGGGATGCAAAGTTGTCATTACAAGTCTATCCCTTTATTATTCTTGTGTGTGCATGGATCAAGCAAAAGACATTATAATATTCTGTGGAAAAAATCTTGTGGAATTGGTGCACGGTAACTGTGATAAAACACATGGTTCTGAGCACAGTTAAAACCTTCATAGGCGGTCTTACAGCACCAGGGCACTCTAACAAATATTGCAAAGTATTAGTGAAAAAGTTACTGGAATACGGTTTCTGCTAGAGAACATAAGAAGCTAATTTTGTTCATAACAGTTTCAATGACTATACTAAGGTCTCTGATTCATTTATTTTGGAATAAATGCAGATCAGGAAATACACATTCATAGAATCACAGAATGGTTGAGTTTGGAATGGACCTTTGGAGGTCATCTGGTCCAACGCCCTATGCTCAAGTGGGTCACCTACAACCAGTTGCCCATGACCATGTCCAAACAGCTGTTAAATATCTCCAAGGATGGAGACTTCTCGATCTCCCTGGGCAATCTGGTTCTCGGTCAACCTCACAGTGAAAAAGCACTTCTTGATGTTCAGAGGGAGCCTCCTGTGTTTCGGTCTGTGCCCTTTGCCTCTGATCCTGTCACTGGGCACCACTGAAATGAGCCTGGCTCATCCTCTTGGCACCCTCCCATTCAAGTATTGATGAGATCCCTCTGGACTTTCTTTTCTCAGGCTGAACACTCCCAGCTGTCTTAGTCTTTCCTTATAGGAGAGATGCTCCAGTCCTTTCATCATCTTTGTGGCCCTTTGCTGGACTCTGTCCAGTATGTCCATGTCTGTCTTGTACTGGGAAGCTGAGAACTGGACACAGTACTCCACGTGTGGCCTTACCAGTGCTGAGCAGAGGGGAAGGATCACCTCCCTTTATCTGCTGGCAACACTCCTAATGCAGCCCAGGACACTGTTAGTCTTCTTTGCCATGAGGCCACATTGCTGGCCCATGTTCAACTTGGTGTCCACCAGGACCCCTGGGCATTTTCTGCAAAGATGCTTTCCAGCTGGGTGGCCCCCCAGCAAGTACTGGTGCCTGGCGTTTTTTCTGCCCAGATGCAGGACTTTGCTCTTCTCCTTTTTGAATTTCATGAGGTTCCTGTCAGACCGTTTCTTCAGCCTGTTGAGGCTGCCTAGATGGCAGCACAAACCTGTGGCGTAACTGCCCCTCCTCCCAGTTTGGTGTCATTAATTTTTATGCTTGTTTAGTTGAAAAAAGTTTGTATCTCAGTTGAATTTTCAAATGGACAAAGTGCAACATGTTTTCTGCATATGAACTCTTCAGGACCCGTGTATCACTGGAGGCATCCAGATGTCCATTAGCGGCAACCCACCAGTTTTTACCTCCCAGGGAGTATGTACACAGCCCTGTTTGAACCTAGCCCTACCCAACTTCAGGTAGCATTAGGTCCTAAGGCACTTTAGTCATTCAAAAGTACACCACAGTTCTCAGAGGAGACACAATAGCACTCAGATTACACCATCAGTGATGCTGGCTCACGTGTAGACCGTTGTAGGAAATACCTGTAAATGCAAGCAACTGCCTGCTTTAATATTAAAGGTACAGATGAGAGATGGGAAAGCTCAGCCGAGGATCTGTTTCGCTCTTCCCATCCCACTGCTGTCAGCTCTTACTCCTGCTTGGTATGTTAAACATGCCGGCAGCTGGGATTACCCTGATCCAGCTCTCCCTTCCTAGTGTTTTCATGAGATGCATGTTTATTAGACCCTGGCAAGCTCCTGTGTCTCAGGAATGAAAGGACAAAGAATAATGTCTGAAGCCCCATGACAGAGCAAGGCAAATGCATTGAACAAGTGGGAAGAGGGAGGACTCTCCTGACCTTTAAGTAAAATTATTGAAAAGAAATGTATGTTTTAGAAGCGAGACAGCAAGAAGCAGTCATGGTTCAGCACAGAAGAAAAGCTATTTGAGTTGAGTGTCCTACACAACAAGAGATACCATTTACATATATGACAAAAACATTAGAAGGAATACTAGCAGGAAAGCTTTGGGAGGCTAAGAGAAAAGTTATGTAGCCAGG
This sequence comes from Rissa tridactyla, assembly GCF_028500815.1. Lineage (NCBI taxonomy): Eukaryota > Metazoa > Chordata > Aves > Charadriiformes > Laridae > Rissa > Rissa tridactyla. The sequence continues at coordinate 22,182,780 of NC_071497.1, forward strand.
ATGTATTCACATATGGAAAGATTTCCATGTTTTACATTAATGTTTATAGATTATCTTGATTTCTGATGATAAGTTTACAGGTCTAGGAAATGCGTATGCCACAATATATGGCTTCTTCTGCTCAGTTTCAATTACTTGCTTCTGTTTGTCAATATCCAAATAAATCCAATTTCAGTGACAGACTGAAGAAGGAACCATCAACCTGAAGAGTATGAAGAAAAATTGCATAGCTACAAAATTAGATAATCTGTGAATGACAAATTAACCCCCAAACACTTCCCACTTTATCCTCACTAGTAAGAATAGAATAATTCCCTAACTACAGCATTTAATCTATTCTTTCTGTGTTAATTTTACAAGAAATCATAAAAATTATGTGACAAAGCTCTTCACTTCAAAGTTTCGACAACTGTATCCCACTTTATAGACATATGTGGCTATTTCTAAATCTTTGATACTCCATTTGCAAAGAGAATTTAATATCCATTATTTTGAAAACATTCATTCAAAGATTCATATGGAGGTTTTGATTAATGCTTTTTTAGTCAGTTGACAAATATTTTCCTTCTTTCTTCAATAAATGATGTTAGGATGGCTAGCATGAAAATTGTCTGTTTTAATCTGATTATGATAGCTGTTTAAAAAGCAGCTACAGAGGAAGTTTCCCCAGTCACTGGCCACACAGACTGCTTGTAGAACCACAACCTACCTCAAGACCATCTCTTGTGGTGAGAGGCTGTTTGGTCCTCAATGGAAACAGTCATGGCCCTTCTTATTTTCCTGACTATTTTATACACGATAAATAAGGATTTTCACTTAATTCTCATGCTTGATCAAGCATTCATTGCTTTTATATCTGTCAAAGTACTTTAGTAAATTTAATGTTTGTTTCGTGGAGGATTGAATCAAGTTTTTGATATCTGACATCTCTGAAGATGTAAGTACCAATAACTGCCAAGCATCTAGCACTCTGGTGATTGTTGGCCGTTAAAGCTCCCTTTGTGAATTCTAATAGGTATTTTGTGTTTTGTGATGTAGATAGCTTAGTTCTATAGCATGTGGGTTTTAGGGTGATAAATGGCAAAGTACTTTTCTTTCCATGCCTGTGAAGGAAACAACATCTTAAAAGTAGATGAGGTGTGAAGCACTATTCCAGTGCTCTGTATCCACTCTTGGCTTTCATCTACATAGGCAGTCTGGATTGTGTGAAAATATATAAACCCCATTGTGACAAGTGAGAACTACAGCAAGTGCTTTTTAACTTAAATATTTAAGTTAAAGCATTTGAAATCCGATAAAGGCAATCTGTATACAAAGGGAAAAATACTCAGGGAAGTTCAACCTTTAAAGTTCAGGGAAAAGGAAAAGGTGGGCAGTCCAACCTGCTTAACCAGTACAGTCCATTTTCATGTTTCAGAGACATCAGTAGAAAGTAGGAAGAAAAGGTCAAACTGCCCCAAAAGTTGTTTCTTTTTCATGATTTCAGCTTTTAGAATGGTTGATCTTTGTTATGGGGTGGAAAACCTTTTATATGCAGTTTTGTCTTCTTTTCACTAAGTAGATTATAATGCTGCTGCCTCCTTCAGTGTCCTGCATGCAGACTGTCCTATGTCCTCCAGTCATAGAATCATAGAATCATAGAATGATTAATGTTGGAAGGGACCTTAAAGTTCCAACCCCCCTGCCATGGGCAAGGACACCTCCCACTAGACCAGGCTGCTCAAAGCCCCATCCAACCTGGCCTTGAACACCTCCAGGTATGAGGCATTCACAACATCTCTGGACAACCTGTTCCAGTGTCTCACCACCCTCACAGTAAAGAATTTATTCCTAATATCTAATCTAAATCTACACTCTTTCAGTTTAAAACCATTACCCCTCGTCCTATCACCCCTGATAAAGTGTCCCTCTCCATCTTTCTTGTAGGCCTCCATTAAGCATTGGAAAGCTGCTGCAAGGTCTTCCTGGAGCCTTCTCTTCTCCAGGCTGAACAGCTCCAGCTCTCTCAGCCGGTTGCTCACAGTCCACTCACAGTTTCCATCCATCCCGTTCATGCAAATTCAATCCCCATGATAACTAGTGGTCAATCAACACCACTCTCTTCATACTCTTCAACTTTTCTGATAAACGACAGCGGCCATTTTCCTGACCATTCCTTGCACTTTTGTCTGATTCTCTCTGCTTTTCTTACAGAGGATGTGATTCAAATCCTAGTGAAGCTCAGAGAAAATCAGTAATGACATTTAATATTTGTAGAAGGTGACAAAGGCGTGTGCTATCTCTTTTGTCCCAATGATTCCTGTCTTTCTCTCTTCACCTGTAACTTTTCACTTGAACACAGACCCCTTGACTCAAACTTATGTCTTCCAAAACATCTAAAAATAAACAGCATTTCTCATTTAGCCTTTTTTCCTCCTGTGCTCTTAGTTCACACTTTGTTTTTCATTTTTTATTTCATTGACCATATAAATACTCTTAAATATGGTTCTTAACCTCTTACAATTTACTAAAAAAATTATGTCATAATCTTCACCCTTACTCTCTGTCTGACCTTCTCTATATCTCAAGGGTGGACCTAGTGTACCTTGAAAAAGACAGTAATGGTCTCATTATCTTTCTGACCATGCCTATCCTGTCTACAAGTCTGCTTATCAACTTTTTCACCCTCCACATTGCATTTACATACCTTAATTTTGCCTTAAAAATGGAGATCCCTTGATTTGTACAGCTTACCACTTTTCTGTGCTGCCTTTGTCTTCTTCTGTCATTCCCTTGTAGTTTATACAGTCTGTTCAGTATCAGATTCCTCCCTCACTCAGGCAAGTTTGCACGCCCCAGCTCTCTTCTTTTGCAAATCATTCAACAAAAATTTTTGCTCTTAAATCCTTTGTTTTCAATAGTGTTTTCTAATAAGGTAAAGACAGATTAATTAAAAAAACCCCAGGTACTGGCCATGAAACAACAAACCCCATGGATCACTTAATCACTTAACTGTTTTCCTTTTCATGGTTCCCTTCTCCCTTCTGTTTTCACATGTGTCGCTAACTAAAGTAATAGTTATTCACTTTTCCAATGCATCTACTTACATACCCTGCACATTCTCCTTTCCTCTGAATCATTTTATACTTCACATAAAAAACACAGATCAATAACTGGCACAGTTCTCCAGCTAGTCTGTAGACTATATAGATTTCCATCCATGTTGCTTATTTTGTGAGAAAAAAGAGAGACAAAATCCTGGACAGATTTTCTAGTAGGTAAATCTCAGCTGCCCCAAGCTTATATTAATTTGCACACTAATATATTCCATAGATTTAAAGGACAGTGTTCTGATAGGATTAGAATTGACTTGTTTTTAGGGACAGTACAGCTGTGTTAATTTGTATGAGCAGGGGGCACAATTAAAGAAGAGGTCATTTGGACAGATTGCCCTTGTGTTCCTTGACTTCTGAAAACAGCCCCTGGGGACAGGACTAAGCCTTTGGGCAGGGGCAGCAGGCTAGAATGTGAGTCTGAGAGAGGGAGCGTGGAGTGGGGAAGTACTAAAGGGCAGAGGAAAGATCAAAAAGCCATTTCCACCACCATCTCTCAGGGCAAAATGGACCTTTCCAAAGACACAATCTACAGTGAAAAGAAAAAAAACCAAACTATTACTTTCTACAAGAGATTTTTACAGGGTTTGATACACACCTATATCCAAGAAACCTGTATTTCTTAGTAACTCTGTATGTTTTCTAAGTCCTTTTTTAGTCTGCACAAACCTTTTTGAGATTGTATTATATATTGCCCTTCAGGACGGGTCTTCTTTCAATTTTCCAGCCTTTGAATAACATCCTTGCCACAAGTTTACTACCAAGAGAAATGCTGTTCTCCAATTCTCAGTTTCTAAGCTTGTAGACCCTCTGGAACGTGCACCTGTAAGAATTCTCCACAGTCTGGATTCATCTCATGAAAAATAAATATTAAAAATAAAATCTACTACTTTTCAGTGAAATACTTTGTGTTATCATTTGCCTTATGAAATTGCAATTGGCTAGAGTTACATTTAGGGATTTGTATTCTGCTTCTTAATCTCTGTTTTAGTTCTATTTCTGCAAAGGAAAGGGGATAAAAAAGAGGAGTGATCTGCATATATCGCTTTTAAAAAAATAATCTACATAAATATATCCACATATATAGACATTTATAAAACCAATTGCAAGCACATAGCTATTTTAGAAGTATTCTTAACTGTAGTAAAATTCATAGTAATTCTCTCCATTTATTAAAATACAAGAGTAATATATATTATTTTAACCAATAACTCTTCAAGTAAACAGCAATTTAACCTTGTTTCCCTGGTTTAACCGCTTCTGTAGCTCAGTCTGAAGCAACTCAAATGAAGAATAGTGATTTAGACAGACTTCGGTTTCAATCTGGAGAAAAAAATAGTTACACAGACTTCGATTTAGCGATATCCAGACTTTTTCTAGATATCCATTAATATGTCTCAGATTATTCTATTTAAAACCCCACGAGTGGCAAACCTTCTGCCTGTCTAACAGGCTAGACAGTACTTGTATACAGAAAAAAAAGCTGCTCTTAAAGCAGCCAAGTCATTAACCTAGAAAAAAGCAGATCTGGTCTTCAGCTGTCCTGTTTATGGGATCTCAGAGCAAATTCTCAGGCTTGCTTAAATAAACCAACAGGCTAGAACAGTGTTTGATGTCAGAGGAATACATTGGCTATTCAAGTTCACACAGCCTGCAAAAATGTAGGAATATGCTCCAATGCCACCAGAATAGGGAGCCCAGCCCCCTGCCTCTGCCCTAGCACAGCCGAAACGCACGGGGAGAACCCACCCGCTAATGGGGACAGAGGGAGAAGAGAGGAGACCACAGGCTGCACAGGTGATACACAGGAGCAGGCAGTAGCTCTAGCAAAAGGGAAGAAGGAAGGGAAATCACAGAAGGGGGAGGCTGTGAAGACTTACAGCGAGCTGTGGGAATAGGGTCATGGGCGCTGCGGTGGATTTGCTCAAACGCCTGGTCACTTGGATAAGCATCCGAGCCATTTGGACAACCCTCAAACCATTGACTACTAATCTGAGCTACGGCTATTGACTTTTGTCCACTGCCTATGTCTGTGCTCTGGAGAGCAAGGCTTGGCAGGGGATGAACTGACGACAGATCAGGCTAGCTCTGCCCTTTGCATTAACACATCCTACGCTTTGGCATCACACAGCATTCCTAGAGTGGGAGTTTTGGGAAGAGACACTTTGTGCTACTCACCAGATGGGATTCAGAGGATTTTAAAAAAAAAAGTGAAAAACCACACACAAATAAACAGAACGGGGCGGGGGGGGGGGGGGAAGTGAATGAGGGAATTTGTTTGGGTTGAAAAATCCTCTTCTTCCTGCTTCTGCATCTGAATTTGTTGTTAATAATCATACCTGTTATGAAAAAATGAGACAGAAAGATGTTTCTTAAAACATGTGCTTGTATAAAAAGACAAGATTTGAGGTTTTAGACCAAACACAATAGACAGGAAATACAGCCAGGCCACTTTGCAAACAAAACAGCTGAAGCCTACAGGGCCTAACAATTTTACTAGTGGGGATTATTTGGCAAAACAGTATATGGAATAATATGTTTTGCTTTCCAGGACTGGTAGACGGAATTAACTGGACAGTAAATCTGCCAGTCAGAGGGCCAGACTGGGAACCTTTCCGTTTGTCTGCCTGTCGATGTATTCTTTATTTTCCTACACTCCAAGTTCATGCCATGAGAATAAAAGATGTGTCATGTGCAAGATAGTAATGTCATTCAGTCTGTTGAAGAACCCTAACAACTGCTCTTACGCAGCTAGACAGAATCATCAGGCATTTCTATAGGACGCTTGGCACAGATCTTCACACGGGAGTTAGAATGGGCTTTTTTTTTATCCAATGTAAAACAAAACACGTCTACTCTCTTTTTCCTTCACTTCATAGCCCTGTGTCTAGGCTTCAGCCTGTGGACCTCAATAGCCACTGCTGTATCATGTAGCAGCTATCAAGCTAAAGAATTTTCCTGTCAGATTACCTTACTACAAAAAGACACTGTCACCCTTGGTTTGCCCTTTGGGTTGCATGACTGTGTGCTGACCCTTGCCATGAATCTGTGGTAAAAGCATAACTAACTACACGACGCAGCAATTGTGCTGGTCAGATAAGCAACTATAATATGAAACAGGAAAAATAGTATCAGTATAAGAAGAAGAGGAAAGGTTAGCATAAAATTGCATAAAACTTTGGAGGAGATAAAAGAAGAAATAAAAAGACTTTTTTTTTCTTATCAGTGCTGTGCTTTTGTGGTGCTGACTGGTTTGAGCACTTATTTTGTCTTATGTGATTGCCATTTTAAAGACAAGAAAACTGGGTGGGGTTTGTAATTATAACTTTATGTGCAGTCAGGCTAGCAAATGAATGACAAAAGTGTTATACAATAGACAAACAGCTGAGGGGAGATTAGAATTGCGGCTCTATTTACTAGGTTCATTATGACATTGCGGCTTTTTGGCACAGAAATTTTCACACACATCCTGGCTTTTTCAATAAATACAGAGCAGAGATTTGTGAGGTTTGTGTGATTCTTATCATTTATTTTTGTCATGGCAACACGATAGGGCTGGAATAGCTTAACTGTAAAAATGGGATCTTTGGAGGGCAGGGTGTGATGGCCACTGTTATAGGAAGAACTCATAATAAAATCCTTCAAATGATTTTTGCCTGGCGGCAGGATGTGTGGCTTTCTGTTTCTGCTTCTGCTTCTTTCTGGAAGGGTAGGAATCTTTTATGCATATTCAGATAAAAACTCAAAATGATTCTGCAACCTAGTTACAGGCAACATACTTAAAATATTGCAAAGGTATGAAAAATGAAACATCTCAGTGTATTTCAAAATATACGTTTAATTCCTATGTCTTCTCACTCAAATTTGTCTTTTTCCAGAAACCACTTTGTGTCATTTCAGAATGCAATAAGCCAAAACACTCTTGCATGCTGTGTAATAATCAGAATAGTACCATAAAATGGAAAAGTCAGTTTAAGGATCATTTAATGAGTCTAATTCTTACCAAATACATACGAAGGCATGAGCACATCTATATTGATACATATGCACACACATGTAAACTACATATTATATATATACAAACAGCATATACCTCTCTTCATCGTTCCCCCAATGACTCAATGCATGATTAGACACAGTAAAAACCTTGCCTTATCAAACTGATGCATTGGAGAAGAGTGTCAGAGATAGCTGTGCAAAGATATATCCCCTACGAAAGCATGCAATTCTCCCAAGTTTGCTCTCATAAAAGATTGATTTCTATCATAAACTATCACCCGTCTCTTGGTCCTCTGACATTACAATGTGTCACATTCGGCACAGTGGGGTGGCTGGTGTTTTTTTCATTTTTGCAAATATGAAGATTGACAGGTGGTTGACAGTGCTAAAGAACAAGATATGACCAAATAGATAACATTTGTATCAGCTGAATAGCTACAGCAAACAAAGCAATAAACTCCCTCCTTTTTTCACTTGTGAAAAAAAGTCATGTAGAGAATGAGCCAAATAAATGGTGGGTACATGAAAAGAATTGTCTTGGCAGGGAACAGGCATCTTATCATAAAATTATTTCTAATCGTTACTATAATTTCGTAGTTTCTTTTCTTCTTCAGCTTTCTTTTTGCATTTTGATGCCCATTCTATCTTGTTCACATACATTGTATGTCAGAACAAAGGCAGTATTTGTACTGCCTTCTCAGCACCTAACTGGTGTTGAATGGTTGCCTTGTCAGTAAGCTATCTCTGTTAACTGCAGAGGAAATGTAGATGCCTTATTTGGTCCACTTAATTGTACCAAAGCAAGATACTCAAAGTGGAATGGACGTTATAAATACCCCTCAATGTCCTCTGCTCTAAAAGGTGTCACCAGGCATTGTTGATCGTGGCCCTTATTTACTAATTTTTGCCAATATTCATTGTGAAGGACAATATTAATGATAGAGTATTTATACAGATATCTCCTTATCATGACCTTCTATATCCTTAACAATCCTGACAATCTAGTCTCCAGAGGTTTGCATAACCTAGTAAGTACAGATGGATTTCCTTTACAACTGAGGGTCAAAGGTAAAGGAGCATGTTCTCAGATGTGTCACTACATGAATTAAAATGTAGTAATGAATTTGTGGTGTACTCTGTGACTTTATGTTAGACCTTGACCTTAATATCACATTTAACTGAGCACAATCATAGGTCACAAATTAGAAAGGTTTAAGCAATCTTCTGCTCTATCAAGGGAACCCAATTTAATCAGATCTGATTTAATATGCTGCTCAGAGTTTAGGGAGCACTAGACTAATATTACTAAGAAAGAAACTGTCACCATAGTTACATCCGTGCTGCAAAAGCACAAAAACGCTTTGGGGTGCAATTCTAGCATTTTGCAGAAGCTTACAGTCAAGCATTAGCATTTTTTAATGTTATCTTTTGGGTTTTTGTTTTTTTTTTTTAGATAAATGGCTCTCTGAAACTCTTCTAATACCGACTGTTTACAACATAATAATTATGAAGAATTACATCATTGCAGTAATGTGTTTCATCACTCACTGGGAGAATACCTGCGGAGAGGCAAGCCTTCAGTATTGAGAGCACACAAAAGAGTAGGAGTCAACACATCACGCAGAGCCAGGCAGCTCAAAACCTGGCCATGGAAGGAACTGCAGAGAGACCCTGAGTACCTGAGAGTGGAAGTAGAGGTGCAGAGTGACTTCATGCCCCTGAAAGTGGCAGCATGGGATAAGCACTGTCATCTGACTATACAGATCCCAGTCCCATTCCTTTACAAAGCAAAGGATGAAAGAAGAGAAAGTAAGGATAACGTGCCAGCAGCTGGGGCATGAATTACATTCAGCCCTGCTTATTTCAGGTGCACTATGACAGCTGCAGATGTATTTGTAATTATTGAGCTAAAACTACTAGTACATAAATATGCACCATCTACATAAACTGTTTCTCATCTGAGATGAACAAAGACTGCCCAAATACAAGATCTCACTGAAAATATAATACTCCAGAACTGTAAGTGTACTCTTTACACTGTGCATGGGAATAGAGAAGTTGACTCCACAGGGCTTTAGATTAGATTAACAAGGTTAATCAAATTGAAATCATGTCTGCCTAATCTGATAGTCTTCTATGATGGCATGACTGGATGGATAGATGAGGGGAGGGCAGTGGATATTGTTTACCTTGATTTCAGCAAGGCTTTTGACACCACCTCCCACAGCATCCTCATAAAGAAGCTTAGTAAAAGTCTGTGTTAGACAGACTTGTCTAACTAAAATGGACAGTGGGGTGGATTGAAAACTGGTTGAAAGATAGAGCTCAGAGGGTCATGATTAGGGGCACAGAGTCTAATTGGAGGTCAGTAACAAGTGCTGTTCCCCAGGGGTCATTACTGGGCCCAGTTCTGTCCAACGTATTCATCAATGACCTGGGTAAAGGGATACAGTGAACCCTCAGCAAGTTTGCTGATGACACAAAACTGGGAGGGATGGCTGGCACACCGGAAGGCTGTGCCACCATACAGCGAGACCTGGACTGGCCGGAGAGTTGCACAGAAAGAAACCTTATGAAATTCCATAAGGGCAAGTGTAGGGTGCTGCACCTGGGGAGGAATAACCCCATGCACCAGTACAGGTTGGGGGCTGACCTGCTGGAGAGCAGCTCAGCTGAAAGAGACCTGGGAGTCCTGGTGGACAACAGGATGACCATGAGCCAGCAATGTGCCCTTGTGGCCAAGATGCCAATGGCATCCTGGGGTGCATCAAGAAGAGTGTGGCAAGCAAATCGAGGGAGGTCATCCTCCCCCTCTACCCTGCCCTGGTGAGGCCACATCTGGAGTACTGTGTGCAGTTCTGGGCTCCCCGCTTCAAGAAGGACAGGGAACTGCTGCAGAAGGTACAGCAAAGGGCTACCAAGATGATTAGGGGACTGGAACATCTCTCTTAGGACGAAAGGCTGAGGGACTTGGGTCTTTTTAGTCTGGAAAAAAGACAACTGAGGGGGGATCTTATCAATGCTTATAAATACTTAAAGGGTGGGTGTCAGGAGGATGGGGCCAGGATCTTTTCAGTGGTGCCCGGGGACAGGACAAGAGGCAACGGACACAAACTTGAGCATAGGAAGTTCCACCTAAACATGAGGAGGAACTTCTTTACTTTGAGTGTGGCAGAGCACTGGAACAGGTTGCCCAGAGAGGTGGTGGAGTCTCTGTCTCTGGAGACATTCAAAACCCACCTGTACGTGTTCCTGTGCAACCTGCTGTATGTGAACCTGCTTTGACAGGGGGGTTGGACTAGACAATCTCCAGAGATCTCTTCCAACCCTGCCATTCTGTGATTCTGCAATTTGCTGGTTTATCTGTCCTTAAATATGCATGCAGATTTAACAAAAAAGACAGAGTACAGATACAACCTGATTGACTTTTTCACCTTGGTCTTCACCAGCAAGGGCTCTAGCCACACCACCCAAGTCACAGAAGGCAAAAACAGGGGCTATGAGAATGAAGAACTGCCCACTATAGGAGAAGATCAGGTTTGAGACCATCAAAGGAACCTGAAGGTACACAAGTCCATGGGACCTGATGAAATTCATCTGCAGGTCCTAAGGGAGCTGGCAAATGAAGTTGCTAAGCCACTTTCCATTATATTTCAAAAGTCATGTCAGTCTGGTGAAGCTCCCACTGACTAGAAAAGGGGAAACATAATCTCCATTTTCAAAAAGGAAACAAGGAAGACCTGGGGAACTACAAGTTGGTCTCACCTCTGTGACTGGCAAGATCATGGAGCAGATCCTCCTGGAATCTCTGCTAAGGCACATGGAAAATAAGGACGTGATAATAACGGCTTCAAACTGAAAGAGGGTAGATTTAGATTGGGTATCAGTAAGAAATTCTTTATTGTGAGGGTGGTGAGGCACTAGAACAGGTTGCCCGGGGAAGCTATGGATGCCCCATCCCTGGAAGTGTTGAAGGCCAGGCTGGATGGGGCTTTGAGCAGCCTGGTCTAGTAGGAGGTGTCCCTGCCCAGGGCAGGGGGGTTGGAACTAGATGATCTTTAAGGTTGCTTCCAACCTGAACCGTTCTATGATTCTATGATTCTATGATGCTATGAACACATCTGATGAGTCCAGCTACTTGATGAGGTATAGTAAGATAAATATTTAGTTCCCTCCTACGTCTGCTCCAAAAGTCTTTGCTGATCAAACATTGTTTTTCTTTTTTTAAAAAAAAACTGTATCAGGTTTTCTGTATCAAATTGCAATACTTGAAGGTGTCAGGTGAAAATAAACTGATTGTTATCTACCAATGTAATACTGAGTTCATTTCCAATTATTCTAATATGAACCTATTCCCAGGAAACACCATGTTTGCTTTTCTTTCTCTTTGAAACAAAATTATTAACACTGAATCATCCCAGCACAGTAAAAATGAGTTTGCACTGTTGTAACATTTCTTCAGTGGTTAGTGGTGCTTTAAAATAAAATAGCAATATATTCTACCTTAAAAACTATGTTGAAAATAGAAGATATGGGTCTTAACTTGGAAGACCAGTGCAGATAAATCCCCCAGAAAGTCAGTGGAAGTTGTATTTATAATTCTTGCTTGCATAAAGATTTTGTTTAAGATTGTTTAAGATCTTCCCTGTATACATTTGCTATATTCTAGATACTAGATCTGTCATTTCACAGCAAAGAAGAAATTTGATTAAAAAAAGGGAAATCAAACTTTTGACAATTAGAAATCTGAGAACATTTTAGAAAAGTCATTTGGAAATTTCAGCAATTGTATTGTGGTACTGCAGAATAACCCTTCTTATCTGCAAAATCAGATTATACCTAGAAAATATTTGAATTGAAAAAGCCAGGCAAACACTTTGCAAATTAAATACCACAGTTCACCAGATCAAAAACCTGGGATAAATCATGTGCCCTACCACATATGACCCTTGTCTCCCTATCACTATAGCAGTAATTTATCAGTTTTAATGCTAATGCTGAAATGGTTAAAGACGAACTTAGAAACCCATTTTCTCTAATGGAAATAAACTTGATATGTCAACAAATAACAACCAAGTGATTTACAAAGGAGATCTTCCAATAATTTAGCTTGAGTCAATACTGTTGGAATAAGTCTGCAATTAGTAGGAGCTTATGTAAATTCTCTTGAATGAGAACACGAATGTCTTATGTAAAGAAAAACAAAAGCTGCCTATTTCCCATGCTTTTGTGTTATTTATTTTGGCATGCCTAACCATAACTCTTGCCATTTGTGCATGGGGGGAGAAAAAGAAGTCAACATCAATATATAGGCAGCTCCGTCTCAGCAGAGTAAATGCACAACATTTTAACAGAAAGAGTCATGAACTTAAGTTTCCTTGCAATCTGCTTAAAGGTTCTCCAAAATCTAGAGGTACTTAAAAGTAAAACAAGACAGCCCAGAGATTTAAGGTAGAACTAGGAAATGAGGTGGAGAATCATAAGTTATAAGCAGGGAAAGCCTTCTCCATTGATTTCCTTTAATTTTATTCATTGCATTTGAGACTACAAGCAGTTAAGTTCTGAATGTTTGCAAAACCTCTCAAGCAGCTAGTTTCCTGACAATAGTGAAACTCAATGAGAAAGTTATCTAGAAAGTCACAGTTTAGCATTTCTAAATGTGATCTAGTATGAATCACCAAATGATGTGCAGTGAATGATTGGGACAAAATGAAGAATGCCCAGCTGTCCTTTATAAGTCTTTCATTTGCATATAAAAACCTAGCACTAGTACATACAACTTTTAATTTTGAATAACAAAACCATAGTGTCAACGAATGAGAAGTTAAATCTGAGTGAGGAGCACATTTATACACGTGATGTTGTTTCCTCTGAAAGCAGGGGGACTGTAAGAAGTTGCAGCCTTCCTTATAGGACTGTTGTAAACTATGTACATTAGTCAAACTTCACATGGCTGAAAAATGCAAACTACTTTCCAGTCTATATTACGGGGACTTAGCTGTAACTTATTTTAATTCTCTTTTCCCAGCCTTTATCTAAAAATTCATAAAAAGCAACCATCTAGGTCAACAGAGTGCACATCTGGATTGGCAGATTTTCAAAAGCAGAGAGCCTTTGAGAGGAAGGAAATAAGAAAAGTTGCAAAGTATGCTATACTGTCCTTTATTCTCACAGCTACAAATCGGATTTTGAACTAGTATTCAGTGCCTGAATTGCTGCTGATTTTGAAAGCAGTAACAAAGCCAAATATCTCAGTGCCAACTGATTTCTTCCCAGTGCTTTTCTTTCTTCCCAACTCTTCATATTTCCTCCCAGCTAAGCATACTTCCCAAGGTTTACCTTTCTAATCCTGCATTTTCTAAGAGTCTCATTCAGTCACCAAAAATACAGATCTTAAAATGCTTTCATTGACAACATAAAAAATAGTTGCTATTTATTGATGTCTTTGATAACAGAAATATGGATAATCTGAAATGTCTGGTGTTTCTCCATTTTAGATTAGAGTATAAAGATATACTCCATAATCAGAAAAGAAGAATAAGCTATAATGCATGGCACCATTTTTTCCAACTGGCTTTCCATAAATTAGGATTCATAGATTCAAATCCACATATCAACAGCTCCTCAGTCTTCCAAAGCTGATAACATTTGTTCCAATTTCTCTGGCAGGCCTAAATTGGATTATACCAAAAAAAAAAAAGAACAACAAAAAAAAAAAGAACAGTAACCACCAGACTGCACAAAATGGAAATAACACACCAAAGACCCAGTCTTCCTCACATCTTCAGTGTCTTCCTCTCTTTTTCTTATGTTGCTGCCTACTTTGTTTCTGTTAGTGCTTAAGGACAGGCCCTGTACCTATGCTACCTGAAGCAGTTGACACAATAATAGATAAATAAATAACATTTACCCCTTTATCACATCGCGTTTAGACGTCAAAATTTTGGTAGCAGGGGAAAGTGGGGCTGCAGAGGTGCCTTCTGTGACAAGACACCAGAAGCTTCCCATATGTCCGACAGAACAAATGCCATTCAGCTCCAAGATGGACCAGCCGCTGGCCAAGGCCAAGCCCATCACCAATGGTGGTAGCATCCCTGTGATGACATATTTAAGAAGGGGGAAAAACTACAGTGCAACAGCAGCTGAGAGAGAGGAGTGAGAATATGTGAGAGGAACAACTCTGCAGACACCAAGGTTGGTGAAGAAGAAGGGGGAGAAGGTGCTCTAGGTGCGAGAGCAGAGATCCCTCTGCAGCCAGTTGTGAAGATTGTGGTGAAGATCAGGCCGAAGCAAGTTGTTCCCCTGCAGCCCAGAGAGGACCACAGTGGAGCAGATATCCACCTGCACCCCGTTCAAGACTCTACTTCACAGCAGGTGTATAGCCCTGAGGAAGCTGCAGTCCATGGAGACCTCATGCCAGAGCAGGCTCCTCACAGGAGCTGCAGCCTGTGAAGAGGAGCCCAAACAGAAGCAGGTTTTCTGACAGGACCTGTGACCCATGGGGGACCCATGCTGAAGGAGTACATCCTATGGTGAGGACTCAAGCTGGAACACGGCAAGAGCATGAGGAAACAGGAGCGGCAGAGGGAAGTGTTGGGAACTGGCTGCACCCCCATTACCTGTCCCCCTGCACCGCTGGGTTGGAGGAGGTAAAAGACTCAGGAGTGAAGCTGAGCCTGGGAAGAAGGAGGGGTGGCAGGTGAATGTGGTTTTAATTTTGCTTTCTTTACCACTATCATACTGTGATATTAATTCATAATAAATTACATTATTTTCCTCAAGTCACATCTGTTTTGTCCATGACACTAACAGGTGAGGGATCTCCCTGTCCTTATCTTGACCCACAAGCTTTTTCATTGTATTTGCTCCCCATGTCCTGCTGGGGAGGCACCTGGTGTCCAGCAAAGGTCAACCCACCATGCACATGTAGGCTTAAGATCCACCAGCTGAGATCCTTGGAATCTGAGGTACCTAGAGACTTGCAAAATTTTTTCACTCCCTTTTCTCTCACTCAAAATAAACTCAGAGTACCCAAACTCTTCAGAAATCAGTACCAAGAAAATGAGTCAGGGCCTAACCATCTTCTTTAGAACCTTGCGCTTCAGAAGTAGAGACTTAATTTCTCTTAACGTTCCCAGGTTCCTAACAGCTAAGCCTAAAATTGCATTACCATTTGGATACCTGTGCCCAGGATTTACCTGATACCAAGTTCCACATTTACTACGTTATTATTTTTATTATTTTTTTTAAATTAGTATTTTAAAATCAGTATTTTTAAAAATTTTATTTTAGACATTAGCCATTCATACATTGCTTCTTAGATAATTTTAGTGGAAACAAGGACAGTTTTCTCTAAGTAGCTTCTGATAGCAGTATACGTCTGTGTACCACCCCCTTGCTCCATTGGGCTGAGCCATGCAGCACGCTGTACTGGAGAAATGGTCTTCTGAAAAACAAATGAGTAAAAGACGTATTTAAAAATGTTCATATCAGCTTTCCATTCAAAGTCACATTGAATGGTCACCCAGCACAACTGGGGAGGCAGCAAGCGTGCACACCAGTGAGGTGTGGCAGGAGAGTCAGTGAGTAGGACAACCTCAAGCCTGTCCTGACACTGAGGATTGCATCTTTCAAAACTGCAGGAACAAAGACAAAGAGGAGGCCTTGCTTTAAAAGAAAGACAAAGCAATAAAAATAAGATTAAGACAGAAAAAAACAGAGGACAAGGAAAATATCCATTTTAGAAAACAGGCACATAAAAAGCCCTCTTTTACCAACAGGAACCAGATTCTGATGCCAACAGAAATCAATGGAAACTCCAATGAAATCAGTATAATCCTGAAATCATTATTATTAGGTTGGTGCAAACAAGATCAGATTCCAGCCAGCCCCACAGAAGCTCAGAAAATCCAGGCATGATTACTTGTGATTGAAACACACACTGTCCTCCAGAAAATACAAATATATATATATATATACACATACATCTGCAAAAGAAGAAATTCCACATTAACTATCAACACCAGAAAGAGGCATGATAATTAAGGTATTAATATGTTCTTTTGAATTCCTGGCTACCATCTATCCTCTTCCAGAGAAATCGTGAACATTTTCAATCCTGTGATGTGACGAGCACATTAAAAATATTTGCAATGTCTCCTTTGCCCTTGGTGACCTTGTAAGTGTGCTTGACACAATGAATATACTGAAATTTATGAAGGTTCAGAATACTCACTTCAATGCTTCCGTGGCTGAGATGATTTTTCTATTAAGTGGTCTCTGTAATAATTTACTAGCATTTTGAGCTAAACAAGTACATTGATTTCTCAAGCAGCTGCACAATTCCTGACACCTAAGATCTTAGATATTTTATATCACAACCATGCCGTGTTTCATAGGAAACATCTTGTTAAACTTAATGATAGTCCAGATAACTTTTTTTTCCTGTGTATTAGCATTCATTTTAAAATCCCTTGCCATAGTCAGAGCTAGGATTGTTATGATTTTTGGTTTGGTTTGGTTTGGCTTTTCAGAGCAAGTACATTAAAAAAATCATAAAGACAATTAATTAATAAGATAAATAATTACAATACGAACTTTATCACACATTATAAACATGCCCATCTGAAAATTCACTGCAGACACCGTCAACTTTAGAAACAAAATTCCAAACTAAACAAATACATTTTGACAAACTCTATGGGTTGCTATCCCAGTGGTTTGTGTAAATCTTGGAGTGATTTGCTTTCATATTGAAACACCTGGTTTCAAGTTGTAGCGTGAATGTTTTGCACAGTGTAACTCAAAAACTGCAAACCACAAGAACTCATGACTAATATGCAGCACATAAGCGACAAAAACAAAACAGTAGTATAAATGCAATGCAGTAAATCAAGACCAGATGTAACACATAATAAATCAATCAAAACTGCCAAAAAATTACTAAATATAGGGAATTTAATTAAAGCCTCTGCTGCGTCTCTAGACAATTCAAGTATAACCATTAGCATAGGCCTCCGGCTCTTTTTCCCCCCCTCTTTTTTAAGCCGTACCTTGGCCTACTTTTCTCTCCTCATCCAGGCAATATCCATGAAAAGCGACAGGAAGAACACAGAGCAAATACTATGGAAGAGGGTGCCGTGTCCCAGCCGTAGGCAGGAGGCAGAAAACACTGACTCTGAAAAGGGGAACGTAGTCAGACTAGCTGTTCTCATCCCCTGGAGATAATCAGTACTACTTATCTGTTGAGTAATATACATATGTTTATGTTTTTCCTCCTCCATCTCCATTTACTGTTCCGAAGGCACTCTCCAGGCCTGACTCTCACTGCGTACTCTCGCTGGTGCACACATGCCAGTCCCAAGCGGGAGCGATGCACAGCCCCACTCAGCAGCACGGCTTTGGCGAAACCCCAGTCATGGGTGCTGAAAGCAGAGAGCTTTTGCCAAATTAGCACCCATTGCTCACAAATCCACGGGAACGTGCCCTCAGAAAAGCGCTGTAGCGCACATCGTGGCTACTCTTCCAGCAGGCGCGCGCAGGTTGGGGCTGTGCATGGGGCTAGTGGCTCTGCAGCATGGTCATTGAGATGCAGCTTATAGCAAGACACAGGTCATGTTCCTCCGTGGAGCTGCTGCGCTAAACTGCCGTCACCACCTACTCCGGCTGCATCATGCCGCGTAGAACACCGCCAGAAGCACGTGCCCCCAGAAGTGCAGAGTGGCGCAGTCCTTTCCAATAACAAAATGTGAAAGAGTCTCTGCTTTATAGATTCATCCATCTGAAAGGGCAGCCAAATTTTCAGACTCTCTCCTAGGAAAAGTTGACTGAGAATAAGTTAATTTCCGTTCTTAAAGCTCAGGTCTGTCTTCCAGACAAACACCACAATAATAAACCACTATGGGATATTTTTGCTAAAAAAAAACCACTTTATCTATCAAAAAATGATTTCTCATCCCACAAGTAGCATTCCACCTACTAGTTACCACTGTGTATGCTTGACTACAAGTTAGGAAGATGATGCTTCTTACATTAAGCATTTTTGCCTGGAGTTATTGACACATTTTAAATTATTCTGCTTTATGTCCATCCTTAATAGAACAGAAATCGGCTACAAAAGATCTTTATTAACTGACTGCCTCAGGTGCTGTGCAGAGATTCATGATTTAACAGCTCCTCCAAACAGACAGGCGTACAGCTTGTTTAATAGGCTTGTTCAGCCCTTTGACATCTGTGAGGTATAAGTGGATTATGGAGGTTTGTTTGTCTGGCTATCTTTTTACACAGCTTTCCAAATAATTGTCATAAATATCCCTACTTCCTTAACCCAATTAATGAAATGTAGTAAATACCTAGCCTACCACTTCTATTGATTAAACAGTTGCTTAGGAAACACATAACCATTGCGACCCAACGCTACGTGCTGTGGTTCTGGTTTCACAAAGAGAATGGAGATACATCTAAAAGAAAAACAAAAGAAAAACTCATATAAGTCACACAGGAATTTCTTTTGTCACTGCTAATGATTTTTCTTTCTGTCATGAGTTTTCTGAAGACTGGCTTAATGGGAAACATATGGATTCATTATTGCTGAAAATCAACCTCACTTCAGACAATCATTTATTTGCTTTCTAGAAAAAGCTACTTATGCAGAAAAACTACACTCTGGGAGTTTTAATAGCCATCTTGCAATCCTTGTAATGGTAAACTGGATCCTGCAGTAAAAACAGTCAACACAGGAGTGTTTCAGGAGCAGGATGAATGGAGATTACTCACACAAGCAGGGCTGGCAGTTATCAGACCTGATTTTTTTTTTCTTTTCATAAGCTAAGCAAAACCAAAAAGCTATTAAGTAGACTAAAGGTTTTCATTTATAATAGGAAACACTAAAAAGAATATTTTTTTTCCCCATTCAAAAAACAAATGTGTGGTAACAGCACAAGGTTCATGAAAAACAAAAAAAAATGTCCTGTGAAAAGCTATTAAAATGTTAAATATTTATACTTTCAAAGCTTCATCTATTCCACATCCCCTTAACTATTTTAGCATGATTTAATGAATATTTAATGCTATAAAAACATTCTTTTTGTGATCCCGTTGAAATATTCAGCATAAAGGAAAACGTCATTTACAGCAGATGATTAACGTCCGAGATTCCTAAATCAACAAGCCCAGAGACCAGGGAACGTGGGTAGAAGCGAGTTGCAGTCTAGAGTCTGAAACAGGGTGGTTGTGTCCTTGAGAACAGCAGTACTGGAGATACCCAATAAGGATGCTGGCTGTCGTAACATTTAAAAACAAGAGGAGGCATGTGTTGTGGTACTCTGTAGGGGAAGATGTATGTGCAGCGTCGCAGTGGCAGCGGTGCAAGGGAGTGGATGTGCTAGCTGAGCTGAACAAAAACGAACAATCGTAAAACAAATAACCCTTTGTGCAAAGGCAGGCGCAACCCGAATCAAACAAACCAAGTGGAATCGGAGCTACGAGTGAAATATGCTTGTTTAAAAAAGACCATTCCTCCCTGGAGACGGACATTGCCTCGCTTCTCACACTGCTCTAGCGTTTACCTGGCTTGCTGGAAAGCGCAGTGTGTTACATGCAGCTGTTGACACCAACAGACAACACTAAATGCCCCCAATTATTTCATTATTTATGAAACGTTTGCTGGGTGTAGTCAGTGGCTTCATGATGAAAAAGCTCCAACAATGAGGCCCTGTCAGATTTTTGGCAGAGACGCATCCAAACACACAAAAACAAGTTTAAACACTATCGTTTATGCATAATTCTTTCTTGGCACGTGTCCTCAGTTACCACAGTTTGCAGCCAGGAAACACTAACTTCTACTTTTTTTTTTTCACTCTGAAGTAATCTGTCCAAAAGCGTATCTAATTCCCCTCCTCCCCCAGAAGAGAAACAGCCTTGTCAAGGGCTGGGTTGTGTGCGTGTGTGTGTTTGAGATATCAAGGTTTCCACTGACCACGCAGCTGCGGCGGTTGGAGCAGCCCTGCCTGCTGCCAGACACCTGGGGCCACAGCCCCACAGCTGCCCACCAGCGACACGGGAGGCAAGGTCTCGGCTTCTCCACTAGACCCGCTCTGCTCTGGCCACTGATCCACTCCTTTTGCAGGAAATCCTGTAAAGCACATGGCAGAACGGCGAGCCGTCGCCCTGCCAAGCGCTGGAGTCAGTGTGGATGAGGGGGAGGCAGCGCAGAGCTGTGAACGCTTTGCAAAGGTGCGCTTTGGAGCTGATTTACGGCTGGAAAGCCCTCTTGGTGCAAATAGTTCATAAAGCATATGACCTAAGTACTTGCCCACAGGGCCACAATAACATTTATGTAGCATAAATTAATGTGTTTCAACCACTAATTCAATCGGGCTAGCTAATTCCTCTGGTTTTGGCAGAGTCTGACCTCTGCAACAAAGTACGGTGCTTGTGGTGGTGACTCACAGTTCTGGCTGCACTGAGTTTGGGAGTCACACGCACCCTTATGAACAAAGGCTGCTATTCGTTGAGCAGCCGTAAAAATATACCTCCAGAATACATTTGGATCACTGCTAATTGAAACTTCCTTTTTATAGGAGCCTGATCAAAACCGGCTGTGGGAGTCAAGCAGGAACACATTTATATATTGCATTAGAAACCTGACAAATTCAGAGAGAAGCAGCTGAGCGAATGCCTATAATCAGCTGGAGAGACACATATAACACACGATGGATTGAGACTTCCCCAGAGGAAAATCCCTCAATGGATGTGGATTTTTTGCAAATGCTTTTCTTTTCTGATTTCCTCTTCAGTCAAAGGCTGTGTTTAAGTAGTGCCCCAAATTCAGAGAGACCTTAGGAGTGCTTTTAATGATGCCACAACCAGAGAACAAAAAGGTGAAGCAAATCTCTGAGAACAACATTCTTTCTCGTGCCTCTCTCCAACAGGTATGATCAGTAACATGCCTACCTATAGAAAGTCAGCCATGAGAATTAGCTGGCCAAATATAAATGTTGGAAGGAAAAAGCAAGTGGGTAACAGTCCTCTGAACTGTAACTTCCACAAATGCCAAGATCACCTGGTATTAGACTGCTAATTCTGTTCGGGTAGTGAAGTCTTACTGAACTCTTAACAGCAAATCTGTTCTCTTTCACTTGTGACTGGTCAGATGAATGCCTCCCACCCTTTCAGATCCAGTTGTGCTTACAGCAACTGCTCATGGAGATCCACACGTTCATAATCTTCATGGCTGATTACTGCAGCTCATTATGCCTGTGAATAAAGCCATATGCTTTGGAAAAATTCCAGGTGTACCAAGCCATAGCAGGCTGTCTGCTTAGCATCCCATTGCTCTGAATACCTGAGCTCCTCTGTCTGCCGAATGACTCCCCCTTAAAAACCAAATCCGGCTCCAGATTCTTCTCACGACTTTCAAAGTCACCAGTGTGACCTGCTATGAGGGCCCAAATCTGTCCAAAAAGAGTGGGCGGCAAGGGTCTCTAAATGCCAGCTTAGACAGCTTTATTGTTAATATGTTATTTGTGATCGTTATAAAAAAACCTACTATTTTAAGTTGTATTGTACATACATTGTAAGACTATCAGAAAGGCAATAGTTCCTGTGATTTAAAATGTTTTCATTTTTACAAACACATGAAAAAGTCAAAATGCAAATCATCTTGTGACAAGAGAGGAATCAAATGAAAGAGGAGTTCAGTCACCCTATTGTGAAAAATTTACATATCCCAGTGTCCTCTCTTTCAAAAGATTAGCCAGTAGCACCCAACTGCATGCTTAGCATGCATTCCCAGGGCTAAGATAAAGCACAGCATTTGTTGGTTCAGGTAAAAAGCAGGTTGTATCAGGAAAGGAAAAAAAAAAAAAAAAAAAAGATGTTCTCAAAATACGCTGCGATGGTTCTGTTGCATTATTAATCTTGGAAACCTCAGGTATAAGCAGAGCAATGAGGACTTGCAATATCCTCTGTAAAGACAACAACCTAAGCTGCTGGATTAGTTACAGCACCGAAGGGCGAGCCTAAATGAATCCTTGAGTGGCAGCTGGAACAAGACTGTGGCAGGCAAGGTCTGCAGACAAGGGTTGGTTTTCTGATTAGACAAACTAATTTAGTTCAGAAAACTGAATACTCTTGGGTACCTAAAATCTTCCTCAGGTGAGAAACAGAATAGGATATGCATTTTGGGGTGTCTTGTTTGAGTTATGCTTCCAACATTGTAATCAAGATCATATCCTGCTGTGACACTAAAATAAGACGAGACGTGTTCCAGTGGTGATTTAAGTAAAACAGAGGAGTTGAAAAAATGGCTCAATTGAAAAGCATAGACCCAAATAAAGCAGTGTTGAAGATGAAAATTTCCTTGGTTTCTTGTAACACATCTTAGTTCTAAGTCCAATAGTGCATAGTGGCAGGGGTCTATTTCTCATGAAATTTTACTCCAAGGCTGATAGGACTTTCTAAGACGTTTTCCAGAATATTCTACCCTATTTGTTTTTATCCAATGACTGTCTTAAGAGGACCAGGGAGTAATCAGCCAGGGAATAATCAGCTTCTCTGCAGATGCAGAGCACCTGACTTTTGGTCTTGCTCTTTGCTCTTCCCCAGTTTATGTTGTACTAGATGAAAATTTCAGTTAAGGGGAACCTCAGTGCTATAGGCAGGAATTTCACACAGACTGGCTCTTTACTGTAGGGCTTTCTCTTGAAAGAATTAAAAAATAATTAATAAAATCGGCTATTGAAAGCAAAATTAATTTCTCTAAATTAGCTTTTTCTCAGTGAATTCCTAACATGCCCACTCACTTATGAACACAAGCACAAACAAATAAGCAGTTAACCAAGAAACTAATCAAACTAATTCTACCGCATCTCAAAAAAGAAACAGAGGTGACAAAAATAATACTTCATAACAGTTGGCATCATAGTAATATTGATTATCACCAAGGGACTATACATTTTGTCACTGTGACTGAAGAGAAGACGGTATGTATTATATTGCCATTTATAGGACAATAGACATTTTATGACCATTGGATGTTTTTACTCACTTGGGGAGAGTCTGTGACTGTAACCTGGCTGCATGTAGAAGACTGCAATGAAAAATCACTCTGGTAAATACTGTGAAAGATCCTAAGGCAAAGTATGGAAAATTTCCACCCCTTGCACTCCCTAATGCTACATAAAGGCAGTTTTTGTATTTTAGAGCATTTCCTGTTGTGATGCTGGTACAAGAATAGTTTTCAGTTTGCTGAGGCTACTGTAATTGTGCAGGCAATCAGAGCTTTGTGGCTTATAGGTATGTTCGCAACAAAGCACTTGCATGAGAAAATGCCCCTGGAGAGATTTGGGAGCCCTCATTTAAACAAAGTGATGTTCCTCAATAGTTATAGCTATTGTATTATACCAGGATTTAAAAAACAGTTTCAATTTCTTACTTGTTTCTGGATGCGGCTCTGCAGACAGAGCTAGTTTCCTTTTGTGGATGGGTTCTGATGTTTTCACTTACACCAGCAGGAGTAGTACCACCCAGCCCAAGAGAGAGTTTCTTGTGTCCCAAATTCTTCACTCAAGGTCTGCCGCTGTATTACACTTACTCATTCTTAAGCCAATGCTACTATCACATGATAGGTCCCAGTCACATCTTCTGGAAAGTATGACCTCTGCCATTTCCAAGATTTTACCAAGCAGCACGCAAGCTCAAAGGCTTTAAAATGCAGTCCAAAGCTGTCTCTGTTTCTCACACAGTTTCTTGAATAGAAAGTAGTGGCAAAGGTAATTGATGGTTACATTTCATAACTTCTACTCCTTTCCCATAAAAAAAACACATCTATGGATTTTTTTAGTTGATTTATGATACTCATTAACACTGGATTTCTTTAGTGTAACTTCTTGAATGCAGAAGCAGACATTCTTAGAAGGAAACCAAGAAATGATCAAATTGCAGGTGTAATAGTCAGCATTATTGTGTAGGCTGCAAATTTCATGGTGTCCATAATTAGTTCCATGTAAATGTTGCATGAATGAAGCACAATGAAGTTCTTTTTTCAAAATAAACATATCCTCAGGCGGGAGCATGAATGTTGAATTTTCATGGTTACAGTGGCTATACATTTCTAACACCAGACATAGCAGCTAATGAGTGAAGCAGTCACTGTGACAGATTAAAATATGACACATTGCACTCCTTAAAGACATGGATTTTAAAACACGTGATAAGAGTGTCTCAATTTTAAAAAGCCATTTTTACCTTATACCATTAAGAAATGTATAAATTAAGTTGGTTTGTAAGGCTTTTAAAAATCTTTACACATCAATTTAATGGCACGTCAGGCTTGAAACGAAAAAGTGTCAGACTGATCTGATAAGAAAGGTATCAGAAGTGCATTTATTGAGAAATGTATAAGGAATTATTTTATTTTATTAATTTTATTTTATGCTAGGAGGGAAGAGGTAGAAGGAGGATAGAGAGAACTTGTGTAAGCTGTGTAAATTACATTGATTTGGTGCTATAATGCACTGATGCTGTGCTCACATAAAACATATATATGTTGAAGGGGAGGATTTTATGGACTTAATGTACTTATTTGCCACCTCTTTTGATCTGACTAGAGCTTTTCTAGTTTCATAACCCTAACATGCCAGCCTCTGAGGTAAAAACATGAAGAAAGAATCAAAATGCAGTCCTTGAAGTTTCAGTGAAGGAAATGGAAGAAAATCTATTATTAAGGGTCACCACTTCTTACATCCTACATTACTCCCATATAATGCAGAGGGGTAGGTTCTCATTTAGGCAATAACAGATCTTTTTACTCACAGAGTAAGTTGTCTGCAACCTTGGGGACAAGAACAGTTGAAAAAAAAAGAATAAAAATATAAAACTTTATCTGTAACAGACCCACTGCTTTTTAAAGGGTTTCCAGCAGAATGTTAAATTAAACAACCTGAAATGCCCAAGGTGGGTAATTAAAGGTACAACTCCAAAATGTATGCTGCCCAGAACTTCTTCCAAACCTGGTGGATCAAAGCAAGATTTACAGAGGTCCCCTTTCAGAGTTTGGCCTCACATCTTGCCATTTGGCTAGAAGGCTAGGCAGATTTTGGGGTCCAAAAGCTCTCTTAGCAATTTTGGGTTTGTGGGGGAAGCCTGAGCAATGTGACATTATTCTTACATGCTTCATGGAGATGCTGTGCACACCTCAGTAGCTCTGTGGTGCTAGAAGGCATTCTGGACTCATCACTTACGCTCAAGTGATGCTACAGAGAAAGATTTCTCCCTTCCTGGCATAGGTGAGTTATGGGACTTTTTCATCCCTTACATTTCCCCTCATGTAGTTTGGTAACAGCTGGTAGATTTGTTAGACGAATATACATGAGATCTACTCATTTGTATGCACTTTATTAGTTAAGCAGATTACCTGCTAACAGTACTGGAAGGCGAGACTGCCACCTTTTCCCTTTTTTTTTAACAGTACTGAAAAACAGCCGAACCAGGCTGACAAAGGGAAAGGACAAATGTTGCATTTTAAACCTGTCAGTGAAAAGGCATCTAAAGTACTGCCTCTCACAGAGCATACACGTGTCTGGTTTTTTTTCAACAACACGGCAATTTTACCTGTCAGTTTCCCTCCCCACCCGCTTCACTAAAAGCAGATCTAAAGGTACCTTTGCAGAGGTAGATGGCACTTGAAAGCAAATCTGCCAGAATGAAGAGCCCGTCTGGACAAACAAGCCACGACCAAGGCATCGTAAGTCAACTGTGTCAAATAAACAGGAGAACTACCAGCACGGACATATCAAGTAGGGGCAGACCTAGCAGAATGTCACTGTTAGTCTTCTTAGACAGCCTCTGCCTGAGCATCCAGAGGATAGAATAGGAAGTGTAGGGAGTGTTTGTCAGGTAGAAAATCCCTGGAGAACCCCACCTGCACAGAGCAGCAGCTCTTTTTCCTTCGTGCCTTGTGCTGAGCCTTTTGTCCCCTCCTCCAGCCCCACCACCCAACCAAGCAGATTCTCATAATGTTGAAGAAACAATTCCCTGGTACAAATAGCTCTGAAAATGGGCTTTTAGTAACATAAAGACCAATCAAGCTAAAGTGGTGTAGTTTATAGTCATTCTCCCTTACAGTAACCTCAGGAAAAGGTCTGCATCCCCACATTACAGCATTTAAAAAAAAAAATCTCCTCCTCCCCCTCCCCCCCAATAAATTAAAATCTGTTTAATTTAAATTCTTTGGTCTTTTCAGTGTTCTCACCTCATTCTTTAATTAACAGAAAATATTTTTATTTTAACCTTATTAGTGAGTAATGAAAACAAAGACTCTCAGCAACTTTATTGCCGCTGTATATACTGAGAACTCCAGATTCTTTTTCTACCAACCCTTTGGTGAGAGCTAGAAGCACCCACTTTTCTGCTAAAAGAGCACACCGTACGCTTACACTTGTGTCCATGGGAAGAGCTGCAACCACCCAGGTTCCTGGCCCTGCTCATTAGCCAAGTTCCCCATACCTGAGCTTCGGCATCTCCACCTCCCTCTGGAGCAAGGTTCAAGCACAAGCATCAGACCTCAGAGAGAGGACATCTGAGGATGCTTACACCTCTCCGCTTTCCCAGGGGCTCAGTGAGAAGGCTGTCACTTGGGAGAGGGTTTTCTGGTCACTATTTTGCCTGACTTAAAGAAAGAACTGGGGCACACAGCTGTCCAGGGTACACTTGATGCCTTCAAGTTGTTAATTCAGTGTGATATACTGCTGGAGTTTTCTCTAATCACAAACAATAAACACTGCACAAGATGCCTGTGCTTCTTCAGGGTCCTTCATGTCTTTCTGTGAATGTCATCAGAGAGAGTAAGGGAGGTGCATGTCAACTTTTCGCAGATGTGACCATACTCAGGATACAAAAATCTAAATTAGCAAACATTAATAACTTACATTCAAATTAGAAAGTAAAATATATTTTCATAATAATGTGAAAGAACTGACAGATTTTTATGCATAATTTGAAAATTATTATTTTAAAAGTCTCATTTAAATTATTCATTAAGATACATATATTTATATCTCAACTTCCTGATTATCAATAAGCAGGGAAAAGGTTATTCTTTCTATTAAAAGACCCTTCTTTTTGGGGAAAGACTTCTTCCATTTTTGTGACATAATTTATTTCTCATAAATTCCTTTTATCTACTGTATTTCCCAAATCTGTTTGAAGTTCAGACAGCTCTAGACAGATGAAGTCACTGGTATGTATTTAAAAAAAAAAACACCTTTGAAAGATAATCAATAGTTTCTGCATGATTCAACAAGGGAGTCTCTAAAGAGGAAACACAATTCCTTTGTGTTCTCCTGAATTATACTTTTATCTGCCTTTGTGACCAGTTGCAAAGTTTGCACCTTTGACTTTGGGCAACTGAAATAATATGGCTCATATTGCTCAATAAATCTTCTTCATGAAATGTAAACAACACATCTAGTTTAGAAAAAAATGCCTTTATAGGTGATGTGCAGGCTTCTGGAAACATTTAGGTCATAATCAATATTTTTGGAGGTTTACTGTAGGTCTTTACTATCCATTCTAACATAACACTACCTCATTATCATGATGAATGCTATACCTATTTAATGGAGCCTATCCTGTATTGCAGCGTCTTGTGAAGCTTCATGTACAAATTTCCCCTGTATTGTACATAGAAAGTATTTTTAATTTTGTTCTTGTATTTATTTGTATTAAATTGGGTTATTATTAGAAGGCTTTTCAAACAGGAGTCAGTTATTTGAAGGTAGTTAAAGATAACCGACTCTTAGGACGCAATCCTGCTTCAGTAGTGTTGGTGGTAAAGCTGTCAGGCACTTTACAGCAGCAGGACTCAGCTGTGACAAGCTAAAGAAACTCCAGAGAAAGGGCAATCTGGGCTTACACGAACAGACAGCACAGAATATGTCCTTTTGTGTTTAAATAATAACATTATTGTCCCAGTAAGAGCCTTCACAGTTGTCATTTCTAAGCACAGAGAAATACAGGTTGTTAACTACGTGCACTGCGTAAAAATGTTTTAGAAAGCAATAAATCTACCCACAACAAGCAGTTTACATCTTACCTCTCTCTACCACACTGGTCTCTTCTTCCAGTGAAGGATATCAGCCACACATTCCTACCAACCAAGTGAAGAGTCAACAAGGTGGGTTAGGTCACAGGGAAGCAGGGGAGATGCTGCTTTCCTCAGTATATGGTGCTCAAAGAGAAGCTGTGTAATTGATGGCAGAGATAACCACAACAGTAGTGTGATTTCCTACTGGCTGGCAAAGCCAATTCAAGCCAAATGACCCTTCAAAACCCCATTGCAAATCTTTTCCTCACAAAAGTTTTCTGAAGAAATATTTACCCACCATGGTCCTCCTTCACTCACAGAGTCTACTCATTGCTATCAATGTCGAGCTTCCTGACCCCCTTTTAGGGTGCTCAACCTCATCCCAAGCTGCATACGCTGACTTCTTGCTTGATGCTCTTATTCTCCTCTGCCAGTGTCAGCGCTCTTCTGCAGCTTCTGCTGTGTTTTCCTTTAGATGCCTAATCAGGACTTATCCAACTGTAATAGAGCTTTTGTGGGTTTTCTGAGTTTTTGAAAGGCAGAATGTATCCCTGAAGTGTTTGCACTCCTTTATTTGTGTAAGGAAACAAAACTTTAGTGGTGGGCTGCAAGCACAAATTGAGAAGATGCAGCAACCAAACTTTCTTCTGTGTTAAATCAGAAATTGCGCACTGGAAATGTTTCTCTTCATAAGCATGGTCTGATCAGAGAAAGCAGCTTGACGTCATGCATTGAGAATGTTGCTGAAGTTCAAGAATTCATGAGTTAGTGTGAACTTCTAGCTTACACTACTGCCTGGAAGAAATCGTAACACCAGTTGGCATTTCCCTGTCCTTTGCTAAAATATGGGCTAAGATTCTCACAGTTTTTAAGATAGGTTTGTGACACTGTCCCTCCACTAACACTAGCAACCATGCTATTATTCATCCAGTGTTTAGAGATACAGGAATGTAGCCCGCTAAAAATTATTGAAGGAAGCATTTTAATATAAAGTTCACATGGTAACATTAATGAAAGCTATACTCAAGCATAAATAGGAAAAGGTACTTCACATCCTCTCTGCCTTTGGGACATTTTCACCCAGCCTTCCCTGCTCTGTGAAATTACAGAGACTCCTTCCCCTTCAGTTTTGGTTCTTAAAGTATCTGGATACGACACCTATTCCACACTAGGGTTTATGTCTGTGAGAAAAAGTCTATTTGGAAAAATATGAAAGGGAAATGTGCAAATATTTGATTTATTAGGTTAAAGCTGGTGTAATGGGCTGAGTTGTGTTGTTCTCATTAACAAAGAGCACTTTCTTTCTCCAAGCCAGCTGGAATAATAAAGGCAATTGTGTGACAGTTTAAAGGAAACCATGCCATTTCATGTGGATTTTATTTCTATTTCTAATGATTACTAGTGACAGGAATAATATCCTCCTGGAAAAAAATAATGAACTCCCTTCTCCCCCAAAACCAACAAACCAAACAAAAAAAAAGGCAAAAGAAACTCTTGCATATCACCTGTAGTCCTGGCAAAAATGTCATTAAGGCTAAATGCTACAGCTCAGGAGAAAGGGTGTGCTTAAAAAATTTATGTATGCTTACATGCTTGAAGCATTTATAGCTTTTTTCTTTTGTCATTGAAAACCGGGGAGACAAAGATACTATATACATCTGTTATATTTTTTCCGAATGTAATGTGGGTAACTATAATTAGTGAGCTTTTGCTTTTTATGTAACTGTGTAATATACTGTTTTAAATGAGTGTTCAGATCAAATACAAAGTATGACAAAGCTAAACTGTGTCAACATATTCACATACCATCACAGGCAGTTTCCAGAAATGTATTTGCCATACAAAAAAATTTCCCTTTACTTCAAAAGGGTCGGGTAGTCTTCTACAGAGGAGACACTGAATATTTCTCTTCCTTCTAAATGGTGCAGTTTCAAGGGCATGATGCAACACAGAGCATTTGATACCTTCTAAAAGATGAACGTGATTACAGTATGAACTGAAATAACAAAAAAACCCATAAGCTTGTGTGAGGCTGTAAATTTGGAATTCAGCCATTTTCATTAAAAAGATCTTTAAAGTTCATAAGCCTACACATACTTTCAGATGAGTTAGGGATGATTTATAATCCTGTATCAAAACTCATCTTAATTTTTTAATGCAAAATGTGACAAACGATGTTATTGCTTTGCATTCATTGAAAACTGACAAGTATTTTTTGACAAAGACCAGTAAGTTTTGACTCTTTTCAGCTGAAACCTTTACAGAAACTGTTATAAAAAAAATTGAGTATCTGTTCTCCTGAGTTATTTATAGAGTACTTTCTGTAAGTAATTATTATCTTGTGAATAGTTCATAAAATATGCTGTGTGTTTGACGTATAAAATCAGAGGTATTTTGAATATTTTCTTTTGGACATACTATTTGCATAGATTATTTCATCTCCCTGACTGAATGAATATGATTCTTAAAATTATATTTGTACTTTTCATACTCATTGTTTTGAAATTAAAAATATACTTCATCAGTGTTTATTGGTTTTTATTTTACATCTTAGTATTTTCTTCAAAACACTTTCCAATAATTGTTTATGCTTCAATAATAATAATAAAAAATTTTAAAAAGTATATATGTAGAATTAATTCCTGGAAAAAATCTGATGGACACAGGTTTGCTTAAGCATCCCTCCCATAACTTAGCAGTGCTACTGCAATTTCATGTAAAACAAAACTAAAGAAAATATTCCTGTGAGCTTTTAAGAGGTGAAAGTACTATTTTTCTTATACTTCTATATTAGATGACATCCAAATGGTTTAAAAGGTTGTTTCTAATGTTAATCCAAACAGTCTAGGAGTCAGCTATTGACTCTTTTGAATATTTTTTCAACATTTCCTCGTTTCATCTATGCTAGAGATATCATTAGAATAGCTTTGCATACGGTAATTTTGCTAACACATCTTCCTGGATCCAATTAAGCTTGAAAGTATGAAGACATACAAAGAAAATATATACAGCCGACAAACACACATAAAAGGATGAACAATTTCTCACACAAACAATATTGTGATGATACAGCCATGCAAATAGAGAAAGAATGTAAAAGGTGTTCTGTATATGAGGCTGAATGTAAAATAATGATCAGAGAGAGAAACAAAGTTATTAAAGTGCAGATGAGGTATTGGTGATTTCCCTGGTTAGCATATATTTTGTAAAGATGTGGTAAGGCAATCATAAAGTATTCCTTCAAAAATTACTTTATTCTATTAAACAAGACAGGCAACACCTTTATGATGGCTTTTTTATATATTTTAAGAAAGAAATATCTGCACAGAAAGAGTAATGAAAACAATGCAAAGGGTCTAAAAATCAAGACTCCCTTTGCACTGAGCAATCTTTATTAATGTGATATGTTTATTGATGGTGCTGAATAAAAAAGAATCATCTCTGAACCCAGTTTCCCCAAAGGTCAAGGTTTTAGTTTATCTCCACTAGAAAATTATGGGCCTGACATTATATTCAAACCAAAAGATGCTGTTCTTACACCTTTGGGACTATTCACAGTGAAGGTTGTTGTTTCAGCCTGTTCCTAATATTTATGTAGTATACGTTGTAAACATGCCAAACTCTTAGGAGAAGTAGACCTCTTTACTCTGTGCAGCTTAATCTTTTCAGAGAAGCAGAAAGACATATTCAAGTTTCTTTGAATGAACTGTTTGTAAATTACTGACATGGCAATCTGTGTAGTTCTACTTTATATTGAATTGACAAGACAACATTAAAAAGGAATCATCTTCACTCTTGAAGATGTTAGTTTATAACATTTGAAGTTTTTACTTAATAAAATATTTTTTATTATTCATGTTACTATAGCTATGTTGGGTTTTTTATTTTATTTCTAATCTAGTTTTCAAAAAACAGGAATAGCTTTATGTAATTTGGGGTGCCAAACATCATTAATCTATAAGAACTTTTCAGAGGAATAAAAAAAAATAGGAAGATAATTATGAATTCTGTCAATAATTAAGTCAGAAAATTGGAGAGCAATAGAATTTGAACATTAGACTTTTTAACTTTAATCTTTGGCACTCAGTGTCCATTCAAAATCTTACAGAGTTCACAAAGGAAATGCCAAGAAAATGCATACTTATGAAGATATATCTTTAAAGAAAATGACTGCTTTCAGATCTTGAAGAAGATACTGCAGTAACATAGCTCAGCACTAACTAATGGACCCAGATGTAAAGAAGATCCAGAAAAATGAGGTAAGGAGTAGGAGCACAGATGTATTAGGTTAGAAATTCCCAATGTTAGAAGTGAAAGACATGACTGTGCAAAGCATCAGGTCTTTCAGGTTCAAGGCAAACCCTAAATCACACAACCCAAACAGCATGCTACAACTGAAGACCGTTCCAAAACGTCATCTGCACCAAAGCACAGACACAATAGAGCACATATGCATTGGATGTACCTCCCCAGGGACATTGGCCCTATTCAGACCTCCTCTTCCTGCCCAGCCCCATGGCCAGAAGCCATGGGTGGACCTGGGTGTGGTTCAGGACCCAGTTAGTGGGGAGACCTCCTCACTCATGTGGCACCAGCAAATTCAGACCCCCCCCCCGAGGTCTGGTGCTGGGACTCATGTGGACTTCATCAAGCCCATCCTCCGAAACAGTGGGAGGCTGGCTGCCATGGACTTGGAGGGCGCAGTCTTGAATTTGGAAACTGTTTCCAACCTGCATAAGAATCAAATCCTGATGTCCTCTGTGGTAGTCTCTAAAGTCTATATTCATTTGGAGAAAGGAGCAGATTAATTCAGTTAATATAGTGACAGTAATGGGCTACATTGGACAGATTAGACTATACCACAGTATAAAGATTTTGTTGGTTTGGATGTGGGACTTAACAGTGAAGGAGAGACACATTTTTCTACAGCACAAATAGGCAAACAACAAATAAATGTAGTTAATTTTGAAAATATGCTTAATACCAAATCTGAATAGTAACTTTTTATAAGAGCATCACTTCATTAAGAGCTATAATATGTTGACAGATCTTTTCACTTGATCATCTAAGAATATTTAAATCTCAAATATATATTTTGAAACAAAAATAACTTCCAAGTCACATGCCAATGCATCTTAACAGAACTCTAAAAACCACCACAGAACTGGAACAGTGAAATTCCACTAGGCAAGCTGCAAACACCAAATTGAAACAGAGTAAGATCTTAACAATTTGTTTCCACTTGGCTGAAACCTCCACTGGAGTGTTAGTACACATGTCAAGTAAACAAATGCTAGCTGACAGGGTTTTAAAGTAAACCTGCTTCATAATGATCACTGTCTCACCAGAGAGCTAGAACGAAACAATTTCTTGCTTTAGTTTTCTATCAGAAAATTAAAAGGAACAAATCCCTTCCATCTTTTTCAAACAAAATTTGCTTTCAATTTAAACTTAATTTTTACGTTACTGCATTTCTTACAGCAGTGCACAACCTTGTTTGCTTAGAATCCAATACATGTAAAGTGCTTTGCTAATGGCAGTATCTTCCTTAAACCACTCTAATGCAGCTATACACTTCAAAGGACTGAAGAGTCACAGCAGATCTTGGTTTGTGTTTAGATAATATATTGGGGATTAACACCTATTTTTCAATACTAAAGTCAATAACATTGCCCCAAGTTTAAGACCCGTGAGGCTGAAGCTACAGTGCTTCATCAAGATTCATGATTTTTAATTCAGCATTGAAAATTTTGATAAAATCAACTGTTTATAACCAAGAATCATAATTGTTGTGAGAAAATGTCTATTTGTGAAAAGCTCACCAACAGATCTTGACAGAAATGTGCTCCAATATTAAATTTTTGATATTAACCTGAAATTTTACCAATCTTACACTAAGGTCTCGAAACATTGTATGTTTCAAGTAAGATGAAGGTAATGCATATGGATTCTGATATCTGCATTTTGTAGAGAGAACTGGAATGTTGTTACTAGACTATAATATCTGTCTGTGTAATGTTCTTCTAAAAGCATGGAGATTCATATGATTACCTATATTTAAAATAAAACTGAAAATCAATAAGGATTATAATAGAATGTAATTGAATGAACTGATAATATGTAGCAGATTTCATTTTGCATACATTTATATACATAACCACATATACATATGTATATGCTTATAGACACAAAATAAGATGGTTGGGGAGACTCCTGCAGATCAGTTTTGCATTGGTGAGGCCAATTAGCAGCATCACTGTCTATATTTGCATCATCTTTGGCTTTAATTTAAAGATATCTCCAAATTTACTCCCTAAAATGGGGGCCATGGCTAGTGAAACTAAAAAAAGGAATGAAGATAGGCCATAATTGTATGTATGCCCCAACAGAATCTTTCTTATGCAGTAAGTTACCCCAGCAACCTAGTTTATGGGATTTTGAAGTTAAGGGGTTACTCTGAGTGGTGCCTGAAGGAAGGCGCTGCCCAAGCAGAGGAGGTTCTCAGTAGGCAGCTCTGCAGCTTTGCTTGCAACTTGGAGGCACAACTGGTCCCTGGTCTCTATCCATCCCTACACTTTTACCTGCTGAGGTTGCTTCTGTGTTGCCTGTTGATACTTTAAATACCTCAGAGGTGTCATCTGACTAAAACTGCTTAGTGAAGTGGAAAACCAATGTTGTTATAATTTGCATTTCATGCAAGTTTTGTACTCAGGGAGCACCAAAGGAACTAAGGGAAGTAAAACAAAACCAGAACAGGAGAAGTATTGTGAATGTAAGTGGATTACCTTTTGCTTTATGGAAGGAGTTTTCCAGTGGCTGGGAAGGAAAGCAGTAAAGCTGAAAAGTAACTGCAAGTCTGTTATCTTCCAGGGTGTCAGAAGAAGTTACTTGTGATATGCACATATGATATAGCACTTCCTTAAAGGCTGGAGGATAGAAGATGGAGTATAGGACGGTAATGCGGAAAGTTTTAAGAAACATTCTACATGTCAAGTAAATTTAATCCCACCATTAAGCTCTCCACATCTTCTCTGAAATATTGCAGAAAGTGTAATTACAATATCCAAGGAGGGTTATTAAGTAAAAAAATGTTTCTTAAAATACAAATTTAACATACAAAAACAGGAAAAATATCTACAAGATCACCTAGCCTTTGAATGAAGTTAAACCATATCAGCAAAGACTCTTTTTGCAAGAAAGGAAAAGTGGTATCACTCAGCTGAGTGGAAACAACAGGCAATGCAACACCAGAAATCAGGTCAGATAGATAAGTATCATGGTCAGACTTAGACCAAGATTGATGAATAATTTTTAGGGCAAATCAGAACATCATGGTCTAAAAAAAAGTGGAATTCAGAGGTGAAAACCACGACTTCAGGCTGAAAGCAAGTGTAATCTCAAGGCAGTCTAAACCCTGTTCTCAAAACACACTATTGTTCAGGAAATCCTCAATGCTAATGGGCTGAAAATTGGGCACAATTTGAGGAGATGGAAAACTGGCTGTTAAAGTCAGTTTTGAAAATCCCGGTCCAAATCTTTTGCTGTTTTTCTGAGGTGATAACCTGAAAAAATTACAAACTCTGAAATAAAAATAAGAGATTTAGATATTTTACACAAGCAGTTTTGCAAAATGGGATCTAGCACAGATGATGGAGTTACCTGATGAGGTTCAATTATATCCACTGAAATATCATAGTAGAGACAGCTGCAATTTCTATTTTTCAAGACAGCACTGACTTCCTCGTTTAAGGTTCTCTGAAGCACATTGCAGTCAGTCTCTATTACATCTAACTAAAGCTGACAACTGTAGCACTAAAGATGCCCACATACTATAGTCACAGGGGTTTTTGTGTGTGAGGACAATTTTCAAGCAATCAGAAGTTTAACAGAACAGATGTCTGAATTTCTGTGGTATATTGAAGATCATAGGTGTTATTCACTGAGGAGATACAATTCATATCTCACCCATTTTTGCCAATTTTACTTGTAAATTGCTGTAGCCAGTTCAGATTGCCAACCACTTCCCCTTCCAAAGGAAAATCTTCTCTGTAAAAAGGCAGAAGAGTTTTTTTGTTTCCCGTGCTATTATATAAAACGTAACAATAACATGATAAAATGAAATGAAGCCATGTGATCAGAGATGATAGGAAAGCAAAATGAAAACCCAGTCCTACTTGAATAAAACTTATGCCTGGAAGATTAGTTTCCAGGCAAAATACAGTGTAAAAAAAGTAGGCATAAATGAAAACCACCATAACAGCATAAACATATTAATACAACATCCTGCAGGGACTGCTGCAAGGATTACTTTTACTAACACAATAGTTCAACTGACGCAAGCATTGGTATGGGATCACATAGTGGCATCACATCATGTGAAACACATCCATGTTTCATGGACTTCTCTTTCCGTGCTGGTAATACCCTATAATTTTAAACACACAGGCATTTCAGTCCTAATAAGGTATCAAAATCCTAATCCTGAAACCTAATACCTATATCCTGCAATCCTAATAAAGTATGAAAACCTGCTAGAGTCCACCTACTCTGGCATCTTACATGAGACAATGTGCAATATTGCTAATAAGAGCTAAAACAGTCTTGAGCACAGTTGCATTCACTGCTAAATTTAATCTGATCACATTAAAATGCAGCTTTCCCAACAAAGAACACGTTTGTGTGCATTATTACGTTTTCTATGCTCTGTGTTTTGTATGAATAAACTGGGAAAAAGAGCCAGGTTGTATACCCTCTTAAGTTCAAATCAGAAAAGAAAACTAAAATTAGCAGCAGGCTTTACCACATGCCAGCTGATGACTTCAAGCTTGAAAGAGTTTGGGAAAATTAGCAGCAGTAACCAGCTTAAACCCTCCAGCAAGAATTCAATACACCCCTTCCTCTCTCAAAATTGCACAAAACCTCTTGTTTCAAAAGGAAATAGCTATGACGATACAGCATTTATATTAACAGAGAACAAGTGTAAATTACAACATGTTCTAAAAAATTAACAAAAAAGGAAAATTATCAATGGAGTCCTCGTATGTTAGACAAATTTACCCCATATGAATTGTATAAGTCTTAAATGTTCAATTAGCAATGAGTAACTCTCTAATGATTATGATATCACACCATAAACTAGCTAATGGGTCCTAATGAGTGAAAAAGTTCACTGGAGATATCTACATATAAAAAAAATCGATGGACACTGTGGCACCTGATTGAGTTTTGGAGTACTGCTTTCCAGAAATGGGGTACTATTAGGAGGAAATTACATTTTTAAAATAGTCAGCAAGGTTTTTTTAGTCATCTACCTGCTTCATTAATGTTCTGGTCCTGCAGGGCTCCCCAGGGAGGGGTAGGGGGACCAGGAATGGTGGCACCAAAGAGGAGGGGATGAGCTGCTGGGTAAGCTGGAAGCATGCAGGATCATGCCCATGGTCATCCCACAGAGCCCTGACAATGGGGAGCTGCTCCCTTCCCCTGACCCTCATCCAGCCTTCTGGAAGAGGGCACAGGTTTTCCCCTCCCAAGGGTACTTGATGGCATTTAACAAACCAAACCATGAAACTTGCAATAGAGTTGAGCTGGTCATGTCCAGAAGTGGTCACACATTCACTGCTCCATCCATAGGAGGAAAAGGGCATTGCTACAGGATCTAATTAGCATCAGTAGTCAGATTAAAAATGTTGTCTGGTGACCGGTTATAGCATCATTACCCACTTTAAATAGAAGAAATATCCATTCAGCCCCTCCAAACACCTTGAAATGGGAATACTTCAGCTTTCCCAGGGGTTCATTTAGTTGCAGCTCAGCACAGGTGGTGCAGAGAGGATGCTTGAAGACTGGTACCCAGCGTTAGGCAGCCTTGCTTATTACCATTCTTCTATTCTGGAAAAAGACTCCAGCATTTTGTTCAATGTGACTTGCAAACCCTTTATTACTCAGCTGCTTTTAAGCACCCAGTTTGAAACAAAAATGTGGTCAGTCACCTTTATAAACCAAGGACAGCAGAGGCAGCAGATGCCTGAGGTGCTCAGGAGTTCTTTGCTTCAGAGGAACTCTTCCAAATACGCATGCCTTATTCCTCCCTCTTAAAATCTGTTCAAGATTATTTGTTGTGTTATGCTCACTATCCACCTTTTTCCAGAAGTCTCAAAAATAGTATTTTTAGAAACAGGCCTTCAAAAATATTCTAAGTTTCTCCCTGAACACCATTTTCATCAAGCAGCGCTCTAAGTATTAGAGAAAGGCAAACAGATGCTCACATTCTGTCTTAAGGTCTAAGAAAATGCTGAACCTATTGATAGATGTAGTAACAAATCCAGCTTTAAATAAGTGGAACATCCCAAATAATCGTGTTAAACTGCTTGTTTATTCTGGTAGGCAATAATAGGATTTAAACACAGAGTGCTGCTGAAACTGTAGAACACACTTCAGTGCCAGGGGAAGAAAACGTCATTACTGCTCAACGCAAATCAAGGGAGATTATTTAATTAGGATCACTTCATCCTTTAAGCAAATAAAAGAACCTGAGTCTGTTTCCTTCTGCCTTACTTCTTTCTGCCTCCCACCATCAATTCTTTGAATCATTTTAATCAAAAACATGGTTTAAATCCACATCGTATGCTTTCACAACACCTACTTTACACTTATTAGCCATTTCTAAGCTTCTTCTAAACAAAATGAGGGCAATAATTTCTGACCGTATCTTCCAGAAATAGGTTCCTTGTTAGCATTTAATCTTGCATGCTCTTCTTTCCTATCTTCTCTATGGTCAATTATCTTGTTTTCTGCCCTGTTATTTCTTTTTCTAATCACAGCGTTTTACAGCCTTGCTCTCAAGACTATATTCCACACTGTTAAGATCTTGTTCTATCTTCACATTGCAGATATAGGAGCTCTTCAGTGTAGGCGCTGTGTCTTAGACATTACAATAAATTCAGTGCCTGCTACTTTGAACCTTTTGTCCTGTAAATGCTTTGTCTTAAAATGTCAGTAATCTTCATCGGTTTTTTAGTCTTTAATGTCTTATGACTAACACAATAACTAATTATTATGCCAATGCAGGTAAAGAATATACAACAGTATCAGATATATTTTATTACAGCTAGAGCTACATTATGTATTCATGATTATCAGAAAATACTCACTGGACCATCAAAGGAATACTGTCTCAATACACAGACATGGGATTCCTGTAAGACTTTTCATTTCTACCTGATTGTAATTATTTATTTTCCTCTTATTCTTTTGCTTTCATGCTTAAATTCTGATCAATTCTGAGTAGTTGCTTTCATAATACTCTTTTCTCTGCTTTTCTTCTCTAGAAAGAAAAACAAATAATCCCAGAGGCCAAAATTTCTTTTCATGTTTTCTACATCACAGAATCAAAAAAGACCATTGCTTTGGTATGTATGAACACCACTGTTGTATATCTGCGTTGAAGAACATATGACAGAATTTGTCTTGGGGAAAAAAAAAAAAGATAAGTCCATGTTTTGTGCAGTATTACTAAAACACTCAATATGATTTTAACCAAAGGGTGCTTTTTCATAAGTATGAGGAGATCTAATAAAGAAAAGTAATAATTACACAATTACTGTGCTATTAAAAAAAAAATGTTGCACCATTTCCCTGCAATAATTTTTTCAAAATAGCATATAATAACATAACTGAAGTTAATATAGCAAAGATGCTGGGGTTTTGGCTATGTGGAACACAGTAGGTCTATTTTGTAAGTGATTGGTAAAGGCTCTTGTGGCCAATATAAACACTATTGTCCAGATTTGTACAGGCAAAAGTTCTTGTTCACTCAAACTAAGTCTTGAGCAATACCTGTCAACAAATGGAGAGGTGACCTGTACCACCAGGGTTAGCAGGCA
Source organism: Rissa tridactyla (assembly GCF_028500815.1). NCBI lineage: Eukaryota > Metazoa > Chordata > Aves > Charadriiformes > Laridae > Rissa > Rissa tridactyla. Next base: position 22,222,838 of record NC_071497.1, read on the forward strand.
GAAGACACCCTTATTGTCCTTTATAAACACAGAGTGAACAAGACCAGTTACGTGATTTAATCTTTCTCCCACTGCTACACAAAATCACTGAAGGCAGATGCTTTGCAAGAAGCGTGGTCCAAATGGAGAGCAGATATGGAGCAGGGTGGATACTGGGCAGATAAATATATTGCAAACTGGGACACTTTTGGAAAACTCAGGACGCAGATGAAGGCTGAAGGGCTTCTCCAAATTGCAGCACTCTATGCAAAAGCCTGGTGTGAAATTGAATTTTCACAATGTTTTTCTATCCATGAGGTTAGAGCTACTACAAGAACACTAACATTTAAGTGGTCCCGTATTTCGGTTTGCCAACTAGTTAGCTCAGAAAAAGCCATTATTTAATATCTGTTTAATCTAGGTGGAGCTGACACACTTTTTCTAGGCTATGTCATCTAGTGTCATCTGATGTCATCTAGTTTGTCAGGCTTTGGCTAGGCACAAGACTATTGCAGTGCTTAAGTGAAAAATCATGAAAGATCATAACTTCTTGAGTAATCTCTACAGTGGGAACGTCGCCTCAAAGGAGGGTGTCAGAGAGAGGTCCTCTGGGGCTTGCACTAGGTTTGTGATTTCTGATTTGCATACAAAATGAAAGAACGAAAGTTTGGGATGATAACGGTAGTGCTCGGAAGTAATTTCACTGCAAGGAGACAATAGAAATCTGTACAAGAAGTCAAGGCTATCTTCTTGAGCACAAATAATAGGAGCAGATGCATCTATTTCTCAGGTTTTGTTTTTGGCTTTGAATTTATTTTTTTCTGATACACTATTCCAAGACCCTTGCCAGTGTCCTAAGGATGCTTGACCTTGTACATCTTCTTTTCCACAGCACCCCAAACAAGTGAGGAATACAGAACCCTTTGGGGCAGTTGCTCGTCCTGCCTCCTAGGAGTGGGGGCAAAGGATGATCAATTCTTGCATTGTCTGTGCCAGCATTTCTTTGAAGTTCAGTGCATTCTCACTTTTATTCCACAGTATTTGTCATCAACAGAAAAATCACAGTATATATAAAAGAAAAAATTAATTTCAATATCTAGAGCATAATCTAAAATTTTGCTGAAAATGCTAGCAGGGAAAAAACCACTTTTAAAGTAAGCTTTCAAATGGAGATTAGCCTTATAGAAGAACATCAGAGAGCAGTGATATCTGCTTGCTCTTCACTCAGCCACGTGAAAGTATTGTTTAATTATGGATCAAGTTCAGCCTTTAGCTCCTTGACCATTGTCGATTATTCTTTCCATTTTCTTCTGTGAGATCATGCTGAGCAGGGGTGATGCACAGATAAAATTTGATATTATTCACCCGCCTATATTCTCTAGAGAACATCAAAAACTATAAAAGGAAGGAAGAGGAAATAAAAAAAAACCAAAACCCTTGGAGCGCTTTGAATTAAGAAAAAAGATAGAATAGCAAGAACTGGGTCTAAAACAATAAAGTACAACTCTCTCCAGGCAAGAGATCTGAGAAATACAGACAATGGCCATTTTTCTTAGGCACCTAAATTAAAAAATATATAATTCTTTGATGAAAATATATAAAACAGAGCTCTTGTAATTCTGTTGCTTTTACTGTTAACCTAAAGCAGTCTGTGTCTGAATAGTAATTTTTCTTTAATTTTTATTTTTTTTACAGACAGTGTAACCTAAAGGGCAGTTTGCTTTCTTGTTTATCTTAGCTTATGTGTTCTGTGTGGTGTATTTGGCCCTAAAAGGGTTATCTGGCACAAGAAAGCAACTTTCCCATAGAAGGCATTCGTAACATGTTACTCTTTGAAGTGCTGATGGAACAAGGCAAACAAGGAGAGCTTGCAATGTAAGACCAGTTTTTTTCAACAAAATTTCTACACGCCTCAACAGCTGTTTTCTGGGGTTTCAGAGCCTTTCATTTATTGACAATTCAAGAAATTAGTGGGTCTCAATATGGTATATCAGGATCTCTCCTGTGCACAGCATCTTCTGGATAAAGACAGCGCAAGAACTAAAAATGATACTATGCACTTATCTCTGAACTGTGTTGATTGCCTTTACCTTACCTTCAGTGTTTGTTTCCTTGGTGAGCGCGTGGTTCAGCATGATTTCATCAGCTGTGTTGATTTCCTGTGAGATAAACTATTTTCAACAATGCTTTATCCCAAACGTATTTTAATTGCTAGAAATGGAAGAAAAGAAAAAATTAGGAACAGTTTCTGCATTTTAACCACAAGCAAGTAGTACATTTTTATAGACTTACTTGAACCAAAGCCAGCAAGGCACGATTAAGGCTGTCAACTTGGCCTAAACAAGTGACAACAGTATACTGAGAGCAACTGAGTAAAAGCTGAATATAGGTCACTAAAGCTGACAAGCAGATGTATCCAGCTGTACTTCTTGAGCAGTTTGTGTACATCTCTGTCATTCTGGAAAGCATTGGTGAGAAATGAAACCGAACAGCCACACGGACTGATCAAACACTAGTCGCTACCTATACAGGACAACAGGAACTCTGTCTTTCCTATTGCATCTATGTGTTATTCTTTGTCTCCCTGTTTTGCCCCTGTGTGCTTGTATTGAGCTGAAAACTCCTCAGAGTTTAAAAGAAAACATGGCAAAAATGCCCGGCATTGGTGCAGCAATCCACTGTACAGCGTACATATCCACAACAAAGTACTCATTAGTAAAATAAGAATTCTTAATTAAGAATTCTTAATACATCCCAAGGAAAGGTGTGCTGAAGGACCAATTTTTTTAACTTGGGTTGACATAGTGGGATAATATCAAGAAGCCCAGAAAGCTATCCTAAACAGCAGCAGCCTCTACCTTCATCTGTAGCCTATGTCTGCCAAGACACAGTGTGAACATGGCAGATATTGGAACCTGAGAGCAGAAATAACTGCTTCAAGACCTGAATTCAGTTTCAAAAAATAAAATTCCAGAGATGTCCTTCATAGCTGTATATTTTTTCATTAATACCACATTGTATTCTTTGCAAATCGCTCCAACAGAGAAAATGTTTTGTTTCACTGCAGGAGGAGAGCTATATCATGTTTTGTTGTCAACAACAACAACAACAATTCTGCAAGTTCTATATTTCTGTTCTGCTATCACATCAAGAAGTTTGACTACATCAGCCTAGTAAACACCAGCCTAAAGAGGTAAATCCAGGGGCAAAATTTTCACTGCAACTTTTAAATCACTTCTGTAACATCCTTATTTTGGGACATCTCTGCCAGATGTAGTTACAGCCCACTTTCTCCACCTGTCTGCCACCAGACATAGATTAGTTGCTGTGAAATGCATGTATCTTAGATTATTGACAGCTAGGTCAGTTATTATTTCCTAGGTAAACCTCAGTCACCTCAGCAGAAGTACATGAATAGAGCTGGTTCTTACCAGAAGCTTAAGTGTCTAAATAAATGTTAAAACTTTCTCTGCAAAGGTGTACTTAGTCCTCTTGCTTCAACAAGGCAAAGTGCCAGGTCCTGCACTTGGGCCACAACAACCCCATGTATCACTACAGGCTTGGGGAAGAGTGGCTGGAGAGCTGCCTGGCGGAAAAGGACCTGGGGGTTCTAATTGACAAGAGGCTGAATATGACCCAGCAGTGTGCCCAGGTGGCCAAGAGGGCCAATGGCATCCTGGCTTGTATTAGAAATAGCGTGACCAGCAGAAGCAGGGAGGTGATTGTCCCCCTGTACTCAGCACTCGTGAGGCCACACCTGAGTATTGTGTCCAGTTTTGGGCACCTCAGTACGAGAGAGATATCGAGGTGCTGGAGCAAGTGCAGAGGAGGGCAATGAAGCTGCTGAAGGGCCTGGAGAATAAATCTTATGAGGAGCTATGAAGAAGCTGGGACGGTTGAGTTTGAGGAAGAGGGGGCTGAGGGGAGACCTTATCACTCTCTACAACTACTTGAAAGGACATTGTAGAGAAGTTGGTGCTGGTCTCTTCTCACAGGTAATTAGCAATAGAACAAGAGGGAATGGGTTCAAGCTGCAGCAGGGTAGGTTTAGGCTGGACGTTAGGAAAAAATTCTTCCTAGAAAGAGTGGTCAGACACTGGAATAGGCTGCCCAGGGAGGTGGTAGAGTCACCATCCCTGGATGTGTTTAAGACCCGTTCAGATGTGGTGTTAAGGGATATGGTGTAAGGGAGAACTTTGCAGAGTGGAGATGATGGTTGGACTCGATGATCCCAAGGGTCTTTTCCAACCTAAATGATTCTATGATTCTCTCTTAACATTTCATAGACTGCAGCTAGTTCAGTCTTTTTTGCCATCCTGAAATGCATCCAGTTGCTAAATTGATTGCTATTTAGTGTATGTCTGTTCTGCAATCCAAAAGTGTGACTGCTGATGAGGCAGACATATTTAACTTACCTTTTAGAGGAAAGGAAAGTGACAAATGTGACATCAATCTTTAAAGCTGCTTCAAGGGTAATCCTGGAAACGTCATACTTGAAAGTCAAACTTCAGGCCATTAAAATTCATTTCCAGAAAGATGAAAAAAAATTAATGATCACTGGAATTAATATGACATACTAGGAAATAAACAACATTGCTTTTGTAGCTGGAAGTCACAGCTAGTACAGCCACCCACCTAATACGTGTGGGTAACCATGAGCTATCTGACAAGGTGTTACAAGGCAGGAGAGAGGACAAGGCCAAGAAATAACAATGTATTAAAAAGAGGAAATAAAACATAGGAAGAAATGGTCATTTTTATCAAAAGGGAGGACACCACAAGATTGCTACTGAGACCTATGCATTTGACATATTTATAAATAGCCGGGAAAAGAAGACGATTAAGTAGGTGATAAAACTTGCCGACAACATTGGAGGCATGAAATGGATTCCATACAAAAAGAAAAAATGTTACAGGATCCTTTGTCTTGAAAATAATATGACTGAAGGGATACATCTGCAGTCAATGAAATTACAAATACGGAATGATTCCAACAAAATTATCAAGGAGCAGGTTTAACAATCATCCAAACAGGAATACATTCACTTCTAAGCTTTCCAATGAACACAGTCAAGTTTTGCCCGCAAAACCAAGGTTCTCGTGTGCAGAGTCAGTCAAAATTGTACATAAATGTTCCTTAGGTGAGGAACTCAGAAAGAAAATCTAGGGTTTTATTGACCTGATTAGATACAAGAAAGAAGGAAGCTGCAATTACCATGGGGAGCACTGCAAGGCCTCTGTGATTTCCTCTGGTGGATAGCTGTGATCCCACTGGAGTAATCCTGGCAAAGTACACTTATGGGACTGGCTGCATCAGTACTCCTCCAAAGTACTTAGCTCTGCATCCTGCCCTGGGCTGTTAAGGAGCAGGGATAGATATATGCTTTGAGGGACTGCCTGCTAGCTGGGCTGAGACACATTTGGCACTGTTGATTTACCCAAATAATGTTTCCAGCACCAAGTCCCACAGCTCCGCATCCACCAGCTGAATTCAAAAAGTGAATCAAGCCTATCAAGTCTCTCCAATAAGACTGGAAAAAGAGTAAGAAAGAGGATTAAATACCTACTAATACCATGGAGAAATATAAACTCGGGGCTGGGAAAACTTTTTCCAGCTTGTGGGAACATTTTGTATTCATATGTGGCCTTAATGTCTTCTTTTGTAGTCCAGTAATGTAAAAGAACTGGATCACTCTCTTATTGAACAGTATCTAAGGAAATAAAAAAAATACAAAATTTTCTTTATACAGTACACATGGGCCATCTGCAAGTCATATCATCTTTTTCCTTTCCTTCATGTTTCAGACTCTACTAAGAAGGACTAAGAGCTCAATCTTTCCCTTTTGGCTTTCCTTAGAGCAAGCCAGCTGCCTCATGGAGCTATCAGCAGGGTTTATTTTTCCTGGCTTGGATGCAAACCTCTAGTTATTAATATGAGAGTGAGCTCTGCTAGCTGACAATTTAAGATAAAGTAAATTGGAAGTGACATAAAGGAGCGTGTGGGTGTTAATGTGCGTCACCGAGGTTCTTTTCTGACATCCTGAAAGGTCTCGTCTGTATGGCCGACACTAGCAACCTTTACCAGTGACCCTGTGCTATTAAAGGGTAGGCACTCTCATTGATTTGTAAAAGTGACAGATGCGGCATGTGGTTGTAAATTAGCCATGTGAAGTCAGTCTCCAGAGATTTCCAAGCGTGTTTTTTCCTTTGCAATGATTTGTGTTCTTCCATTTGCCAAGCTGCATGAAGTGAAGCACTTAACTCTTTTTCACCAGTCATCTTGTTGTACTTCACTTTTTTTTCTGATTTTTTTTTCCTCTTTCCCTTCTCCCACTCTCCCTAAGCTATCGTGATTCATAGTGCTAAACCTCTACTCAATTGTTTCTTAAGATGTTTTACTTTTTCTAATCGTAGTATTTCTGAAGAAGGTTAGCAAAGTCATATCAAGACAAGCCAAAATCTCTTCCAAACCCTTAAGCCCTAGCTTTTATTTACAAATGTATATATACGTATGTATGCATAAATATGTTCATTACTTATCATATAACAGAATGTCTGTTCTGGTGAAGACCCAAGCGAAGGCTTTGTTAACATAGCCGCTGCTCACATACACTGCAGATGCAGACTGCACGAGCTTCCAAGTGTCTTCCTCTCTTACAGAGAAACTCAGCTGTGACAGAATTGCACAACTTGAGACAGGGCCAAGTCACCTTATACAACAACAATTGCATAACACAAAGGATGATAACAGGAAATAAATGTTATTTTCTAGGCTCAATCACATGATTTACTTCAGTCTTCTAAGAGGTATCTACAGTGATCATATGGAATTAAGACTTAGGGGTGACCTGGAAACACCACATGGTAGTCCATCCCTTCCAGCCAGGCACTAGTTAGGGCACACAATCTGCCTTCTCTGTTCAGTCTGCTTGAGAATTACTTTCCATGGAAATTCAAGCATGCCTTTGTAATGCTGATTTTAGATGTGCACTTGCATTGTAATTTATCTGCTACAATTAATCAGAATTCCATTTCTGTAAAGAATAGCTAGATAGTCAGCCTTCTAATAATTAGATTTAGGGCATCTAAACACTTATCACAAAAAATATCTATGTGCCACCACTACAAAACCAAACCCAAAGCAAAACAAAAACATGTCAAGACAAATTATTCCATGGACTAAATGTCACCAGCTGTCAAAAGCACCATGACAAAATGTGCAGGTTAAAAGGTCATGACCCCATAAAACTACTACTCTAGCTCCTTATCCTAAATCACTTCCAATTATGTATGGTAGGTTCTTTCCATTTTGAAGTAGAAAATACTTCTTCTCAGGACTTGAAGCTGGGCATTCAGCATGGATCCAGAGGTGAAAGGTTCAGAGTTTTAGCCACTAAGCCACCAAATCTCTGTCCTCTCCTCTATTGCCTCTCCTTTTGAAGGTATTTGCAACAGTTATTTCTCGTGAGTATTCACTCCAGAGGGAGGCCTTGTGCAGCAGTTGTGGTAGACTCTCTGAAACTGTATTCCAGGCTCTTTGGTTTTGTACCAGTTCATAACACCGCCCTTCTTCCTTCCAGCTTTAGCCAAATGCACATAAGCACCCCTTTAAGTCAGCGGTGTTTGAGTTGAGGCTGGGATGCTGGTCCCTAAAGTTGAGTTGGGGGAAGGTGGGGGGCGGTGGGAAACACCTATTAAATTTGCAAACTTTTTTTCTGTGCAACTGCCATGTGGTCACTATTAAATCTTCGTGCACTGAGATCACTTCAATGCCTGCCGAGATCACCTCAATGCTATCACATGCGACTCCATCACAGGTGCTGCTGGGGCAGTCTCACTTCCTGAGAGAAAGAGGAGCAACTGCAGAAATGACAGGACCCTTTAGTGCTAAAATTTAGTACCTAGCTACACTACCACAATCTTCACAGTAGAAACCAGTGTCTCATCAAGCTGCCAAATCTCAGGTCACAGTGTTAATGATTTATGTGTTCAGAACTGCTCTTCGGGGTGGTTTTGGGAGGTTGGGTTAGCACCGTAAGGGGCTGGAGAGGGTTTAAGGTTTTTCAGTGGTGTTTTTTTTTTTTTCCTAGTAGCCTCTAAATGTTTTATAATTGTTCATTTTAAACCTATTTCCTGGTCAATCATTCTCAAGCTACTCATTCCCACCCTTTAGTAAAGTCCAAAATTGAGTGTTACTATGGAAACTGCTACAGATGTAACAGCTGCAATTCACAAGAAAGAGAAAGAAGAGGAAAATGGATCAAGAAGTGTCACTTGCATTATGCAAAATTTCATAGCTATGTATGAATTGCATGCTGTGAATAAGGTCCTTTGTGAACCCAAAAAGTTAGAAAGGTCACCCTAGCATTAGAGGAAATGGTTCCTAAGTCGGTAAATGAATTGCTTTCAAAATTCCTGTGTGAAAAAAGAACTATTTATAATCTCTCTTTCTAAAGTCCATCTGCCTTTTCACACAAGAAAAATATATTTCTTTTTTCTCTTTTAAGTGTTCTTAGCTTGTAACCTGATTTTGCACTCTTTTTCTTTTTTTTTTTTTTTTGAAAATGATGCTCAACAGAAAAGTTAATCCTAGATTTCTTTAGGTCTTAAGCTGCTTTAAGCACAATAGACGTGCCAGCACTGTTTGCTACAAAGTTGTCAGTTATGTCTTTTATTTGCATATTTGAAGGTATTCTCCCCCTACTCTCTTGAACACATCTGTGTATTCAGCAAAAGAAAGCAGCGCTATGAAAACTCAAAAGAATAGAAATACTGTAGTAAACAAAAGCTGTGCAGGCACATACCCAGTCTGTTTCTTATGAGCTACAATATTTTTACACCCCCATAAATTCCACTGACTGCAGGCAGGTTTCTGCAGACGCGGCCTGGAGAGCCTTAGAGAGGGGAGGGAGAATCAGGCCTTTTGTCTAGTGCTCAGCCGCCATCAATTATTTAGGAGCAAAATTATGTGACATTTTTCTTTCAATTATTCTGTTTAACAAGGCTTGGGAGTTAATACTGACCAGGAGATGTTTTATCCAAGATATGCTGTAAAATACTCTGCTCTCTGTAGAATAGATCTCCCTTGGCTCTCAATTAATGACTGCAGCCATGCAGCCGCACTGAACTGTCTAATCTCACTTGACTGGAGCTGAAAGCACCTCTGTGTTTTTTAAGAGATTTTTTGCTCTTCTCTAAGTATATTGAGGAGAACTGTTTGTGCTGGACATACAGTAATAAAAATTTGTCAAATCTGTCAGAAGACTTGGCTCCTAAATACAATTCTTCAAAGGGAGAAGCGTGTAAAAAACAGAAGACATGCTGCTTTATTATTACTGTGGGGACTGTGTGATCTTGTGCCTGACAAAGATCTGTTTAAGATGTATGAGCAGTGCTGTGAGTCTGTATCCAGCACCATTCTTATTGTTTTTCATCCAGCAGTTTAGTCTTCAGCCTGGAAACTTGTTCTAGCCTTTTGCCCTTGACTTCACAGTTCTGCACAAGTGACTAAGTACATTCCCAAGCTGTGCATTTTACACACTCTGAACAGTAAGCAACCATTTAAATATTATGACATCCACTGAAGCATGCATCAGATGTAAAGAGGAAATGCTTAACAAGTATATTTTTAACAAAGTCTTATTTCCACATGAAGCTCTGCCTGGCATCACAGCTTCTGAAAAACTGTAATGACTCACTCACTGAAAATTCAGTGCAAATGCAAATACGGTTTCTAGATTTGACAACCACCTGCCCCTTTTACAGCTCCATTATTTGACATTTGTTAACTTGATCATAAATTGTGGGGCTCCTTTGAGAAATAAGTTAATTCCTTCCCTCAAAACTTATTTCTTGCTTTTGCATCCAACTATTGTTTTCTTTTCACATGTGCAAACAGCGTCTGTATACTTATCTATCTGGTTTTGCTGTCTTTTCTTCACCCCCAGGAACGGCAAAACATGTATAAGAGTTGCAAAGCTGTCCACTTGCATGTCATTGCCTATTGTTCACTTACGTTCTACCACAGACTTCAGATCAGCACTGAAAAATCAATTCTGACACCAGCCAACCTAGTATTTCTAGAAGCTACAGTTTCAAGGAAGCCTTAAAATCTGTGAAGAAAATATGTCTGCCACTCTGTTTAAACCATCTATTTATTTGGAGATATAGTCCAGACAAGTCAAATAGGCTTCAGAAAATCTATAATCTGTATAACTTAGGGGTTTTTTTCCTATTCTTGCATCAGTTGGAATCCTTGATAGCCAGACTGATTGCTTTAAAATGCTGCTTTACTTTTGAGCCATGATACTTTATGCATATTGGTTAAATCCCACATTTAGTGGCAAAACTGAGGAACTAGAGGGATTAAAGTGATTCAGCAGAGCCACAGGAAAACTTCATTCCATACAAATTTTGTGTCCCTCATCAGACTAATTCAATGTTATTTAGAGCATGAACTACAACGTAAGGAACTGAGATTGCAGGAAGAGCTATTTGCTCTAAAGGACTGATTCATACAGCATTTGGAGCTTCCCACGTTAGCAATTTGTCCATGTTGTTTGCTCTGATACTTCACCACAGACTGCATCCCACCTCCTGCATTTCAACCAGAGAGGCACTTATGTGCATGCAAAATTGTTGAATTCCTGCAGTCGCTTGAAGCTGGCTGCTGCCGCAGACGACAGAATTAAGATTTGCAACCACGTCCCGTAGAGGTGCAGCACTGAGCGTGCAGCCAAGGGAGGATGCAGCCAGGAGGACAGCTTTCAGCCAGGTTTTTGTTTATCTAGGGGCTGGAGAGGTGTTCAGCATACCTACAATAGCCCTCGGAGCACGTCTGTCTTCTAACAGACTGTACATACCATGATCTGCTCAGCTGCCTAGCAGAGGCAGCAGGGACCTTTCTGCTCACCGCCTGACTCCAAGCAAGCCCTTTTCATTAGAGCTTGCCTGCCACAAGGAACTACTTTACAATCCAGAAAGAGGGGGTTTAGGGTCTTTTCATGCTATTCTGGCCTCTTCATCCCTAAGAAAAGGGACCAATGTCGAATGAGGATTTTGCCTTAGGAGTTGCAGTATCGCTCCCCTACATGATCCAAAGCAAAAATTCTCACCTCAGAAACAGGAGTAAGGAATCAGCTATTTCAAGACTTATATCTGGAAAGTAAAATCCTTAGAAATGAAAGCCGGGCGTCATGTCCTCTTTCTCAACTGAAATCACAGTACATCCCTGTCTTTCTCCAACCCAAGGAATTTATCAGCAGCCTGCAGTGTGGCAGATGATCTATCAGCAGACAAAGCTCTGTGAAATCATCTCACTCCCTTCACAAATATGTCATACATTAAGTCTTTCTTGAAGTATCAGAACACTGTTTCCTTTCTTTAAGAAAGAATTATTTTTATTTTTTTAGTCCTGTAGCAAATTAGAAATACATGGGAGCATTTCAACAGCCAGCTGGTCTAGATAGTGATCTTTTATTCACTTTTATTGATATCTTCCTTCAAACGACAAATTTAAAATGTGGCCACAATTCCTCTTAAGTGTCTGATCAGAACTGCAGAGCATGACATTTCACACAGAAATGGCTTTTCAAACATTTGGATGATTCGATGTGAAAAATTTCCATTATCCCAGAGGAATTTTATGGAAGAGCGAAATCTCAGGCACGTGAAATCACCAAAAATGGGATGGAAATTTTTTGCCCACTAAATTTTTCACATAAAAATATCCCCTTTCCTTAAAAGCAAAATGTAATAAAGACAGAAACAAACCCACGTGTGATAGTCATAGTTTAGGCATTTAGCATACCTTATATTTATGAATTGTTGAGTGATTTTATTTCGTGATAAATGGTGAATAATTGATTTATCTCCATGCTTCCAGTAATTTGTTCCACATTCTGTGTACTTGTTATTTTATTTCCTTTTCAAAGAAAAGCCAGCAAGGAATTGATTGACATACTTTGGCTATGGCTATGCACAGTTTTATCTAGGATGTATTTCAGAGGCCGCACACTTTTTCGTTTTGGAAGGCTGTGTTTCTATTAGAAAAATAACATACATTACTCTACATGTGCATTTTTGCGTTAAGAACATTCTTTTCTGTATCATTACCATTTATTGGTGAAATGCACTCTACAACACCTGCAAAATTTGCTTATCGTCACATATATAACAAGAAGCACTTATGCTGTCTCACATGGCGTGACAGACAGGAAAAATGGAGGTTTGCACGGTGAGCCCAGCTGAGTTACATATTCACATCTATCCTGTGAAGTACACCTGAAAATGGAAAGCAACGACTATTTATTTTAATGATGCTTTCTTTCGGGTGGCCTTACTGCTTATTAATCTCTTATTCTCCTTCATATCAAGAATAAACTACAAATGTTATTGAAAGTTGTTATTGAAACTATATCACTATCAAAACCACCCAAATAATTTCCATGTACACAAAATAGGGATAAGTTGCAAGGCTTATATACACATCCAGTAAATGGAATATGTAGTTCATCAGAAATAATTGCAAAAGAAGTTTAGAGTATCCAGGAAAAATGCAATACAAAACTAAGAGCAATTATTTGATTTTCAACTGGTCTACACTTTACAATAATCTTTGGTCATCCTCTAGACTTTATCTGAGTAAACTAAACTTCACAAATAAAAATAGATTAAAAAAATATTAAAAGACAGTATATGTGGCCTTTCTTATGCAATTAAGAAAGTGAAGTTAGTGAGCAGAATGACATTCAACTGGGAAACATAGTAACATATGACATGACTCAACCTAAAGAGCATAAGTGGGAAACAGCAAACGGGAGAAATCTGATATGATTATTGCGGAATGGAGATGATTTGCGGAAGAGAAACAGACCAACTGTAGGAATAACATATGAAGCTCTGATGAGAGAATTAAAATTTAGCAGCAAAGTTTGAAGCATATGTGACCTCTGATATCACTTCATGCATTACTTAGTCATAGGAAGTATGAGTTTTCTAAAAAGAATAACTCAGTGACTCTCCAGATATTTAAAAAGGCAGCCTCCCATGAAAACAGCTGATCACATGACAGACACTCCAGTAAATGTCTGTCTTCAAAAGAAATAAAATAAAGGTTTGGAGGGCACATTTTATAAAGGCAATAATGTGGCAATAAGCTAGCTCTTTCAATCACAAGGCAACCTGTGACTAAGTCTGGTTTAGACTGCAGTGTTGTCTTCAAAAGTAACAGTATTGGTTTAAAATTTGAGGTAGTGTAGCTGTTGAAAGCTGCCTTGAATAAGTGTAATGTTTAGAGGAACAAATCATGACATAAATTAAAAATTCCTTTGAAGAAATATTCTACTTTTTTCTTGCTGCAAAAGTAGTGCACACTTTTAGTATGTATGATTTCCTGGTGTTAAAAGTTAATAATTTAACAGAAATACGTATTTTTTTCTTTTATTGACCAGAATGCTTCAGATATAGAACTTAAATTGAATTCCAGGTAAGAATTACCACTAATTTATAATGAAAGAAATCCAACAGGAGAACCCAGGAATTGTAAACATCATGGTTTTTTTCATAAATGGAAAATGTTTCCCACAGCTACCACTATACGACTGGAAGAGATCACAGCCGCAGAAGTATAACTACATTGTTCCCTTACGGATAAAAAACCCAAAACGCTATCTACTTCTGTGCAATGTTATGAAGCCTTTTACCCACACTTGTCAGGCATCGTGATTCATGACAGACAGCAGAGAGGATGCATGTGTGCTGTGTTATTGTGGGCTGAGAACAGATTACAGTATTTAGAAAGCTTTTATGTCCAGTCACATACTGGTGACATGATACATCAATGCCAGGTTTAGGACAACATAGAGGTGCTCTTCTGGACTCAGGGAGAAATCTCTAGAGATGAAAAGCTGTGCCTATAAGTGAAATAATTATGAAAGTGACAGGTGATCTGCACTTGGGCTCAATCCATCCTCAATCCATATAGGGTCGGTCCCAGAAGTTTTATATTTCCATTAAGAAGGGAATGGACAGGTTCTCTGTAAAATACAGATTTCCTTTCTTTAGCAGTATGATACAAAAGGTCCTGGTCTGGCAGCTCTGATTTTTTTCCCTACTGCGTTCAGAGAGCTTCAGCACCTTGAGCATCCGTAACGCTGGAACACCAGAGCAGGGACACAGCCACCTGGCTGCAAGGCAACACGGCAGTGCACACCAGCCTGCCCTGTGATGCTGAAGCTAGCGGCAAGAGCACACATAGCACGGATATCCCAGAGCCTTTCAGGAAGCCTCCAGTGAACTTCAAATCACATCCGTTTTGAGCATCCTTTGAACACAGTCTTTTTCACGTTTTCATTACATGTTACTAAGATTCAGCATTTTTCAGCATCACAAAACAAACCCCAGGATCTGAATGTAACCAGCACAACCAAAGCCATTGAATTCCTGGCATAAGAAGGACCCTTGCTAGAAATGCCTGAAGAAATGAGAGGCAGCAAGCATCTCTCTGTAAGGCAAGACATGATCTCTGAGAATCACAGAATCACAGAATGGTTGAGGCTGGCAGGGACGTCTGGATTTCGTCTGGTCCATCCTCCCTACTCAAGCAGGGCCACCTAGAGCTGGTTGCCCGGAACTGTGTCCAGACAGCTTTTGCGTATCTCCAAGGTGTAAGACTCCACAATTCATCTGGACAACCTGCCAGTCACCATCACAGAGAAAATGTCTCCTGATGTTCAGAAGGAACCTCCTTGTCACAGCCCAGTACTCTTGACCAGGTTCTTTTAGATATTCTGTACACAGAATGTGTAATGTTTAATATAAAACTTACTTATCTGAAGATACGTGATTTTACCTGGGACTTCTGATTTAGCAGAGTGATGCAAAATATATTACATAACACAATACAAATGTAAGTTACATTTAGCAAAATATATGTAGCATTTGCAATAAACAGTTTAACCACCGTGACAATGTGATTCCCATTACTGATCTGTCTAATATGATCACTATCGTGACACTGGGCATCCCCAAATGCTGGGAAGGCACCTGTGGGTTGAAGCCATCTCAAACTTGTTGCTCTTTATGAAATTCTTCCATTAGTTGTTCAGTTTTATATTCTGTGTTGGGATAAGCCACTTATTCTCTCCCCCCATGCTGGCCTGTCTAACTCAGGGACACGTTCATGATCCTGGAATGAACTGAGAGATAAACATTTCCACCACCAGCTGATCACCTTGTGATAGCTGTTTATCCAAAAAGGGACGCTCTCAGGTCCCCTTGCTGTTGAGATCAAGTCAGCTTCTTTGCAACACATGTGGTCAGTCCGAGGCTGCATTCTTCCCTGGGCTTCATGGCCACATTACCCTGCCCACCTCCCCTGAGCCTCCTTCCATGGCTGGAGTTTGCTGGTCAGTCACAGTGACAACACACCAAAAGCGAGCCAACGAGGGAGGGCACCCCTGTGAACACCTCTGTGCTATGGACACACACTTTTCCCTCAGGAGACCTTGGTACCATGTGTGACATGGGATGCTATGACGTGCACAGCGAGTGGGGGTGCTGGTGTCAGTTTATATGTTAAATGTTAGTAAAGTTTAATTTATTTCTTGGGTTTTTTTTGCATATAAACTCAATACAAAAAGAAGTTCTGCTAGTTCCTCCCCAAACCCCAGAGGATATTCTTGCTCACTGCTGGCGTTCAGCCACCCTGCGTTGGAGACCGCAGGATGAGAAAACTGAAATGAGGCACAATCTGAGTGTCCTCTGCAGGAGACCATGTTACAAGACCAAAAGTTTTCAACACCTGGCTCAATACAATGTCCCCAGCTCTGGCTTGACGTTTTTAATGGTTTTAACAGATTATGTTGGGTAGGTGTTGGCAGGAAGTGTGTTTCCACCTCTGAACCTTATTCGAACTCATGTTCCCACATTGGTTTGCTTCCATATGACTTTATGCAAACTTGGAAAGCTCTCAAATTAGATGAAAGATCTGGGATTTCTTAGAATCTGAGCTTGATTGTTACAAGAAATCGTGTAATTGCTTGTGGACCAGTTGTTCCTGCTTTGACTGGTGAAATATAAACTCAGTCTGGGATTTGTCTGTAAAAATAGGCCAGGACAACTGGAAAGGGTTACTTATTGAGATAGTTTATTTCCAGATGTTTGACACTCTACTGGCTGTGTACCTACCCTGTCTACTTCATCTACGCTATTGGGAGGTGGGGTCCCAGCTCATCACCTGCACCAGCAGGTTTGGGCTGGGAGGGAAGGCTTGGATTTGGCGTGCAGTGGCCCTGCCATGGCCAGAGCAGAGGCTGCTGACAATGCGGCCAACCACAGGAAACTATGGGTGCCAGAAGGGTCCTGCAGATCTGCTGTGCTTTGATTTTGAAAAACCATGTTATCGCTTGTCTTCATAGGATTTTTATTATAATAAATTGTGTAGAGTATTTTGCCTCACTTTCATTAGTCATGACATTTTATTTAAGCACTATAATAACCTTTAAACAGACACCATGATACTGTTAATACACAGCAAACAAATAATTGCTTTTCTTAAGAGCTCCCTTTCTCACCTCTCAGGCCTCCACAAATCACAACAAATACACATCTGACATTAATATTTTTCTCACCTAGAGAACTCACCAAGTTGATACGAGAACCTTTTAGGCATTTCAAAGTCATCCTCCGTCTATATCTTTGCCAGCACAGTACAAGGGCTTATTTTCAATTTGCAGTTGCACTGGGGAAGTGTTTTGATTCCTGATTTAGACCACGGTCTCCCAGAGGTTCCAGAGCTTCTGGCTGAAAGATAAAGCTTCATGCTTTATGTTTCCTTGCAGCAGAGCAGTAATACACACCACACACTGTGCTCCAGTCCATAGGTTTTTGAAAGTAAGTCCGGTACTTGTTTTGTGGGCCTTCTGACACTTGAGCACTGTTTCCTGAGGGAACGAGTCAAGCTGTACACATTTTCAGCTTCTTTTTGTTGCACAAACTATGTGGCACTCTCAGGGAATACTTGCAGTGGTGTGAGGTAATGGACTGGAGCGTCTACATAGAAATATCTTAATATTTGGCACCTGGTATTACAGGCTGCAGCATAAAGCCATGCTTGCATTCAAACGAATCCTGTGTTCTCCAGCCTAATTTATGAACGCTGGATGCAGGATTAAATAAAGCCCCTCAAATTAGGAACTGCTGTTTGTTCTTTCTCGTGTAAAGTCAATCGCAAATGAACATGAATCTGAAATAATATTTCAACCTTACCAACCCTTTGACACTCTGGTGTATTTTGAACTCATTGTTTCAAATTACGGGCTATAGCTTATCCCATGTGGGAGGCATGGGGCCAACACAGACAGTTCCAAGCAGACCAACCTGCTCAGTGTTCATCTGGAAACTTTATCCAAGCACTGACCCGCTTGAAATTATGTGTATATTAAGCATCACTTAATAAAATGCATAATGTGGAAATTACCACCACACATCCTTTGCCATCTTTGAAAATCTACAGTGATGACACATTACAAGCAAGGCTAAGAATACTAATTTAAAATTACAGATTTATGGTTGCAAGCACAGAAGTATTAACCTTGCTTTTCTCTTTAGACCTAGAGAAAGTCTATATTTTATGTGTCTTTGCTTCTACTCACCTCCACCACATGACTGGTAGGTTCACTGAAATATGCTTTCTTTCCTTCTTTTTCCCTTTGCTTTTCAGAGGCCTGCTAGGTTCTCTTTTTTGTGTGTTAGTTCAGGCTATAACCCTTGCGGTCTGAGTTTATCTTGGCCGTAAAACGCAACAGTAATTTATATGCTCCCTTACTCGGCGCTCCTCTGAGGCACTGCCAGCTGTCTAGCCAGCAGTTTAAAGAAAGAGCTGTAATGAGCACGAGTGTGCGGGGGGTAAGGGGAAGGCGCAGGCAGCATACAGCCATGTTCCTGTTTCCTTAGCTGGTGGTGGTTACGTTTAAATGGCATTACAGCAAGCTGTCAGCATGGCGAGATTCTCTGCACAGGCACTGCACACCTCCTCCGGTGGATTTCTCATTCCTCTCTTTCATTCCTTAGTAAAGAATAGATTTAAAGGACAAGAGAAAGCCCGGAGCAGCTGTTATGTGATACAGAACGTGAGTTATGAGTGTAAAACCTTGCTCCCTCCTGCCTTTTTCCCCTTTATCAAGAGTAAGCTCTTTGAGCAGGCAGACAAAGCCTGATGGTGATCTTGATGTACTTGACACAGGCTTTGATTTTAGCTTGCCTGAGCTCCAGTTTTTGATGTAATACAGTTGTGAGTTTTATTTCTTCCATAGCTGTGCAGTATGCTTATTTAAACTTTACCATCACTGTAGCATTAAAAAAAAAAAAAAAAGAAAAAGAAAAAGAAAAAGAAAAAGAAAAAGAAAAAAAAAATATTTTGCCTGTAAGTCACTTCTGTCAAGGACTTTTTCCCCTGCTGTTGCCTCTAAAACATTGTCGTATGTATATGTAAAGCAAAAAATTGCATGTTCACACAGTCCCTGTGTGTTGCAGAAATCCTTCAAATAGCCTCGATGCTTTCCCTAAAGTCCATTAAAAAATAGTAGGTTAGACTCTGATCTCAGTGAGGTGAGTGTGAATCCAAAAAAAAAAAATCCTACATCATTGCACTAGGATCAGTAAAATTCATTTAGCATTACACTGATCCAACAGATGAAAACCTGGCTCAGTGAAACCCTTCCACTTATATGGCAAAATACTTTCTTTTCCTATAAACCTCCTACAAAATGAAACCATCCAATTTTTAACTGGAGACTTTCGGCTCTTCAACACACCAGCAGAAAAATATGGCTTTGATTCTTACAATATTCTTAAATAAGCTGAGAGTTATGGTCTGATAAAAGACACTTCCAGTGCAGAAATCCAGTTCTCCCTCAACTCCCACCAATATTGCATAACCTCTAATTGGCCTTGAGCTAGAGTTTCCCTACACATTACAGCAGGACAAAAACTAAGACATCTTAAAAGAGGCAGAGTCCCGGAAAATGCTGGAGTCACCTTAATCGTGGCAGAGCACAGGGTACAGGTCAATTCTTCCGTATGTGATGTTTTTAATTACTGGTCCTGCACACAAGGTGCCTTGAAGAGGGAAACTTCCCCTCAGTCACCACACTTAACCTGTCCAAATCCATGATATATAAAGCGTTTTGGAGTATCTGCACCAACAATAATGAGTAACTAATCTAGGCTGATCTAAGCTTCATTAATCAGAGGAATTATTTGTAGATAACCCCCAAGTCCATATATATTTTGAAGCACAATTTAGAGCCAGATCCCATCTGTAAGGTCTTGACTCCTATGCTGTTTATTTTAATAAATCCTGGCTAAGTAGTTAAATGTAATAAAGCCCTCCCTCAAGGTGCAATTTTCACTATGATTCAATAAAAATAAACCTACAAATGCACGCTCTCTTCTTTCATGGAACCCATGAACAGGTTTGTTTAATCATAAAACAAAGTGTCCTAGAGGGTTCAGAAATATAGGCAGGAAGTAACAAAATGAGATTCAATGTGAAAAAGGCAAGTTAATGTGTCCGAGGGAAAATAAATTGAAACAGATATTCAGCAGGAGGGAGGCACTTGCAAAACAGTGAAGGTAAAAGAGCTCAGTAAGACTAATAGGAAACTCAGAATTAGCAAAGAATTTGTGATAGAAAAGTGGTGGCAAAAGAGACCAATACACTTTATGAAATTGTATGAAAAAGCCATCATTTCTCATATGCAAGAGGTGACGTTCCTCTGTATAGTAGTGGTGTGACTGAACTCAAACATCAATATTCATTTCTTGGCAACTCAGATAAAACAGAAACTTGCTAACATGTCAGAGAAAGTTCAGAGAACTTCCATAAATAAAGGACTGAGCAGCATGATTAAAAACACAGGTCCTGAGCTTTCTTCTACGGAAATCAATTTCAGCATTTCCACGGACTTAAGATGCAGCAAGATCAGCTAAATACCAATTAATGGCTGCTATGATTAACTGCAGGATGCAGGCACCAGGGAGACATCAGAATTACCCAGGTCAAGGACTGACTACAAGTGATCCTCTGAGTCCCTCTTCCTCTTCATCCTCCACAAAAGGAAACAAGCTGAGATCTACAGGAGACCACATGGTGGTCTGCAGTACGGAGCTGCATAGGGTTCTTGGTCCAAGAAGGTATAACTGTGAGTCACAAGATGGAAGAAAGCCAACATAAATGTAGATTGAATGTCAGAAAAAACATCCCTGCTCTGAAGTCTTAGTCTAGCCTCCCTGAAGACTTAGAAGAAAGTACCACCATCTGTTGGATCATTTAAAACAAAAGAGTATAAAACACTACAAAATACATATTTTAGCAATTTAGATGATGGTTCTCTCTCCACATGTCTCATGCTATACTTGTCATTTATATTGGAACCTGAGGCATTTGCGTGGCACCAGCAGTGGCCGTGCAGCTCCCTGCTTTGGCTGTAACTGTCTACCAGCCTGCCTTGGACTTCCAAGGACCAAGTAAATTCCCCAACATTTTTCCTCAGTAAAACCATTGGGCCAAAGCCCTCTTCACAATCCGCCTGTCCATGGGCTTACCCACAGAGGTCACTTCCAGTAAGGTACCAGTGTCTCCTTCCCAAACTGAGAAATTAACGAATCAATCTCTTCTGAGTCAACTAATAGGTATGCCTTATTCACCAGTATAACATGGGAGAAATTTCATATAAAAGAGTGACAGACCATATTTTGGACTCAGAATTTAGGAGCATGTGCATCCTGCATAGGCTAAAAAAGTCTAGACTTCCACAAGCTGATAGAAACTATCACGTTCTCTGAGGTTAATTTAGATATTTTCATTTAATCTAAAACCACTTTAGGTTGCTGCTTGATTTATGGGAAGAGCCTGTGTGAAAATGAATAAAAATGTCTTTCCTTCCATCTTTCCCACAGTTAAGGGTTTATTTACTTTATGTAATCACTTTCTTCCTTGTCACCAGAAAGCAACAAATGACAGGACATAGCACTTAGTAGAGCAGTGCACAAAAGGAGAAGCCAAGGGATTAAAAGGCTGCTGTGTGGATGCAGCAGCTTCATTAGCATTTCCTCCCTCCTTTCTAAAAATTGAACAAGTAAAGATAGGATTGAACTTCAAAAAAAAAAAGAATGACAATTATTATCTTTTTCCCTCAGGTACATCTTCCAGGTTTTCTCTCTGTACCTGCCCTCAGATCTCATTGATTTCTTAAACTTGCCATCTTTCTGCGCTTCCTTGGGCTCTTTGTATTCAGTGCCAAGGAAATAATGACAAAATTGCTGGAAACACTTTTGGCTACTTTGGATGGATTCAGAGGTACCTCAAGCTTTGCTCTGTCCTTACAGATTTTGCCTGTCTGGTTTACAAGAAAGAAATAATGTAGATGATAACTCTAAAAGCCAACTGCTTGTTATCCAAAAATACAACATTATTCCAGGAAAATAATGCATTATATTCATTCTCCTATTTAAATGTTTTACTATTTTTACTCAGGAATGAGTAGGTAAAATAAGCATTTAAATTACGTTTATTGGGATGGTGATAATTCATTGAACAAGAAGGTGGAAATTCTAGTAATGCAAGAGGGGTTTTTTTCATGTTCTTGGGAAATACAAGGCGTAAATCACTGTCTTTCTTGGAAAGATCTTGTTAATGTTTTGAAGATTTTAATCCAGTCAGTTATGAATTTCTAACTTTCAGATACTAATGATGAATTGTGAGAGTTTTACATACCTATTTTTTTATAATCAATGCTCTTTATAAATGTTCTTAAGAAATTCAAGGAAAAACCACTGAGAAAGCTCTTTCTTGTCTTTTTTGATCACCAATCTGATTAGAAGGTTGCTGGTTTTGATTTTTTTTTTTTAAATGGAAACTGATTTACAGAGAAGATGGCAGTCAGCAAAGGAAGTAATGATACATAAAGCCTTTGAAAGAAAGCCCCTTTCATGCCCTACAACTACATAGTCAAAATGAGTAATTGGATGAAGAGCAGATGTCAAAACTAGAAACACCAAAGTCATGGCAGCAGGCAGAGAACAAAAGAGGTAGAGGTAATTTTAAAAGCATCAGCCACTTTTCAGATGGTCACCTGCTAAGTAAGCTCCTGTCCCCTGATAGTTGAGACAATCCACACAAAGACTCCTGACCGGTTTCTGAAACAAAAACCAACAAAAGATGCAGAACTGGCATTAGCCATCCCTGATTGGAAGCAGATTGTGGCCCTGCTCTCCTCTTTTCCCCCCTCCCCATTGGATTTTTCCTCATCTGCTGTGGGTCAGCCCCTCTTGACTCCTTCTCTTCAGGACAACTTTCATGAACACTGGGAGACCTGCGCTTGTTCCCAGTACTCTGTCTGTGGCACTGAGAGCAGTTTTGAGTCCTTCTTGAATCCCTATGGTTTTTTTCAGTGGAGGCTGGGACCATTGCATAGCAAATTTAACTACTGCCAACAGGCTTGCTTTTCACATTTACCTTTGGTGCAATGTGCTGCCTATCGATGCCTGCAGATTAAACGTTGAGAACTGCTACAAAGGTGTATTTTGGACTCCTGTGCTCTCAACAGAGCACCAACCTCCTACCAGAATTACACAAATGTTTGGTTTAAAAACTTGGAAGTCAGCAAACACCAGGAGTTGAGCCTGCCTACTCGGTTACCGCTCCGGAGGCAAACAAAAGGAAGGAAGTGAACAAATCAGGGGGAGGGAGAGACAGATTAAGTTACCAGAGACTCTGACCCTGAAGGCTCAAGAAGTAAAGTCAGGGAAAGCAGAGGCACTAGTTAGTTGGAAATTCCTTTGAATTCCTTTAATCCCTTAGGTCAATTTAAAGGGAAATGATCTGACCGTTCTGCATCTGCTAGTGATTGAAGGCAAATAAGGAGCATTGTGTGATTTCCAGTTCAAGAAGTATATAGTACACACAGCTTTTATGAAAGCAAATACAGCAAATCTCAATTGACCTAGGCTGACTAATAAACCCTGAGATGCCTCTAACATATGGGAAACTGATGCTGGTACAGACTCCCCAGAATAAAAAAAAATAAAAAAAATAAGAAAGACAAGAAAAAAAACCCCAAACCCTCCAAGTTTCTGAAGTGAAGGAGGAAAAAAAGGGAAATAACTTATTGCAAGGAACATTTTTGGCTGGAACACTGTAGTCCCCAAATCATCCTCAATATTTAGTCTGCTATTATGTAGACAGAAAAAGAAGCCTAAAATCACACCCTACTGGGCCTCTCAGATTAAGCCTTCTGCTACACGTCTGTAACTGGAAACAGTCTTCCAAGGCTTGTTTATGTAATGACACCATACAATAAGACCCTGGCTACAGAGGAAAGCTTTATTGGGCCTTCTAATAAATATTATTAGTGTGTAGCACTGGAAATGATCCCATTTGGGCTTGTAATGTGCAGTGATTAAGGGCTAGACCGTGTCTGTAAAGCAATAGCTTGGCCGTGGGTGTCGATTAACACAAAGACAGGCTTTCCAGAGACACCCCTCCACGGCCCATCCTCTCCAGACTCGCTACCCATTTCTCTATTATTCCCTGTATATCCCTACGGGCACCATGCATGGCAGCCCCACAGTGATGAACCTCCCCCTTCCCCACACTGTCCAGTCTGAGGAGGTTCATTTCCTAGGGCCTGGGGCTCAGGAAATCTCCAACTGAGATTAATCTTTATTGAAAGGGTAAGAGGAAAGACTTTTCTTGCCTCTTCACTATCTATATCTGTATCAACACACGGAAAATAAAATGCATAACTACAAACTAGCAAACACCACAGAGCAAGGATCAGCTAGTTGCTGCAATACACATGTGGGTGTATGTAGTCCTCATAAATTATTTTTTAAACTTGATACGTAATACTAAACCAAGCTCATTTCATAAAAGATTTGGCTCTTCCAGGTTGACAGTTTTAGCCCAGTCCCCTGCAAACTTCTGAAATACACCAGGTCTGACTGCAAAAGATCTCTCCCCTCTCCTGCCTGACCACCTCCTTGTTATTAGCTACATTTTCAGCCTGAGAAAATAGGCAGTCCTTTTCCCCTGACTGTATTTAGTTACAAAAGACTCTTCCTTGCACAATTATGTATGTGCGCTTCACTCTCCCTTAGCACATTATGGAACATCATCATTCAAATTCGTGAGCTCTGCATGCTGACTGAGGCTGGACAGAGTTTGGTTGTGTTGCACACCAGAAGAAATTTGAAAAACATTTACAATTTAATTAATTAATAATATCTTTCTCTGCTTTTTCTATCTTTTATTGGTATGGCTCTTACAACGTTTAACAATTTGGAGAAAGAGGAATTCTATAATAAAGTTGTTCTGCAACAAAATTGCCTGTCCCCCTCTTCTAAATGCATAATTTCTAATTCTTTAAGCCAAGTGTTGAATTCTTAAGAACTCCTTTAGTTACTCCTGGGACAAATTTCTCCATTCCCGTCTTGCAAGTTGAATGATTTTGTCAAGAGAGTAACAGCAACAGAAATAATAAGACTAATAATCGGAAAAGGATTTGTAATGTAATTTTAAATGTTGCATTCCAAAACCTGCTGAATTATTTTTCCTGGGATTCCAAAAGTTGTACCAATTCTTGTCAATGCTCAAAACTATCCCCTAACTCCTTCATGTTGTTCATGCTTCCTGCAAATCTGCTGACAACATTTTTCCAAACTGTTCCAAAGGAAATAAAACACCACGCCTGCAAAGTTAAGCCTCTTTTAAAACTGGCTTGTAAGGGTACAGCACGATAATGTGCAAGAAGATACCCTTCTGAAATCATGTTGAAGCAAAGGAATTCACATTGAAAGGGAAAAAGCAACATAGAACTCCTCAAAAAAAAAAGGAAAAAAAAAGGGTAATTTGCAATCAGACAGTTCTAAGTGCAAATAGTGCTCCATAACAAGATGCTATCTTGTTGTTGAGGTCAAAGTCATACTGTAACTATCAGAAAAAGATTAGATCTTTCCATACTGGAAGGATCTTAATCTTAAACTTTTTTCTTCAACAAGCAAAATTCACCTCTTTGCAAAGCACCTGAATAAATGTCTTTATTTGAAGGTTAATTAGTGTAATATACTGGTCGTATCAATTACAAGAGGTAACTTACCAACATAGGAATAAAAATTTAAAGGTATGCTTAGTATAGACTTATGTCTAGAAATGTAGGGACATGTATTTTCAGGAAGTACTAACTGAAAGGAGTGTGAATATGTGAAGAAAAAAATGAAGCTTGAAATATCCCACTGTCTTGGCTCTTTCTCTCTCTCTCTCGTTGTACTTGGAAACACTGAACATGGGGTCAGCAACGAGCCAGCTCCTGCAGGTGCATGAAATCAGAAACTAAGTATGTGGAGGAGGAAAGGAAAAATAGAAAGAAGAAAGAAAACAATAATTATGGCAGCATACCACATTCCTCTCTCACGAGCAGATGGACACAGAGGAGGATGTGTTTTGCGACTGGACATTCTTTAGATGACAATGGGAAAAATCTGAATTTGCAACAAAGCTTAGTACAAGCCAAGCAAAGCAATAACAACCGGAAGAGCTGTTATAAGCAGCAACGACTACAATGTGCGCCTTCTTTATTATTTAAGTTGGTTGATAACAAAATGGAGTGGCACATGAAAAATTCAGAAAGCACACAAATAGTTTTACTATTGCCAAAAGCCAGTCCTGAAGGATATCTTCAAAAAAAACAGGATCAAAAGCCCGAAAAAAAATGCCTAAATAAGACTGATTCATGCGGTTACAAAGCTACTCTTCACCTATATTTTGTGATTGTAGTAGAAATCATAGAAAATGGTTAAGGAGGAAACAGAACTGTCTAGGCTTAACTTATTTTTAACATTAGCCATGTAACCTAGCAAAGTTCTACCTTGTAAATCCTCTTCTTTATCTTTTTAATTCTATTCTGGATTTTAAAATTTGCCCACTAAACTGAGAACCTCTGCATCATTGCTTTTGTGCATCATCCCTGTCACAGCAAACCAATTTGAAAATTCTAAAATTTTTGTATAGGAGAATGTTTTCCCATCCTTGACTATTTGCGTACCTACTCCTCGCAGCTTGCACAATTTCTCTACATGTTTTTTTGAACAGCGAAAAGTTGGACAAAATACCTGTTACATACCCTTTTTATTCATAAAATGTATTTGCAAGCTCTCCTTCCCATGAAAGACTACTTGTCCTTTTCATAGTCAGTATCAATTATATTCTTAAATGTTTGACGACATATGTAAGCTGATGTTCGTCTTCCTAGGAACACAGGTAACTTAATCAATTTATAATATTCATCCTCTCCTGCCAAACAGTTGTGTCAACTGCATGTTTTAACAGCCATGCTTGGGAAATATCCTCCTGTTCATAAATAAAACAGTGAAAAAAGAAAAAATATTAAATAATATTGTGCCATGATCAAAGCTCTGTTTCAAAAAAACTGGAACAAGCATTTCTTCATTTTTGTATTGCTTTCCTTTAACTATTTATTCTTTTTTTTCTAATTATTGACAGAACTTTACCAATGATTCTATTATTTTATTTGATAGACCCATCATTATACACAGCATCAGAAGCACCTTTAAAAACTTTGATTTAAAATTAGCTTCCTTCTGGTTCTGTGGAATATCCCATGTTTCAAAAAGTAAAGAAAACCAGTGTTAATGTATCAGAGAGGTCACCAGCTAGCTTCTTTGGAGCAATCTTGTTTTGAATACTTAAAAACTCTTCAAATATTTTAGACATGATAATTTAGCTGTTTCACATCCTCCAGTGTTACTTACAGAATGGGAAAAAGTATCATCGTTGCCACTACTACCACCAGTTATACGATATCTGATTCCAATATAAGAATATTTATTGAGTGCTTCCTCTGCTTTACTACTGACAATCCCATTATTTCCATGTGAAAGTGAATAAATACAATTTTTAGGCTTCATTTTGATCCTCGTAATCTTAAAACATACAATTTGATTTTATTTCAAGTTTTGTCCAATCATTTTGTTATAATATCGTATACTAATATTTCTGTATTTTCATTACTTTTTATGTTTTTTGAACATTTAATGATCAACTCTCATATTTTCAGTTATATCCTATTTGTAACTTAAATGGTCTTGCTCTTTGTTTCAATGCCAGAAATGCAGTTTGGGAGCATGTAGTATGGTATTTCTATAACAGGATACAATTACCAACCATATTTTTCATCTTTAAGATGCACAGATATTTTATTTAAAAAGAAAATACTGGCATTCAGTCGTCATTTTGTTTGCACAACAGAAATGCAGCAACATTTAAGCAAGTATTGTTTTTAAAATTCCATAATGTTGATCTTCTAAACTGAAGATTAAGGTCCCATGTCTTGAACACAATTATTTTTAGGTTAGCAAATTGTCATTAATAACTTTTAGACTTTTTTGGGATGCTTCTGTTCTGGCCACATGAGACCATAGATGTCAATTAGACTTAATTTTTCACCCCAGTGATGCAGGTTGATTTCTTCTTTCCATATCTAGATAGACTACTCAAATGCTGCCGTCTTGTTCTTGAGTGCAATTTCGTGACTTGTAACATACTTCCTGGTGTCTGTTCTCCAATGCTCTGTCACGACTTTGCTCCATAGCTATTCAGCATCACCTGTGACAAAACAAGCAATGTTATTTCTGACAGATATCTATTGGCTTTTCCTTCTTGCCAATACAGTTAAAGCAGCCAGAGACTCTGGTCCCCGTCCTGCACACCTCTCCAGCATGCTTCATAAACAACGGGATGAACTTTTTTTGAGAATACGTAGGTTATTCAGAATTCATTTACTACAGTCACTCATTTTCAGTTTCACTTCTTCCTAATTTCATGTTTTCTTGAGCTAGCACAATTGATTTCCAACAAACATGGAGGATCATAAAATCGAACTATCACCCTTCTTCTCACAGAATACCCTAAAAAATCAAACCCTTCTATTACACATCTTACAACCAGTCTCTACTTCATTTCCTTTGACATCTGAACATGAAAGATCTTTTGGTTCTGCATCCTTCGGTATCATATGTTGTTCGTAATTTGTAATTTTATTAAGAAGGCAAGAAATTTTGTCTGGCTAAAGACTAAATTATTCATTTTGTTTAACATTTTATGCTATGTTGAAATGAAAAATACCGTAATAACTCTTTTAATGAAAAAAAATGTTGTAGTATTTAAAATAAAAATATTGGCACTTCTGA
Organism: Rissa tridactyla; assembly: GCF_028500815.1. Taxonomy (NCBI): domain Eukaryota; kingdom Metazoa; phylum Chordata; class Aves; order Charadriiformes; family Laridae; genus Rissa; species Rissa tridactyla. The sequence goes on from NC_071497.1 coordinate 22,251,086, forward strand.
AATAATTTCATTTGGAAAATGTTGCAGAAGTGTCTAAACCTTAAATTTAGAAGTCTTCCTTTTGATCCAGGAGTCTTCTTAAATTAATTCAACCTTAATAATTAACTAATTTAAGTATTCCATCCCTACTCCCTGATACCATTACTATCACTGGAGAAAAAAATCATACACATTCTAATTCTGTATACTTAATATCAAAGAAAAATATTGACGAAAATTAGTAGCTAAAAACCCACAACAATAGATGCCTTACAACATAGAGACACTTGTAGTTAGGTAGATTTTCTCCTGAAGCCTACAGTCAGACGTTGATTGCCAGCAAGCAGTAAGAACAGGATTTGCAGAAGTCAGCTTGGTAACCAAATATACTGGGTTCATGGCTGTGAAGAGAATGTGTTCCCAGCCATGGCGTAGCGTGGCCATTCCCACATTTGCTTGCTACAGCCAGGAAATAGATAAGAAATTGATTAAAAATAAGAAAAAATGCTAAAAGTAAATACAGTACTATCCTTGGGACACACTATGACTTCTCTGTTTTGACTTCCCTCCTGATGCTCATCTCTACAAAAGCAAATCAAGTGATTATCAATTTTTACAAATCTCCCCAATGTACAGCTGTGCTACTTACCATAGCACTGATTGCCATCACATCTTGACATTTTGTGATGTGAACAAGCCAGCTATAATGTATTGGCAGTGAGGAACTACTGAGGAACTACTAGAAAACAGTCTTGGCTCTTTAATGAGGGACTCTTGCATCAACAAAGCATGAACTTACCCAGACTGAAAAAGAATACCTTACAATAGTGTTTGCATGTAAAAAAGATTTTGCAGTGTGCCTGAGGACAGAAAATTATTTGCACAAAGACTAATGACAAATTCTTAGAGGGACCCTCCAAAATGGTTATTCAATAGCATATGCTTTTGAAGTGAATGTGATACAACAAAGGTCCTGAATGCTAACAATACTGCCAAGAATGCCTCTAAACAGATCAAAAGTGACAATGAGGCTCAGAGCAAGGGTGAAGGAGTCAGAGGCTCAGATGGTATTTTCATTAATCCCTCCATCAAGGGTCAAAGGATCAGACTAGGACAGATTCATCCTACAGATGAAAGTACGGCTGCACAGATGGTTCACCAGGAGGGCTTTAGTTTCCTTGACTGGGAAGATGCTCCATAAGCCATTGGTGGAGGGCAGTTTCTATGTCATGAAAAGGGTTTACACATCTTTGCATGACATTCACTAGCTTTACAGAACAGACTCTTCAACTGTGACAGACTGGGAACAAGAACGTTCAACAGTCTGGGTAAAGTCCCTTAAAGCAAGAAGGATAAAGTTATTCGTAGCAGTGTCATAGAAGGGAAATAAGTTCAGTGAACTGACTCACTGTTATATGTTTATGGTTTCTGTACCCCAATACAAGAAGACTGGGAAACAATCAAGAAGAGACATAAGTATTAATTCAAGATAAAAGCTGTGATTTAACTTGCCTAACAGACATTTGTAAGGGTCATGTGATTGCAAGGAAAGATTTAGGAAATGTTGACATGTGTCTTAAGAAGCAAGCAAATCCTGGCTTTGGGGGAACACAGACCTTCTGACAGTCTCTAGTAATGACTAAGGCAGAACATGGGAGCCCAACAATCAACACGTTCAGATGAATGAACTGCAGGATTTCAAAAAGGCATGGAAATTATAACTTTATGAAATTATGAAAGCAATTATGAAACAAAAGATCACAAGATGATATGAAAAATTAAAGACTTGTAGTTGTAGTCTACAGTTGTAGACTACACTACACTAGAATGTAGTCATGACATGTTTCACCCTTCTGGGTTCTCAGGGAAGCAGCATTGTCTGGGATCTTCAAGAAATCACAGAAGACAGAAAAGACACCAGTAAACTGGCAAAGGCACATCTGGGTAATTTGGAGAGGAAAAGAAGTTATGGAAAATTTTAGTGCAGATATATAGCTACAGTTCTGAGAAAAAAATGTTGAAACAGCCAGACATTTTGCCAACATCATCAGAAAATACCAACCCACACAAGCCCCCCCCCAAAAAAAAGAAAAAGAAAAAGAAAAAGAAAAAGAAAAAAAAAAGAAAAAGAAAAAGAAAAAGAAAAAGAAAAAGAAAAAGAAAAAGAAAAAGAAAAAGAAAAAGAAAAAGAAAAAGAAAAAGAAAAAGAAAAAGAAAAAGAAAAAAAGAAATGAACAACAGTCAGCAAGGATTTGTCAGGAACAAATTATGTCAAACCAATCTAATTTCTTTCTGTGACAGAGTAACATACCTTATGGGTACAGCAGAAACAGAAAATGTCATCTTTTTAATTAAGTAAGGCCTTTGACTCTGTCTCATACAACATGCTCATAAGCAAGCTAGCAAAACATGTAAAGATGAAATTGCTTAAGGTGGATGCAAAAATTATTAGAAAACTCTCTTCATACAACAATTGTTGTGCTCTGTCTTAAAGAAGGAATTTACCAAAGCTGAAAGTGTATATTCTGTCCTGTAATATCAACATTTTTGTTAATTATTTAGATGAGAAAACGTGCTTTTTATTTTACCTTATACTAAGCGACGTGGTACGGGATGCAAACATTCTTAAGGGAAGGACTGACATTCAAAAGGATCTTCAAAGACTGAATGAAAGAAAAAGAGAAAGAGGAATGCAAAAAAGCAAGGAAGATTTAGATGGGTTAAGTAGAAAGAGTCAGATGAATAAAGAAGGAATTAAAAACTGCTTGGGCAGCAGTCCTACTGGGTAGCATGGAGGCTACAGTGAAATCATAAGGTGAACTTCAGTCAATAAAGCTTCAAAAAAAGCTAACCATAATTTGGGGATACACAACAGGACTATAATTTATAACTACAGAATTAATCCCTCACCTTCTACCTCTACAGCATTACTAATGTTCAGCATAACATGATCAGTTTTAGGCAACGCAGATTCACGGAATAATTTATGCTGGAAAGGACTTCTCAAGGTCGTCTAGCTGAACACTCTACTCAAAGCAACACTAGCTTCCAATCTAGGTCAGATTGCTTAAGATCCTGATCAGATGAGTTTTGAAAATCTCAAGGATGGAGGTTTCACAGCCTCTCAGAGCCCCCGTTTCAATGCTTGACCACTCTCCTGGTATTCAGTTAAAATTTCCATTGTTGCAACCTGTGACCATTGCCTCACATCCTTTCACTGGGCACCTTAGAAGAATTTGTCTCTGTCTTCTCTATACAGTGATAGATTGTTGAAGACAGCAACTAGTTCCCTCCAGCCTTCTCCAAGCCAAAAAACCCCATCTCCCTCAGCCTGCCTTTACAGGGGTGTGTGCATGTCTGGGGGTGCATAGAAAGGGGCGGTGGTAGTGGCAGCAAGCAAATCCACAAAAAGACCATAAAGGAAAAGTGTTAAAAAGTCCAGAGGAGAGCTACTGAGGATAATCAGATGTCTAGAAAATGTGACCTTTGGGAAAGATTAAAAGAACTGCCATTGCTTAGCTCAAAGAAGATAAAACTGATAGGGGAACGTGGTAGCAGTGTTCAAATACATAAAAAAGAGGTACAGAAAGGGAGACGAGAATACCTTGTTCTCCACATCAATGGCAGTTAGAACAAGAGGCAATGGACTTAAATTGCATAAGGGAGCATAAGATTAGATTAGGAAAAATTTCCTAAGGGTAAGTAAGGTGAAGTACTAGAACAGATTGCCTGGGGAGATTGTCAAATATTCATCACTGGAGAGTTTTTGAAACAGATTGGTGTAGTTTGTCCTGACATGGGGCACAGAACAGACTAGTATTCAAGTCCTATTTTCTGTGCTTTTGTGTACATAGCTGACTGAAGAACAGTTTTGTAGCCCAGAAATATGGCAACTGAACAAGAATAAAGGATCCTCTATCTGACAAAAAGCATTAATCAAAGCAAGTGTGTGCCAGCTTCAAGGCAGGGACTAGAAATAATTTGAGGGGAAATAAAACATCAAGGTTTACTTTCTATCTTTATAAAAAAGATAGTATGTTTATGATAAAGGTCTCACTTCCATCATTGTGTCAGGACTGGCAGATACTATAGGAGGAGCTGCATCTGCTTCCTCAATGCACCAATGCTATTATGATGAAATGAGTGTACCATATATATGTGTGTGTGCGTATCAGAGAGAAAGATTTCACTGAGAACAGAAACTCTCAGAAAAGATGCCAAATCCATTCTGGAGTAGAATCCTGTAACTGGAATACTAGAGAGTCTGTATGGGGGCCAAAAATAATCAAAGACACCAGCCAACCAGGGTGCATTTAAGATTCATGTGGGAAACTGAAAAAAGCAGAAATTCCATCACACCACCCTGCCGTGATACCACACCAACCAACTGAAGAGAAAAAAACCCCTGCAACAGTGAGGGTTAAACTTGCTGGGATTCTACTAAAGCCATAGAAGGCTTTAATAGGCCAGTACATCATTTGCACATATGGCAGATATGTAAGACTTACATCTACCTCCAGGGCTACCGACCAGAAATATTGCAAATGGCAGAGACGGAAGGACTAACAAGATCAAAAAAAAAAAAAAAAAAAGTAGAGGGATTGAGAGTGAAAGAGAGATGGAGAGAAAGAGATATACATGACTAGAACTAAAATCCAGATACCTTAACAAACCTAACAAACCATTTCCTCCTGAACACATTTGTATGCTGAGAAGACAATGGCTTGTGCTGAGCAGATCACTCCTGCTTAGGCATCTGTATTTCAGCAAACCCACACCTGCGTTTATCCAGTACAAACACATTGCAGAAGCTGGTGCTATAGCGGACACTGAATTCTCAATTTGCAGAGAATTATTCACAACCTTGTGGAAGAAAAAGGACAATGAAAACCAGAGGTACAGGAACAGCCTCCTGAAACATCACCAGTTCAGCAGAACTAGAGGCAAGGCAATCTCCTGCCATGACAGGAGTGACACTTGCCCCAGCTGCAGTGTTCATTGAATGCTTTACTCAACATACCAATGTGCATTACAATAGTCTCCCAAAATCCCAAGGAAAATATCTTCTTTCTTAGAAAGGATTACTTAGCAACATATTTTTATAAAATGCAGGCTAAAATATGCATGGGGATCTTTCATCACACATACGTGCGTATGTTGGATAAGATTCAACAGATGTTTAACAGACACCCGCAGATGGCCTCCACTCAAACTGTAAGGACTCGGAGGTGTCCCCTGCTCACTGGTCATCGCTGAGCAGGAAGGCGTCTCAGCCTTCACACCAAAGCTGTGCCCTGTGCAAGCACTGTTTAGAGGTGAAGTTTTGAAACTTTCTCAAGGCCATAACACCCGCTAGGTAGAACTCAGTGTGTTTTCATGAATTTTGTCTTTCAGAGCTATGAGAGTCACTGTACGGTAATAAACAGCCATTCAAATTTTTGTCTTCATGGACTAACATTAGGCAAGCATAAACACCTAATTTTAAGGTAATTGATATTTCTCTTTGTTAGGCAGCTTCAACTGAAATTCAACTGAAAAACAAGAAGCTGTTTTTCCTTTTGTCAGAGTCCCTTGAGACAAGGCAGTACAAAAAGCATTTTTTAAGATTTCTTTTTCCTTCACAGAAACAATCATGCCAAAGGAGTGCAACATTACTTCTGTCACAGTAGAGATTATTTACTGATTATTCATTTTAGACAGACACTTTTCGTTCATCTACACTAACTTAACCTGTGAATTGCGCATTTTAACACACGTATCTGGTTTAGAACAACGCAGTGACATACAGTGTCTATTTAAAGCATATTTAAAAAAAGAAAGTACGAATGCCAGAATTTGGTACATCTCAGCTTCTGGTATTCAAATCTTCATAACATGAGCACTGTGTCAGTGTCCTGGTTCCGGTGGGGATAGGGTTAACTTTCCCTGGTATTCCATGCCATGTGAGCCACGCCCACCCTGAGCTGCCGGGGGAGGGGGCAGGAAGTTGCTGCTTAAAAGCGGGCTGGGGCGGCCCGGGTCCGGCCGGCGAGCGGCGAGCGGCGGGGGAGCGGCGGTTCCGTAATCGCGTTTGTATATTCCCCTATCCGTGTTGTTGTTGTTGTTGTTGTTGTTGTTGTTGTTTGCCTGTTCCCTTTGCTGTTCTATTAAACTGCCTTTGTCTCAACCCAAGAGTCTTGCCTTTTCTTACGATTCTTCCTGTGTTTGGAAGGCACGAGCGAGCGGCACGTGGTTCTTTGTTGCCGTCTGAGGCTAAACCACGGCAGTCCTTTTTGGCGCCCAACGTGGGGCTCGAAGGGTTGAGATAACGACTCCTGTTAGGCGTGAGGGAGAGGTACCCCTTCAGCGAGGATGTTGTATGTCAGCCAAGCAAGTGGACTACCATGGAAAGAGGTATCCAGTACCTGAGAGAATTAGCCGTGCGGGAGATGATTTATTATGACTTGGACAATGCAGACTTACCCACAGACCCTGATGAGGTGCGATGCACAAGGCCCATGTGGCGGAAGTTTGTACGGAGCGCACCATCGTCATATGCCAACTCCCTGGCAGTAATGGAATGGAAAGGTGAAGAGGGACCAACGGTGGATGAGGTAGCTGGCCGGCTCCGGCGATATGAAGAAAGTCTCTCTTCCCCCCTTGTCTCAGCTGTGGAGAAACTGTCGCGGAAGGTCCAGCAACTTGAAGAGAATATGTCCTACTCCCCACCTGCACGGGCCAGCATCTCAGCTATTAGAAGCAGGCATTTCCCCACTCAAGAGAGAGAGTACAGAGGGTACACACCACGAGGCACCCTGTGGTTCTACCTGCGGGACCACGGAGAGGACATGAGAAAGTGGGACGGACAACCTACTTCGATCCTGCGGACACGGGTACAGGAGTTGCAAGGAAGGACAACCACAAAAGGGGATCCCTCCAGGAAAAGTGCCGCCCCAGTTTCCAGTGGGCCGTTCCCCAGACAAAGCAGAAGGCCTGATCTTGCTTCTGATCCTCTTGAAGGAACTTCCAAGTCATTTATGCAAGAAGTGAGTAATGGATACTATGACCAGTATTAGGGGGGCCCTGCCTCCGGCCAGGTGGAGGAAAGGGATAACCAGGTTTATTGGACGGTGTGGATTCGATGGCCTGGCACATCAGACCCACAGGAGTATAAGGCTCTAGTGGACACGGGTGCGCAGTGTACTTTAATACCATCAAGCTATAGAGGGGCAGAACCCATTTGTATTTCTGGGGTGACAGGGGGATCCCAAGAGTTGACTGTACTGGAGGCAGAAGTGAGCCTAACTGGGAATGAGTGGCAAAAGCATCCCATTGTGACTGGCCCAGAGGCTCCATGCATCCTTGGTATAGATTACCTCAGGAGAGGGTATTTTAAGGACCCAAAAGGGTACCGCTGGGCCTTTGGCATAGCTGCTTTGGAGACAGAGGAAGTTAAACAGTTGTCTGCCTTGCCTGGTCTCTCGGAGGATTCTTCTGTTGTGGGGTTGTTGAGGGTCAAAGAACAACAGGTGCCGATTGCTACCACAACGGTGCATCGGCGGCAGTATCGCACTAACCGAGACTCTCTGATTCCCATCCATGAGCTGATTCGTCAACTAGAGGTTCAAGGAGTGATCAGCAAGACTCGCTCACCCTTTAACAGTCCCATATGGCCAGTGCGAAAATCTAATGGAGAGTGGAGGCTAACTGTAGACTATCGTGGTCTGAATGAAGTCACGCCACCGCTGAGTGCTGCTGTGCCGGACATGCTAGAACTCCAGTACGAACTGGAGTCCAAGGCAGCCAAGTGGTATGCCACGATTGATATAGCGAATGCATTCTTCTCAATCCCTTTGGCAGCAGAGTGCAGGCCACAGTTTGCTTTCACTTGGAGGGGCATCCAATACACCTGGAATCGACTGCCCCAGGGGTGGAAACACAGCCCCACCATTTGCCATGGACTGATCCAGACTGCACTGGAACAGGGTGACGCTCCAGAACATCTGCAGTACATTGATGACATCATTGTATGGGGAAACACAGCAGAAGAAGTTTTTGAGAAAGGGAGTAAAATAGTCCAAATCCTTCTGAACGCTGGTTTTGCTATAAAGCGAAGTAAGGTCAAGGGACCTGCGCAGGAGATCCAGTTTTTAGGAATAAAATGGCAAGATGGACGCCGTCAGATTCCAATGGATGTGATCAACAAAATAGCAGCTATGTCTCCACCAACTAGTAAAAAGGAAACACAGGCTTTCTTAGGTATTGTGGGTTTTTGGAGAATGCATATCCCAGATTACAGTCAAATTGTAAGCCCTCTGTATCAAGTAACCCGGAAGAAGAATGATTTTAAATGGGGTCCTGAGCAACGACAAGCTTTTGAACAAATCAAACAGGAAATAGTCCATGCAGTGGCCCTGGGGCCAGTCCGGGCAGGACAAGATGTTAAAAATGTGCTCTACACTGCAGCCGGGGAGAACGGCCCTACCTGGAGCCTCTGGCAGAAAGCACCACGGGAGACTCGAGGTCGACCCCTAGGGTTTTGGAGTCGTGGATACAGAGGATCCGAAGCCCACTACACTCCAACAGAAAAAGAGATATTGGCAGCATATGAAGGGGTTCGAGCTGCTTCGGAAGTGGTTGGTACAGAAGCACAGCTCCTCTTAGCACCTCGACTGCCGGTGCTGGGTTGGATGTTCAAAGAAAGGGTCCCCACCACACATCATGCAACCGATGCTACATGGAGTAAGTGGATTGCACTGATCACGCAGCGAACTCGAATGGGAAACCCCAGTCGCCCGGGAATTCTGGAAGTGATCATGGACTGGCCAGAAGGCAAGGATTTCGGAATGTCACCAGAGGAGGAGGTGACGCGTGCAGAAGAGGCCCCACCATATAATAAACTGCCAGAAAATGAGAAGAAATATGCCCTGTTCACTGATGGGTCCTGCCGTATTGTGGGAAAGCATCGAAAGTGGAAGGCTGCTGTGTGGAGTCCTACACGACGGGTTGCAGAAGCCAGTGAGGGACAGGGTGAATCGAGCCAGTTTGCAGAGGTGAAGGCTATTCAGCTGGCTTTGGACATTGCTGAGCGAGAAAAATGGCCAGTACTTTATCTCTACACTGACTCATGGATGGTGGCAAATGCTCTGTGGGGATGGTTACAGCAGTGGAAGCAGGGCAACTGGCAGCGCAGAGGCAAACCCATCTGGGCTGCTGACCTATGGCAAGATATTGCTGCCCGGATAGAGAATCTGGTTGTGAAAGTACGCCATGTAGATGCCCACGTACCAAAGAATCGGGCCACGGAGGAACATCAGAACAACCAGCAGGTGGATCGGGCCGCTAGGATTGAAGTGGCTCAGGTGGATCTGGACTGGCAACATAAGGGTGAACTATTCATAGCTCGGTGGGCCCATGACTCCTCAGGCCATCAAGGGAGAGATGCGACATATAGATGGGCTCGTGACCGAGGGGTGGACTTGACCATGGACACTATTGCACAGGTCATCCATGAATGTGAGACATGCGCTGCGATCAAACAAGCCAAGCGTTTGAAGCCTCTTTGGTATGGAGGGCGATGGCTGAAATACAAATATGGGGAGGCCTGGCAGATCGATTATATCACGCTGCCACAAACCCGTCAAGGCAAGCGCTATGTGCTCACAATGGTGGAAGCAACCACTGGATGGCTGGAAACATACCCTGTGCCCCATGCCACTGCCCGGAACACTATCCTGGGCCTTGAAAAGCAAGTCCTGTGGCGACATGGTACCCCAGAGAGAATTGAGTCGGACAATGGGACTCATTTCCGAAACAGCCTCATAGACACCTGGGCCAAAGAGCATGGTATCGAGTGGGTGTATCACATCCCCTATCACGCCCCAGCCTCTGGGAAGATAGAACGATACAATGGACTGTTAAAAACTACACTGAGAGCAATGGGTGGTGGGACTTTCAAACACTGGGATAGGCATTTAGCAAAAGCTACCTGGCTAGTTAACACCAGGGGATCTAACAATCGGGCTGGCCCTGCCCAATCAAAACTTCCACGTACTGTAGAAGGGGATAAAGTCCCCGTAGTGCACATGAAGAATATGCTAGGGAAGACAGTCTGGATTAGTCCTGCCTCAGGCAAAGGCAAACCCATCCGTGGGATTGCTTTTGCCCAAGGACCTGGGTGCACTTGGTGGGTGATGCGGAAGGATGGGGAAGTCCGATGTGTACCTCATGGAGATCTGATTTTGGGCGAGAATAGCCAATGAATCAGATTGTGTGCTGTTAATTGCTAAGTAACACTGTCACTGTATGTCCTCATTGCTATAATTGCTATCAGTTGTACTACAAGTAAGGCACAGGGATGATGGGATAAGAACTGATCTCAGCAGCCGGCGCCCAGCAGTTTCCTCAAGATCTACATCTTCAGCCCACGGACTGCGTGCATGAGCCACACCAGGTGCACCAGTCACAAGCTCCGAAAAATACAGCATGCAACAGACCAGCACCACCCAGCATCTCATCTGCCCTGAGAGACTGTTCTAACAGATGGAGCCCAAAGCCGTGGATTAAAAGAACTCAACGGACACTTTGGAGGGATGACCCATAAACTAAGGGTATTATATGTGTGTGTATATATATATATAACAGGGGAAAGTGGTGGCAATTCATTGGAACCTGCTGGGCATGGCATAGATGGTATGGAATAAGGGGTGGATAATGTCCTGGTTCCGGTGGGGATAGGGTTAACTTTTCCTGGTATTCCATGCCATGTGAGCCACGCCCACCCTGAGCTGCCGGGGGAGGGGGCAGGAAGTTGCTGCTTAAAAGCGGGCTGGGGCGGCCCGGGTCCGGCCGGCGAGCGGCGAGCGGCGGGGGAGCGGCGGTTCCGTAATCGCGTTTGTATATTCCCCTATCCTTGTTGTTGTTGTTGTTGTTGTTGTTGTTGTTGTTGTTGTTGTTGTTGTTGTTGTTGTTGTTGTTGTTGTTGTTGTTGTTGTTGTTGTTTGCCTGTTCCCTTTGCTGTTCTATTAAACTGCCTTTGTCTCAACCCAAGAGTCTTGCCTTTTCTTACGATTCTTCCTGTGTTTGGAAGGCACGAGCGAGCGGCACGTGGTTCTTTGTTGCCGTCTGAGGCTAAACCACGGCAGTCCTTTTTGGCGCCCAACGTGGGGCTCGAAGGGTTGAGATAACGACTCCTGTTAGGCGTGAGGGAGAGGTACCCCTTCAGCGAGGATGTTGTATGTCAGCCAAGCAAGTGGACTACCATGGAAAGAGGTATCCAGTACCTGAGAGAATTAGCCGTGCGGGAGATGATTTATTATGACTTGGACAATGCAGACTTACCCACAGACCCTGATGAGGTGCGATGCACAAGGCCCATGTGGCGGAAGTTTGTACGGAGCGCACCATCGTCATATGCCAACTCCCTGGCAGTAATGGAATGGAAAGGTGAAGAGGGACCAACGGTGGATGAGGTAGCTGGCCGGCTCCGGCGATATGAAGAAAGTCTCTCTTCCCCCCTTGTCTCAGCTGTGGAGAAACTGTCGCGGAAGGTCCAGCAACTTGAAGAGAATATGTCCTACTCCCCACCTGCACGGGCCAGCATCTCAGCTATTAGAAGCAGGCATTTCCCCACTCAAGAGAGAGAGTACAGAGGGTACACACCACGAGGCACCCTGTGGTTCTACCTGCGGGACCACGGAGAGGACATGAGAAAGTGGGACGGACAACCTACTTCGATCCTGCGGACACGGGTACAGGAGTTGCAAGGAAGGACAACCACAAAAGGGGATCCCTCCAGGAAAAGTGCCGCCCCAGTTTCCAGTGGGCCGTTCCCCAGACAAAGCAGAAGGCCTGATCTTGCTTCTGATCCTCTTGAAGGAACTTCCAAGTCATTTATGCAAGAAGTGAGTAATGGATACTATGACCAGTATTAGGGGGGCCCTGCCTCCGGCCAGGTGGAGGAAAGGGATAACCAGGTTTATTGGACGGTGTGGATTCGATGGCCTGGCACATCAGACCCACAGGAGTATAAGGCTCTAGTGGACACGGGTGCGCAGTGTACTTTAATACCATCAAGCTATAGAGGGGCAGAACCCATTTGTATTTCTGGGGTGACAGGGGGATCCCAAGAGTTGACTGTACTGGAGGCAGAAGTGAGCCTAACTGGGAATGAGTGGCAAAAGCATCCCATTGTGACTGGCCCAGAGGCTCCATGCATCCTTGGTATAGATTACCTCAGGAGAGGGTATTTTAAGGACCCAAAAGGGTACCGCTGGGCCTTTGGCATAGCTGCTTTGGAGACAGAGGAAGTTAAACAGTTGTCTGCCTTGCCTGGTCTCTCGGAGGATTCTTCTGTTGTGGGGTTGTTGAGGGTCAAAGAACAACAGGTGCCGATTGCTACCACAACGGTGCATCGGCGGCAGTATCGCACTAACCGAGACTCTCTGATTCCCATCCATGAGCTGATTCGTCAACTAGAGGTTCAAGGAGTGATCAGCAAGACTCGCTCACCCTTTAACAGTCCCATATGGCCAGTGCGAAAATCTAATGGAGAGTGGAGGCTAACTGTAGACTATCGTGGTCTGAATGAAGTCACGCCACCGCTGAGTGCTGCTGTGCCGGACATGCTAGAACTCCAGTACGAACTGGAGTCCAAGGCAGCCAAGTGGTATGCCACGATTGATATAGCGAATGCATTCTTCTCAATCCCTTTGGCAGCAGAGTGCAGGCCACAGTTTGCTTTCACTTGGAGGGGCATCCAATACACCTGGAATCGACTGCCCCAGGGGTGGAAACACAGCCC